>NW_015167529.1:36490-66708 GCF_001447785.1 Gekko japonicus | reverse complement strand
ATACTCTCTACCTCTGGAGGTTGTGGGCAGGGAAACTTCCATTCATTCCCCAGTCCAGCCGACTGTGGAGTGGCTGAATTTCTGCTGCCTCCCAGGGACGAAGACTGCCTTGGGACAGTCCCTGTTTTCCCACACTTTTTGGCCTTGGGGCAGCTGGGAACTGTAGGCCAGCAGATGAGGAAGCTCCATTCAACCCAGTGAGTGATACCCCTGCAGGCCCCTCTCTGGAACTACAGCTCAATTAAACCTTATGGGGGAACATTTTAGACAAATAAACACAGCCGACTTACAAGCACAGGTAACTGCCATTTCGTGACACCTACCAACAGCCACTGAGGGGAAAGTTATTCCCACACAGGAAAAGCGTCTTCGTCAAGAGAGAAAGCTGTTTGCCAGTAATTCTGACAGGGTACAGTGGCTGAAGGGGGAGTGGGTGGGGAAGAGGAGCAGACCCAACACCCGGCCAATGGCACACGAGTACTCTTGAGTGGCGGCTGACGGGCCAATGGCTGAGGGAGAGCATGGAATCTTGCCACCCCAAAACAGGATTATTACATAGGAGAGATAGGATCTCTCTTTTTCTCTCTCTTACCTGGGCTTGGAGCTATAGCAAGTTAACCTTTTTGAAGTTAATCTGTTCACAATAAATTAAATATAGCTACATGAATATGTCATGTGAGATGTGCTTCTATTTTTGTAAATAAATTTTCTTCCTCTTGTTATCATTGGAGTAAGGTTATCTTTGTAATTTGTTTCAACAGCATTTTCCCCTTAACTGGAAAATATGGAAAAGTGGAGATACTGCAAAAAAGCTTCTGTACTTCCAAGACAAATTATCTTTTTTAAACATTTAACTGAATAAACCCTGGGAAGGGCAGGGTTTGAGGAGGGGAGAGAGAACAGCAGGGTATAATGCCACACAGTCCCCCCCTACAGAGCAGCCTTTTTTCTCTGCAAGTTAGCAATCCTAGGCCAAACCCTTGTTGATGAACTGCTTTCTGCTTTTGTACTGTTTGATTGCAGCTTTTGGGAAATTATGAAGGGTGACTAGGTTGCTGAGTTCTCTACCTCCTGTGTTCATCTCATACCAGGAGATGGGCATGAATGATACTTATGGAAATTTAGCAGGGTTTAGGCTACCCTAGATAGAAAGCTCTGTTATAATCAATCCATGCAGTTACCCTCACATAGATGATGTTGGCCAAATGCTTATTTATATTGTTATACCTAGCCACTATATATTCCTTTTTATCTTGTACCTCTGTATACAGAGAGATTCAAAATAAAATAGAACTCATACATCATGAAATTATATTTCTACAATGGAACTGCAATGGGAATCTGTGATCCAATTTACACATTCAGCCACATTTTTTTCTCTTAAGTTATCTACCTTTAAGCAATTCAAGTATATCTTTTTTTGGGTACAAGTATGAAGCATTTATGAATAAAACATTGAAACAGGTGGTGGTTGAAGTCATTTTGTTAAACAGTAAAATATGGGAGGGGAAGGACGCTAGTGTAACGTGTAAAACAGAATGTGCTGTCCTCTACAAATCTGTGCCTCATGCTATCCTGACAGAGTCCAAGAAATGGGTCATATTAAAAACAAACAAATCTGTGACAGATAGTTGCACAAAACCTAACTCACTATTTTGTTTAAGCCTATAATGCTTTCTTTCTTGGACTTAAATCCACAAAGCAATAAATATTATGATAGATGTAGAGCAGCTGAAACGATATCCATATTGCTTCAACTTCTTCCACTTTGGAAAAAAAAAAGTTTAAAAAGTCTGACTTCCTCCCCCAACTGATCATTTTTCTTCAGACCCCTCCTGCTCATAATCTCATATCCCATTTTTAATTTCTTCACCCTCCTTATTTTTCACATAAATTGTATCGGGACAATCTCTAGTTTTGTGCTGTTCTACATAGAGCATGCAGCTTTAAACAACAACAACAACATTTTCAATTGTAGGAATCTGCAAACTGTCTCACACACAAAAGCCAAGAAGCACCTATGTTGTTAATGCAAGGTATGTTCACTATGAGAAAAGGCTGAAGAGTTTGTGAATCAGCAAAATCCACCTTGTCTTATCCTGTAGTACACCTTGGTCTTGAGGAGGAACCCTGCTGTTGGTGATATTCGGATGTGGATGGCTTGCAATTAGGATTGATGTTAGATTTTGTGTGGGCCAGCACATTGTTTAATTGACCAATAGTGCAGTGTTAAGCAGAGTTACACCCTTCAAAGTCTGTTGAAGTCATTGGGCTTAGAAGGGTGTAACTGTGATTTGGATGGTGCTGCAAGTCATGGCAGTGTTGCCAGCCAGCCTCATTCCAGTGGCAGGGGAAAAAAATGGGTGTGTGAGGCAAAGCACCATGATTCCCCTCAAGGGTTAATGTGAATATTAGTAGGCCTGCGTCAGCTTGCAGGTGTCCATAACTGGGCCTTCCTGCCAACACTATCTTTCTCTTCTTCAAGGCCAGACTTGGCTCATTGTGAGAACCTGTGTTCAGTTGTGTAACCTTCTCTTCTTCAAGGCCAGACTCAGGAATGTGGAAATTGGCTCATCGTGAGAACCTGTGTTCAGTTGTGTAACCAGATGGGAGGGGTGAAGCAGGAGTGGATGTCATCATCTTCTGGAGGGTTCCATCAAGTGAGCTCCCTGATTGGGTCACACAATGGACATCCGTGTAGCGAAGGCTTAAACCTCTAGCTTGGACTCTTGTATTCTGAGAAGGTGTGCCATCTAATACAGATACTGATGTATTCGATAGAAAGTTAGCTTCAGTGTTTTCTTGCCATTAAGTTGCAGAGACTGTGTTGCTTAGTGATATCCTGCCTTTTTAAAATGCTTAATAAACCTTTATACATTTTTACAAAGGTCTGTTTACTTGTGAACCCAAAACCTCGAAGACCCCTGGGCCTGGGTGCTGCTCAGTGGCAGAAGGAGTGGTGACCCAGGGGTTCATGACGGGGAGGGGCAGGGAAGCAAAACTACGACGTCACTTCTGGGTATAACATCTCAACATCTAGAAAACCCCTGATCTCTACGGTTTTTACCACATTTGGGGGGTTTTCTAGAGCACTGTGATGTCACATCCAGGTACAGTCAGAAATGATGTTGTGGCATCACACAGCATCGCTATCCCCCATTTTTGCTCCTGCTGGAGTGAAGAACAGTGGTGGGGGGGGCTGGGATCCAGGGGTGGGAGACTTTATGGTAGTGCATCTGGTAAGCTTTAAACAAAGACAGTTCAGGAGGTGTAGATTGTGACCTGCCAGGGGCCTGAAATATTCTCTCTCTCAGATGTTGCAGTTTTAGCAAGATTAAAAAAACAGGAAGTTCAAGCAATTTCCTGGTCTGCACATATAACTGTTAGCCTGCATTTGGCATGGTAAAGGCCCTCACAATTTTGGGGGTGGGTTCCTTCTTCCAAGGAGGATCCCAGTGATTCACAGAGACTTCATAAGTTAAAAGGGAACACCCCCCCCCGAATGTAATAGAAACAGGCAGTGGCTTTGGCTAAGGGCTGTGTGTATCACTAATATTTGCATCTTCACCTGCTTTCATTATTTCCCTGAGAAAATATAATGTGCTGAAGATGCCTACCTTTGTTCAAAAGCCAACTGAGACGGAACCAGCGTTCAGTAATTACAGCCAGTCAGTTTTCCAGGTGATTTCTTCCTCCCCAGCTTTGTCATCTTGCGTCCCCATTTTTAACATTGTTCATTATAGTCAACCTGCTGCTGTCACGGCAGAGCTTTAAAAAGGTATTCAGTGGGCTATCGTGCTGCAGGACATGGATAATGAAATAGTTAGACGTGACTTGTGTTCTAATTGGTTCAGCTAACTTCATTGGGTTTTAACCATAGGTTCTACAAAAGCAAAAGCAATAGGCATTACATGTTTTTTTAAATGAGTCTCCTATGATACTACCTCCAGCTTTTAATGTATACTTTTTCTCAGGATTTTTGGTTTACTTTAGGTGTGAATGTCTCCTTACCTTTAACCACTTGGCAAAATTATCATGGTATAATAAACAGACAGTATTAAGACTCTGATATGGTAAAAGCTCAGAAGTTGAACAGGGTTGGCCTTGGTTAGTGCTTAGATGGGAGCCCACCAAGGAAGTCCAGGGTCACTACGCAGAGGCAGGCAATGGCACTTACCTTGAAAACTCTACATAGGCTGCGGTCACACGGAGCAGAAGCCACGCTACTGAGACGGATGATAGGTGGATTTTCCGGGCACGATCACACCGCAACATCTGGAAAGTGTAGAGCTCCCATGGTGAACCCGAGGCTTCCCTCCGAAGATGCGCAGTTAAAAACTAGTACCTCCGAGGTACTAGTTTCCGGTAACTGTGGGCCAAGGCGGGCGTCTGATCGCGTTTCTGGTGGCATCCGGCGCCCGCCCATGTCCCCTCGCAAAAAGGTGTGTCCACCCCACCCCACCCCGGGGTTCCCTTCCCAGCAGCGCCGTTCTCTTCTAGCGCAATTCAGATGAAGAGGAAAGAAGAGCAGACGAGTCGTTGTGGGGGAGGGGGAGAGAGAGCTTCGCACCAGCCAGCCCCCCCACACCTTCCTGGGATGAGCAACACCAGCATCACCTCCTGGGCAAGACACGAGTGCCGGGGGGCGAGGGGGGGCGTGATGACGACGTGGGGACTCAAGGGAAAGGCCATGGAGCAGGCAGGGGGTTTGTGGGTGGGGGTCGGGTACGACATGCAAAAAGGTTTTTTCCAAGTCTCCACGGGATGCACACAAGCACCCAACGGCGCATGCACACACTTCAGTTTAAAACCAAAACACAGCCCCGTTTGCTGCACCGCGCCACTTCTTTGCTGCATCGTGTGATCAGCACCTCCCCCCTAACCACGGGACCTCGACAGGACCTCGAGGGGACATCTGATTGCGCAACCACATGTTATTTTGCACCGCGGCAAACAGCCACGCCTCCCCCCTGCATTTTCCTGCCCGTGTGACCGGGGCCAGTGTCATCATAAGTCAGCTTCGATTTGATGGCCCTTTCCAACACCGTTAAGACCTTCCAATTTTAAAAGACATTACTTTGGTTTGTATGGACACACATACATACACACACAAATACCCCCAGTCAAGAAAACTTTAATGGAGTACCTCCCCAAATCATTGTATAAACAATAGCATCTAAAGGTTGTTTGGTGTCATGAACTCACGAACTAGAATCTAAAGAGATGAAAGAAAAAAGTCAAAATATTGATCTAGTAACAAGATGCATGAACACCACAGGAAATAACCCATTTTGAAAATAACATTTTGGAAATAGCCCACTGATACCAAGAGAAATCCTCATGAATACTATTACTCATATTTTGATTTTAACTTACTTTTGTTACAGGTCCTTGAACCTAAAGGCATTTTCTTAGTGGCTTATCAGATTTGGTCCTTCCCAACCTCTGTGCAAAGTGATATACTTTGGTTTCCTAAAGGGTGAATCAGAAAGGAGATTACTTTCTTTTGTCAAGACAAGCCAATAAATAGATGGAAATTTTAGTGATTAGATGGGGGGGGGGGAGAACCCAGTCGTCTTTACGCCTATGCTAAGGGAGTGTAAAGCAGACTACTGAGCCTGAAATGAGATCGATGAACACCCAGTGCAGTCCATATTAGGGATGTAGAAATCTGCCCTTTGTTTTTATAGATCTGTTGCCTTTCTATACCTCTGTTCAGGATATTTACTCACAACAACAAATGGTAGTATTGTGTTTTAGCAGTCCAAGTCTGAATCATTGTATATTATAACAGGACTGCTTGTGTATTTATCTACTTCATTTATAGTCTTCCTTTCTCACTGAGACTCAAGGCATATTACAGAAATAGAATCAACAAGCTGGGGCCTGTGAGAAACACAGAAAAATTCCCTCACCGGTCCCTGCTTTGTCTCCTGTGATACTACCTCCTGCTTTTAATAGATGCTTTTTCTCAGGATTTTAAAAATTTGTTTTGAGGCACAAATGAATAAGTAGTATGAATGTCTCTTTACCTCAAACCGCTTGGCAAAACTATTATAATATAAGAGACAGTATTAAAACCATAACCTAACCTGGATGGCCCAGGCTAGCCCGATCTCATCAGATCTTGGAAATTAAGCAGGGTCAGCCCTGGTTGGCACTTGGATGGGAGATCACCAAGGAAGTCCAGGGATGCTATGCAGAGACATATAATAATAATGTCTTACTTCATTTTTTAAATTTATAGTCTGCCTTTCCAACTGAGACTCAAGGAATATTACAGAATTAGGAAACAGCAAGTGAGGACCTGTGAGAACTATAGGAAAAAATTCCCTTACTGGTCCCTGCTTAGTCTATGATACCATCTGCTTCTTTTAATGTATATTTTTTTCTTAGGGTTTTTGGTTTGTCTTAGGCCCCGGTCACACGGGAGGATTTGCCCCATGAAATGGATGGGTTGAGGGCAGATTAAACCGGCGCGATCAGATGCCAACATCTGGCAAGCGTCACGCCCCTGCCCCCAACCCGTTGCTACTGGCCGAAAACATGGATTTAAAAGAGACCTGCAAAAGACTACTACTTACTGGGAAACGCGCAGCATGGGCGGCCGTGTGATCGCCGATGTGCCCATATCTCGTGGTATGCGAGACCCTGCCACACTGCACATGCACACAACTGCACAGCTGCCTCGCCCTTCATTCCATCGCTTCCCCCTCAGCATGTGATCGTGTTGGGGAGCAAATATGGCGCAGCTCGGGGGATCTGTCTGATCCCGAAGCCACGCTTCAATTTCCTGCGGCTCTAAAAAGCCACACATCTGCCATGGCTTTTTCTGCTAGTGTGACCGGGGCCTTAGGGACACAAATGAATAAAGTATGGAAAAAGTCCCTTACTGGTCCCTGCTTTGTCCTCTGGCTTCTGACATCCATAGGCACCTTTATTTAACCTTTCCTCTTCCTTCTCCCTTCTTTTCCCATCCACACCATACTCCTTCTCCCCCCTTGCCTCCAGCACTCCTCCTTATTGGGTGTAGTAAATAAGAAGCTGGAGACCAACTGGTGATGAAGGTGCATAGAAAGTTTATATAGATATAATGGTGAATATATACACAGAGATATACAGGCTATCATACAGCATACCGTGCCTTAGCTTAAGAGACTAAGTCCCCACCCAGCTTATCAAGCTGATAGCTAATATACTAAACCTAGCTAATCACTAACAAGGTGAATTAATTAACTGACTCTAACAATGCCTGATAGGGAACACCTGCTAGTATAACACCTGGCTATAATCACTTAATCACTAGCATGACAGCTAGGACTGTCAAACAGATCAAACAGATCTAGTAACTGCTTGCTACCTTTATCACCTAGACATATATCTCAATACTCCTTGCCCTCCTGTTTCATCCTCTTTCTTTAGTCTGATCTCTGTTCACCCATCTACCCACATTCTCACTGAGAAGAAGACGACAAAGAAGAAGAGGAAGAGTTGGATTTATACCCCGCACTTCACTTGGAGTCTCAAAGTGGCTTACAATCTCCTTCCCTTCCTCTCCCCACAACAAACACCCTGTGAGGTGAGAAATCCCTGAAGTGATGTCATGCTGCTCTAGGAACCACTGGAAACTCTATGGCAAAACTAGACTGGAGTGATGTCATGTCTGGATTTTCCTCCAAAGTGACATAATGCCATTGCACTGACAAGCATTTTAGAGTTTACAAGAAAGAAGACCCGCGAAACTCGCGGGGGGGGGGAACTCCAAACTCGGCAGCCGGAGGAACCAGCAGGAGCAGGTAAGCTCTCCCCCACCATCCCGCCGGTTCCTCCATCTCCTCCACCCCCTGCCTCCTCCCCCAGCTCTGAACCGAGCCCCCCGGCTGCATAGCGACCCCCGCATGGCTTATAGCCGCCGGGCCTTCGCCGCTCCCCCCCGCTGCAAAGCCGCGCTTCCCCCCTCCAAGCGAGTCCCGGCGGCTTGCAGCTGCCCAGGCCTCTCTGCCCCCAGCCAGCTCCGAGGCAGCGGCAGCGAAGCCGGCTGCAGAGCATTCCCTGCGCATGCGCAGGGGACGCTCTGTCACTTTTGGGGGGATTTAACTATCCCGCCAATATTTTTTCAGGTTTTAAGATTTTTGTGCACACCTGGGGACCGTCCCAAGTGTGCACAAAAATCTCCCTCACCCCAGGTGCCCCCGATGCGCGGATTTAGGTATCCGCACACTAGGAGGCATCTTCGGAATTAGATATATAGATTTTTCTGTGATAAGTGGCTTACACGTTTAAATCTGCACTTGATATGGTAGCCCACTGAGACATGAACCTGCTTAATGAACTTGCCCTGATGAGAACTTGGCAAAAATTATGCCATTGTGAAGTTGCAGATATTGGAAGAACTTCAAAGGTCACCTATGTTGGTGGAGTAATTAACATAGCAATGGTGCACAACCTGATTAAAGAGTAGACAAGGTTTATTCAGGAACTAATATATTTGATAGGGAAGAGGAGAGATAGAGAGGTTCTTAACTACATCTCTAGCTGAGAGAGACGGAGAGACTGAGGTGTTCATCTTCTGAGAAAAAAAGAGGAAATAGCCCTAAGACTAATGGGGAAATTGCCCAATCTGGAGACTCTTTGGCTTGGAAACGGAGATAAGCACCGCCCCCTAGAGTCAGATTCAACTTGTTTTCAAGCAAGGGAAACCTTTACCTTTACTGCCCCCTTCAGGGTCTTCTTCTCTTCTTCTTTGTACACCAGACATGGTCTTTTCCAGCAACCTATTCCAATCTGCTATTGTCCATTCAAGATAGCAGTCCTATGCCAGTACACTTGGAGTCCTACTTAGGTCTGTTCAGTGGGGCTTACCCACAGGTGTGCTTAGGACTGTGCTGTTAGTCTTAGCTGTGTAGACTGTGGATTGGGACCGACTGGTGGCATACTACATGCCTGTAGGGAGATTGTGAATGATGGAACTCTGTTAACAATCAACTGTTGCCAGAAGATAAATTGCAACTAAGGGACTCTATGGTGACTTCTCTCTCTATGTGACCCCATGGGAATTCTTTCAAACAGCAGCTGAATAAAGGAACTTTTTGTACCTTTGGATTTCTGTACGTGCATTCATTGGGGTTTGTTGAGATCCATAAGTTTTTGCATCTACATAATGTGTAAAATGGCTGTTATTGATTTTCATCATGTGCTGGTTGCTATATCTATGATAAAATAACAGAGGAAAACTGCAGGACAACTGTAGTCTCAGGGGAGAGGGCTGAGGCTTCGTGGCAGAGTACATAATTTGCTTCCAATAAATCCCATGTCCAGTCTCCGGCATCCCCAGTTAAAAGATCCGGTAGTAGGAGAAGTGGAAGACCTCTGCCTGAGACCCTGGAGAGCTACTGCTAGTCAGAGTATACAGCACTAATCTAAATGGATCAATGGTCTGAAAAAGACCATATTTTACAGGCTATGCTCAGATGACCTGAGTCCTGTGCTATACTGGCAAAACCCCCCACAGAATATACAAAGGGCCAGTGACGAAACTGGAATTGGTGAAGTGGAGGTAGATGGGGGGTATCAGCAGTAGCAGGGAATACCCTGGGTACATGTATTTCAAGTCATTAAATAAATTATTGAAATCTGAAAGGAAAAAGTCATTTTGGTTCAATAGTTAATTTATGACTAGCCATAAAATAAAATAATGGCATTTTAAGAGCAAATACATTATGTATTTTTAAACAGTTAATTTAAAAATAGTTCAATAGTATTTATATGATTAATCATTTTAGACTTAAATCTAATTTCTATTTGTTTTTCATTTTTATAAATGTCACAGTGTAATGTATTATGAACAATGCAGGAAACGGCAGGACAGACTCCTCGTCTTGTAATGATTTCCTTGGTCATTTATAATTTACAAATGCTGTCGCAAACCTTCCCTAAGTTTGTTAGATGTACATGAATTAATGGTCCAAAGTGGAGAATGATGACTTAAGGCTAAGCAAATATTTTCTGTGGAAATAGCAACACTGTGAGTTGTCTTTGTCTTGGGAAAAGCGGAAGTTAATGTGATCTATCATTCCTCCATCGTTTCAATATACATTAGAAATACTGTTGATTCTTGCTATTGACACTAAAACATTGATAGGGATTATTGCATTTTGAGGTTCCATATTGTAGGCAGCCATGAAAAGTTAATCTTATTTTATTTACTTATTTTAATCTGTTTTATCATTATATTTGAGAGACTAACCTGTCTGTCCTGTGCTATGTCTTGCAAATAAAGGCCTGGAATGGAGTGTATTAACCAGTGTGCTGATACAAGCTGTGATGCTTTTTGTTGGCATTATTGTTCTGTTGTGCTAGTACTGCAGGCCAGTCAGGGCTGTGGATCCATTTACCGTTGAGGAATGTGTGCTGTGGTCCATACTCCAATTAAAATCCAACCAATTAATGTAGACTTGGTATGCGCTCATTTGACCCCCTATTATTTAAACCACAGTTAAATATTGTCCAATATTCCATCTGAAATCTTCAGACAGACTTGTCTTTAATAGTGTTGTTTGCTTTATTTCAGGGTTTTTGGTGTGTGTTTTTTTGCCATTGTAGGCTGACCTGAGCATTCTAAGGTGAAAAGCAAACAGAAGAACTGTTCAGCCAGTTTGGTGTAGTGGTTAAGTGCGTGGACTCTAATCTGGGAGAACCGGGTTTGATTCCCCACTCGTCCACCTGCAGCTGCTGGATTACCTTGGACAAGCCATAGTTCTGTCAGAGCTGTTCTCTCAAGGACAGTTCTGGAAAGAGCTCTCTCAGCCACACCTACCTCACAGGGTGTCTGTTGTTGGGAGGGGAAGGGAAAGAAGTTTGTAAGCCGCTCTGAGACTCCGAATGAAGGGTGGGGTATGAATCCAATCTCTTCTCTCTTCTTTCTCTTAATTGTTCATATTTCTTAGAGACCTTGCTGAAAACTCAATTACAGGGTTTTTTAAAGGTTAATTTTATTGTTTTACAACAACAGTAAGCAAATTTGTTTTCAGAATTAATTTTGAGTATTAAATTAGTTAACAATTAAATATCTTTTTTGTTGCTGCTTATTTAAGAACATTTGACCAGTCAGTTAGTGAGGTTTTTTTTTTTGATTGGTCAATTGCCCTGCTAAAGATGGATCAAGATGGGTAGCCATCTTAGTCTATATTTAGCAGTAGAAAAGAGCAAGACTCCATTACCACGTTAAAGACTAACAAAATTTGTGGCAAGGGTATGAGCTTTCTTGAGTCACTGCTCACATCTTCAGATAATCTGAAGATTATCAGATATCTGAAGAAATGAGCAGTGACTCACGAAAGGTCATACCTGGCCACAAAATTTGTTAGTATTTATGGTGCTAATGGAGTCTTGCTCTTTTCTACTGCTAAAGATGGTGATTCACTGTTATTGGTGAAACTGGATTGAAATGGAGTCTTGCTCTTTTCTACTGCTAAAGATGGTGATTCACTGTTATTGGTGAAACTGGATTACAAGTCTTGTGATTCTTCAAGGCAATGTGATGCCTTCAGGGCAAAAGGCCGCTAGTTATCCAGCTAGCTATCCAACCAGAGGCTGATGGGAAGTAGATTCAGGATGGACAAAAGAAAATACTTCTTTACTCAATGAGTGATTAAAAATGTGGAATTTGTTGCCAATGGATGTAGTGATGCCACATACATAAATTACATTAAAAGTAGATTAGACAGATTTATGGAGGACAAGTCTATTAGTGGCTACTAGTATTGGTGACTATAGGGGACCTTTACATTCAGAGAAAATAAATCTCTGAATAGCAGTGTCAGGGAGCAATCAGATGAAGGCTTCAGCCTCTATGCCCTGTTATTCTTCCTCCAGAATGAATGATTGGCCACTGTGTGAGATGCTGGACTAGATGGACCACTGGTCAGATACAGGAGGGCTCTTCATGTGTTCTTAGGAGACAGATGTCTCTTTGAAACCCTCTCCATTGCAAGTGACTCATCTGTGTGAGATGCCAGGCAGCTTCTGCCCTGAGTTGGCAAAGAGTTGTCTTACATTCAACAGTTGTCAGGTTTCCCACCCCTGTGTTCATACCACTACACAATCCAAATTTGAGATGCCAAAGAACTGAATTAGAAACTGTGTACAGGAGCAGTGCAGTGGTCAGGCTGGCAACCAGTCCTTTTTAGATATCTCACAGGCACACAACTGAGGAGTGAAGCTTGAGCAATGTGCTGGGGAACACTCAAATAGCTTGTTTAGCATAAGAAAACTGCCATGATACACCCCCATCCCCTAAAAAGTGGTTGCTTGGGGGGAAATCCTCATCCGGTGAGATTTTCTACATTTCTAAACAGTGTTTATAAATACTGGCTGTTATGAGGGGAAAGGGGCAAAACAGCTTGCCTAATGGGAGAAATCCTGAGTGGAGGTGTGTGCGTCTGTGTGCAATACAGAGTGGCTAGAATCTATTATTACCATATAGAATTCAGTGGATCTGTCTGTAACTGAGTGTGTTACTAGAGAGTGTGCATGTGGTAAAGATGAAAATGTTGGGATTAGGATCTGAGAACAAGTTTTGAATCCTCACTCTGCCCTGGGAGCTTGATGGATGGCCTTGGGCCAGTCACTTTCCCTCAGCCAACCGATCTCACACAGATCTCACAAGTACTGGCAGAGTTTAAATATGCAAAGGAAGTGGAGCACTGACTGTTTAGAGAAAAACAAGTAGGTTTATTAAAGAAGAACAAAATGTTATAGAACATAAAAGAGAAAGAACCGTAACTGTCTAACCTAACTGCTGAAGGAGGAACAACAGCAAAAAGGAAGCTCTACAGGAGCAGGAAGTCTCCAGAAGAGCCAATCAGGAGATGGGAGGGAATTTTTTGAAAATACCAGGAAGTCCTTAATCTGAGTGTGCTAGCTATTTAACCCCTCCAATGCCCCCTGTAGGATGTTTCTTCTATCCTTCTTGCTTCATGCACACAGCAGACCTTGTATATTATAACACCAAGTAGGAGACTTTGGTGGAAGGATGGGATTAAAATGTCCTAGGCAGATAAATCAACGTAGCTCTACTTTCAACTGTATAGTCCTCTAGAGGTGGAATGTCTATCTAGATAAGTAGACATTTTACTCACTACTGGTTATGTGCGGTCATTCCCGAGACTTGTTAGTAGATGCTAGTATAGCAAGTGGCATATGGCCTTATTCAGGCCTTTAAATCTCTGCTCTTATCTCTGATCACATATTTCAGAGGTCTGACATCCTGTTACCTTTTACATGCTTCACATTGCCATATTTTCTCTGTCCTGAGAATACTTCTCTTCCCCCCTCCCCTTCCATTTCTGTCTATTTTCTCTTTTAGGTCAGAGGAGAGTTGAGACATTTCTCTAAATGTCAGCACTTATGAAAGACCATTTTAAAAACCTTTATAAATTAACATCTTCCTTGGCACCAATGAAATGTCCCTGAATTGCACTGAATTTATTTACTCAAGAGGCCAATTTATTTCACTACCTCTACACTAACTGTTTGCATTGACATCGAGGTCTGCTTTGAGCAAGCAAGTGTGAAAAATTGTTTATTGAACTGTAAATGGGTATTGTCTGATTTTGAACAATAGCATTATCTAATTATCAAACTGTGAGCATCACTTTGGATTCATTTAGCTGGCTCTAGAAACCGGGCTTGCCAAAACTTGTGTGTTTTCATTCTTTTTCTCTCTTCTCCCCCGCCCTCATTTCAAATGTTCTGCCGTGTGTTGAAGAGTAGCCCTTGTTATCATGAACGATAATTCTATAGCCGGCCTATTGCAGAGAAAGGCAGACATGTTCAAACTGCAGGTATGTTGCTTGAAACGGTTGGCTTTTCACATTATTAGGTGCCACGAGTTTAGGTACTATTTTTTTAAAAAAGTATTTTATTATTCTCTCAGAACAAAGGTGGGATACAGAAGGGAAAAGGGGGTGGGGGAAAATATAAATTCATCAGGTTTGCCAAATAATATGCATTGTTACGTACAAGTAAGATCAAATACGTTATCAAATATATTACATATTTCAAATATAGAAGCAGACATTAAAACATCAATATTACAGAATTTTGGGATAGATTCTGTCTTTAAATAGTAAACAAGAACTTTCCTAAGGTTAGCGATAATTTATTAACGATAAAAGAAATTACATCTTTAACAATTGAATGAACTTCTATGCTAAAACTGAATCACTGTAAAATCCTTAAAATTGTCTTAATTGTTTATTTAAAACTAAATTTTATTCTTACTAATTATTTAATTACAGTGGAATATATAATCAATAGTGGTACTATAATCAATATCTTTATCACCTTTAATATGATATTCAGGTTATTCCAGAACCTTTTTTTATTAAAAAAATTAATTATTCCCTAAATATGAGTAATCAGCTTGCCATTTCTGTAGAAATTCTTTCTGTGGTCTTTTGTTTATATATGTATATTGATATAGATATGTATTTTGTTTTGTTTTGTATGTATGTGTATGTATTGTAAGCCACCCTGAGCCTGCCTCAGCAGGGAGGGCGGGATAAAAATTTAATAAAATAAATAAATATAATTGGTTAGTTTTGCCAATGCTGCATTCTCAGCTAGTTTTTCTTTTCAGATCTTTATTGTAGGACAGTCTTCGTTCTTCCATTTCATTGCAAATATTACTCTGGCTGCTGTCAAAATATATCTAAGTAGGTCTTGTGAGGTTCTGTCTATGTTGTCTGGTAAGATTCCCAGTAACATAATCTCTGGTTTCATCGGGAATGTGGTTTTTTGAATGTTTTGAATTTCTTCATGCATATTTTCCCAGTATCTTTTTGTCTTGATGCAGATCCATCACTTATGATAAAAGGTGCATCTTCTTTTTTACATTTCCAGCAGGCCCCTTTGTAATTTTTATCCATCTTTGTGTTATCTTTCGAGTGACATACCATTGGTAAAACATCTAGTACCAGTTTTCTCTTAATGCTTGGAGTAATACATACTATTTTTGTGCTTTCAGGACAACATGTGAAGAGTTGTGAAAGAGTTGCACATTTCCCTTAAGCGAGGTTTTCATGTAAGGATACATCTCATATCTCATCCCATGGGAGTCATTAATGAGTTCCCAAAGTGGTATTATTTGTTTATACATTCTTTTTTGCTACAGCCCAAGTAACATTTGTAGCCACCCTTCAGAGTGACTATTTTAAAGTTCATTTCTCTCTTCTGTTCCTCCCAAATTTAAAACATTGAGGAAAGATGTGAGGAAAATGTGGCTTTCTCTCCTACTTCTTTGTATTGAATGGCAAATAACAGATTTATTGTGGCTGTAGGCATGAGAGGCTGCCTGCAGTTAGCCACTGGGTGATTATGAAGGGAGCGGAATTTGCACCCTTACCTGCATGAACTGGGAAACAGCAGTGGAAGCAGCATGTTGCAAGCAAGCAGGACAGCTGCCCTTGAGAATGAGCAGCCACTTGCCTAGTGCTGGCTGAGGCACCCCCTATCTCCACTTCCTTTTGGTGCTTGCAGGTGGGCATTTCCCTCCCCCTCAATCATCCTGCTGCAGATGAACTGCTCCATCAGGTGCCACTGGTGACAAATATATGAAATTAAAATCCTATCCCTTTTAACTTGAAACGTGCACAGTGGAACCCCTAGAAAATAAAATAAAGTTGCCAAGCAATAGCCACTCAAAGTTGGAACGTAATTCTCTGCAAAAAAAGAGGATCCTTAACCCCGCACCACATTTGCAAGAAACGGCTTTGCGTGTCACCAATTCAGAAGCACACAAAACAAAGGAACAAGACGAGGAGAAAGGAATGGAAAAATTAAGATGCATGTTGCATAGAAATGCCCCCAAAACGTACATACAAATTATACTAAACTAGACAGAGGGAAAGTTGAAACAGCAGCATTATTTGGGTTCAAAGCATATATGTTGCAATTTTATATTACTTTCTGAACAAAATATTTGTTATAGAACTTAATTCTCTGCAAAAAAAGAGGATCCTTGACCCTGCACCACATTTGCAAGAAACGGCTTTGTGTGTCACCAATTCAGAGGCACACAAAGCAAAGGAACAAGACGAGAAGAAAGGAATGGAAAAATTAAGATGCATGTTGCATAGAAATGGCCCCAAAACTTACATACAAATTATACTAAACTAGACAGAGGGAAAGCTGAAACAGCAGCATTATTTTGGTTTAAAGCGTATATGTTGCAATTTTATATTACTTTCTGAACAAAATATTTGTTGAAATAGTTTTAAAACATTTCTATGCTACCCAAGGTGACAAATATTAAAACATTTCAAACATTAAAACATTTCAAACACACACACATATAATATCTAAAACAATTAAACAAAACACAAAACACATATAAACACACAAACAGGGAGGAAGGCTAAAAAGAGTTAGTGGGGGAATGCCAAACAAAAACAAAAAACTACTGGTGGAAGACAATGATAGGGGAGACAGACAGATATCCCTGGGGAGGGTGTTCTAAGGTTTTGGCACTGTGACCAAAACAGTGCTTCCTTGGTTGCCACCCATCTGGCCTTATCTGGTGAAGGCCTCCAAAGATTGACTAGAGAGGTCAAGTAGGTTCATATAGAAGTGGGTGGTCCTTAGGGTATTCTCCCTCCAGGCTGTATAGGGTTTTAACGATCAATACCAGTTACCTGAATTTGGCCCAGAAGCATGTTGGGAGCCAGTGTAGATAGAACACAACTAGAGTGATATGGTCCTTATGATCTGCTCAAGTCAACATTCTGGTCTCAGAATTCTGTATCAGATGAAGCTTCCATACAGTCTACGAGGGATCCCCACTTACAAAGCATTGCAATAATCTAATCTAGATGTTACCAGGGCCTGCACCACAGTGGCAAGATCTTTTATGTCCTGGAAGGGCTGCAGTTGGTTCACCAGTCACAGCTGGTAAAATATATCCCTGGCCACCACTTCTACCTGTTCATTCAACAGAAGACCTGGATTCAGCAGTGCCCCCAAGCTATGAACCTGTTCCTTCAGGGAGAGTACAACCCCATCCAGAACAGGAGACATCCCAATACCTGGGTCAAACCTTCCACCCACCAGTAGCACCTCTGTTTTGTTAGGATTAAGTTCCAGTCTATTAGCCCTCATCCACCCTAAACTGCCTTCAGGCACCTGTTCATGGTTTCAATAGCCTCCATGGGATCTGCTGTAAGACAGAGCTGAGTGCCATGTGCATATTGGTGACAATTCAGCCCAAATCTCTGGTTGACCTCTCCCAGTGGCTTCATATAGATATTTAAAAAGCATAGTAGATAAGATGGAACCTAATGAGACCCCATAGTAGAGACCAAGGGGTCAAGCAGCAGTTCTTGAAGACCACATTCTGAAATTAACCTTCAAAGTAAGACCAAAACCACCCCAAAGTGGATACCATGATCAATTGTATCAAAATCCTCCACAAGGTTCAGGAAGATTAATAGGGAAGGACTCCTCCTGTTCATCTTCCGGCATGGGTCAGAGATGTGCAAAATATACAAACATCCCAGATATTGGGATGGTTTGGGGGTATACAAATATTGTACCTCACCATCTGTCACAATGATCTGACAGCTGTAGGCCCAGGGGGACCAATAGCAAATTCCTTCTGTTCTGATACCTGTGAATTCCCTTCTGTACCCCACTTGATTCCTTTGTACTCAGAACTACAGGTGTGGTGTGCAAAGAGTCACATGACCCTAAGGAAACTGGTTATTGATCAGATCCTTTTTTGGCAGAAAGTCTGAGCACCCCACTTTCTGACTGGGCCCAAATTAATTCCCTGCTTCTCAGGGACCCCTTGACATATGAGATAGCAAGAAGTACATCACTCATTTGCCAAGACTAAATGCCTGCTATCGAAAAAGTGATCTGTCCCCAAGAGAGGGAAAAGTATGAAGTTCTGTAGTAGGGATCTGCACTTTCAGGGCTTTTTTTGTGGAAAAAGCCCAGCAGGAACTCATTAGCATAACAGGCCACACCCAACCGCAGAAACATATTAGCATATTAGGACACACCCCTGACACCACAGCTCATTGGCATATTAGGCCACACCCCCATGTTACCAGAAGTGTGCTCATCCAGCCTCACCCACCTTTTGCTTCTTACTCTGTTTACCTTGTTTGTTGTCAAAACCCAGGGCTTTTTTGTAGCAGGAACTCCTTTGCATGTTAGGCCACACAACACACCCCTAATGTAGCCAATCCTAATGAGTTTCTGCTGTTGGGTGTGGCCTATTATGCTAATGAGTTCCTGCTGGATGTGGCCAACTTGGGAGCCAGCCGGAACTCCGTTCCTGTGTGTTCCTGCCCCAAAATAGCCCTGTGCACTTTTATTTTGCTTTCTGTATTCTGAAGTTTCACCTCCTAGATTTCTTTTTTATGAGAAAATTGAATAAAAATTTGTTACAATTGGTTTTTGATTTCTGAGAGATGATTACTTCCCTCATGGGCAGGCTGCACAAGAGTATTCCTGATGGAGAAAAGGGAAAAGTAGGATCCTTTTCCTTATTTCACACATGCCTGCAGACTACGTTCAAGAGAAGAACTATTGGATGGCCTGGAGAAGCCTATCAATATACTTAACACTTCTAGGTTACAAATCTAGAAGTTCTAGATGACAAATCAACTAAAAGTCTATTTTGAGGTTCGAACTGCCCGCATAAAGTCTAGTGCTTGCACACCCAAATGTGTTCAGAAAGAAATGGGTAATCATAATAAAATTAAGTTCTTTTATGAGTAACTGTTTGAAAAAGATAGGAATCTGTGAATAAGGATGTACACATTCTCCCAAAAGACTTCCTGCACACAAACAAAATTCACTTAATTCTACCTTTTTTATGAGTGGAAAGTTTTGATTGATTTCCCTTAATAGCTTTAATGTACGAGACTCTGTAGTTTACTTCCCAATTGTTTGCTTTATTTCATAGTTCTGCTGAAAAATGAAACTCTTTAAAAACATAATGCCTTTTTGAACGTTTATTTAATGCAATATTTTAGAATAAACCATGAATATTTCATGTATTGCAAAGATGCACAGATTTCTCCCCCCTCCCCAGAAGCATATTTCACTTATGTTTTGTTTAAGGACAGACTGCCTTCCACTATGCTATTAAAGACTATTTTTGTTAGCACAGTTAGCACCCAGGTTCAGTTGGTGAGAATGAATGCAAATGAAGTGCGGGATACAAAGAAAGTTTACCTAGTGTAATAGAGTTTATGGCTTCTCTTGTCACTGTTGAAAAGGCGCTTAAAGAGAGAGCCAGCACAATCTTACAGGTTAATCCCTTTTCACACTAGGGTTTGACTCAGATCAAACCTGGCATGCTTAGGCACCTGAAGGCTGTCACTGACAAGGGGTTGGAAAGAGATGGACTGCCACTGATCTGGTCTAAATGAGCCAGTTGCACAGAGCTGATAAAAGCAAAGATTTACTGGAGTAGACAGGCCCAAGCTAAAACAGGCTACTCTCTCTATTGAAATACTGTCTGTCACTTTAATCAGTCATCTCTCCTGTCAAGTACAGTCAGCTAAAACAATGGGACTGTGCCTGAGCTTTGCGGAAAAAAGCAGGGCAGATGTCAGATAATGGATACTGATACGTTGTTCTGATCTGTGGGGCTAGACCTGCAGTTCTCCCTCCCCCCTTTGCTTAGTTTTTGATAGGATGTCTGGTTGAGCACTAAATAAAGCCATAAAGACTTTAGGGACAAGGTAATGATAATGAATTATGGGGAGAAAAAGTGCTTTGTGCAATTCTGATTCAATCAGAGAAATGGGTGGGTAATAGCTAAAACAATATTGTTTTTTCCAGGTGGATTTTATGTCCCCATTTGTCTTTAATATTCTTTTCTATTATTTCTATCATGTTAGGCCGGAGCTTCTTGAGAGAATCTACTGCACAAAGTGATGTGAACTAAACACATTTTAAGCAATTTCTTTGTCATTACAACAGAACTACCAAACGATGTAATGAAATACCTTATTGGATTTTTTTGTTCTTTTCTGAAAATATGTTTAAAAATGCAAGGAAAAAACTCTGCTATACTGTTCTAAAATAAGTGCAGGGGAGGATACATTATGATCTTGAACAAATAACTTACATAAGTTTTAAATCTTGTCTTTACTTTTGAGCCACATGGTTCTTTCACTCTTTTTCTTCTCCCCCCTCCAGATGTTTAATCTTCTAAGCATTAGAGCAAGCGGTTGAACACTTAATTGGATTTGTGCCCTCAAGATCTGGGTTCAAAACCTTCCTTTGTCGGGGACGTCACTTTCTCCATTCTCCACCAACAGAGTGAAATAATCCGGTAAGGGTAAACAGGAAAAGACAATTGGGGAGCTCACTGAACATTAAAACAGAAACTTGAAATGATGATAATTGTTTAAAGCAATGTAAGGGAGTGTTCATATGAGGCACAATGAAGGGAAGAACTTGAGAAGAGCATCCTCCCAGAGAGCTGCATACTATTATCAAGGGACATGCATGTAAGGGGAAATGATGTTTTTATGCTTTCCTCTGTAAGTTTGAATATAAGAGAAGCATTCATTATTCAGTAAGAGCCACAGATCCAGTATAGCCAAGGGGCATTTTTTAAAGACAAATTACAAAGGTGCATATCCTCAGACTGGCACAAGTATATACAAACCCTATTGTCAAGAGACCCCAAAAGATCCCTCGAGGACAGAAATAGGATTCTTAAAGTTCTTTAGTGTATATTTAATAGAAAGAAACAGGAAAGGAAAGGAGAGCATGGCTGAACTTTCCAGGAGGGATTCTGTCAAATTTTCAGAGTATCCTCTATACAGGAGAATCGAGCAGGAAGGATTGAGTGTATCTGGCCTGTGGTGAGATAGGAGAAGCGATGAATCCTGTAATCTCAGCCTTGGGGGGAAAGGAAGAAGTGGGAAAGATCTGATGAACTTCTAGCTATGGAGCAGCTGAAAGACACAAAGATAATGAAGCATGTTTGGATGTCTGGAGTCCTCCTATCCCTGAACACATCAGAGAACCTAGAAAGTTATAATACAAGAGCCACACCCTTCTAAGCTCTGTTTTGGATTGCATGGCTAGTCTCCTAAGAGCCGGTCAAAATCAGAAAAGCTATACTACATATCAGAGTTTTGTTTAACAGTAGAAGCAGGCCTAGTCAGATACTCAGATTTCATTCATTCCATGCTGCTGGTGTCTGTTCTTTCAATGACCAATTTATTGGAGTTTTAAAAATATTTGGGTTTAAAGAAGACGGGGACGGCAAAGGATGAGATGGTTAGACAGTGTCATTGATGCAACGACCTTGAACTTCATGCACGGGGCCAGCATCGCCATGTAAACACAGAAGAATATCTGCCTAGTGTGAAATAAACTGTGACTCTAGATAACTAGAGCTTTTGAAAGACTATAGTGGGATGTGGATTCTCTGCTGCAAATTTATGTGCAAAGTATTGCAAATCACAGGTTAGCCACACTGGGAACAAAGGCGCTCCCCATGGCTACCCCCTTAATTTGAAAATAAAAATCATTACCAAACCTGAAAAAACTTCTTTCAAAAATAATATCCACCAAATCAAGTAAAAAATGTGTAGGGGGGAGACAGGTTTCCCGTTTCTCTAAGGTCCTAAGTAAACACATTCTCGCCTCTTCATGAGGAATATTGGTATATAAAGAGTTGACATCTAATGTAACTAGAGCCGTTCCTCCTGGGGCTGGGAGACCCTCAACCTTTGTAATGAAATCACAAGTGTCCTTAATATAAGTAGGGAGGATCCCCATGAATGGTTGCAGAAATGAATCCACATATCTGGACAATGGTTCAAATACTGAATTAGTACCAGATACTATAGGGCGACCAGGTGGCAGAAATCCCTGTTTGTGTATTTTCGGTAGTGTATAGAAAATGGGGACCCTGTAATACTTTTTCTGTAGATATTCAGCTGTATGATTCGATATGTAATCGAAATGTAACCCTTCCCTTACTGTCACTTGTATTAGTCTACAGATGTCTCCCATTAGATCGTAGTCTACTCTTGTGTAAAACTCCGTGTTCTCTGTCTTTTAACCTCCTGGACATAATCCCCCCGTTCCTGGATCACCAATGCCCCTCCTTTGTCTGCAGTCTTTATGACAATATCCCTCATTTCCGACATCTCATTCAGACTTTCCCATTGTGTCCTAGTCAAATTATATCTCATGGGGGAGTTACGTTGTTCTAGCACTTTAATATCTTCCAATACTCTTCGCTCAAACACAACAATAGAAGGATGATAGATCTGCGGGATAAATTGAGATTTATTTCTAAAAGGGTTCATATCCGCGAAATTTGATCCTTCGAAAAAACACTTTAATTTCAGGGTCCGTATTAATTTGAAAATGTCCACCCTCACCTGAAAGGCATTGTACCTAGGTGTACATACAAACCCTGGACCCAAATTAAGAGTATCCATAATATCCTTAGAAAATGTTCTAGTTGTTAAATTCACTACTAATTCTTTTTCCTCCCTCGTTTGAGTTGGTTGTAAGGAGCGTACTCCCTTGCCCTGGTCTTCAGTCTCCTGTCTAAAAAAGGTCTCCCCGTGGAACTCTCCTCCCCCGATGTAGTAGCTGAGTCCTCCGCCTCAGTAGTTTCCATTTCAGAAACGGGGTCCCGAGAATCAGCCCAAGACACCCTTTTAACCGGATTTGCAGTTGGTGAACACCACTTATAAACCCTATTGAGGGCATAGTCCCTGTTATCTCTATCAAATTTCTTAAGTTTGGTCTCCCTGGTTCTGTTTTCATATGCTTTTAATTCCTCCTCTAGTTCTTTAAACTTACTCCCAAACTCTTCGGGATTAAAGGATTCCTTCAATTTGTCCTCCACTATTTTAGTGTCTTTTTAAATAGTAACTGCTTCCTGTGTGGCTTCATCGATGATAAGGAGCATTAGGTCGTAAGAGCATTTGTTGAGGATTGCGATCCACTTGTTTTTAAATTGCTCCTTGTGTAGGAACATGGCTGGACCCTTTTGTAACCGCAATCCGCAAATTGAAGATTGTTTGGGAATAGAAGGTTGAGTTGCCTTTCCCTTTATACAACTTAACTCAATTGATTATCATTGGCACACTTGCTTATATTGATACCTGTTACCAATTTTTGTGGTTTCAAGATGGCTTCTGGGTCACAGTGAGCAAATCTCCTGTGCCAAAGCTCCAGGGGCTTCTGGTCAGCAGTTGTCTTGGCTGTACAGGCCTTTGGTTCCTGGCAGTCTAGCGCAAATACTCCATTTCTGAGAGCAGAGCACCTGCGGAATATAGCTTACCTTAGCATGAGACAGTACATACATTATTCTCAAAGTGTATGGTAAATTCTTTTTCTGAGAGTGTGGGTAAATTCAGCAAATTCAGGAATGTTTAAAACATAATCTGCAGTAGTTTCAGTTCCACCATCACCTACCTGGAAATTTAGTTTAACTTTCCCTTTTTGTTGTATGTCTACTTGATCTCCATTGGCTAGGTACACTTTCCCTGAAGCATTTGTGTCCAGTTTATCAAATAAATTAATATCTGATGGCACTGCTATCAATTATCTATGGCTTGTGATTTTCATTGGTTTGTGCTAAATGAGATATGCAATAATTAAATTGCTTTCTTTAGGAGAAATCCTTCTCTGTGTGTTTGAGCATGAGATTGCTTGCTGGAGCTGGCATTTGCATTTCTGTTGAGCGAACACTCCCTCTGGATATGACCTGACTTGTTACAATTGAAGCATTGAGGGACATTTCTTTTGTCTTTGAGGTTGGGCTTTCTGTGGCCAATTGGCTTAGTACCAGCCCCCCTTGACCTAACCTCTTGGACCATGTAACTTGAGTCATTCTTGCTTTTGTGTTGCTCACAATTGCCCTTTTGTTTACAGTACTCAGCTCTTATCAGCCCCAGAACATCCTCCAACTTAGAATCTTTCCCATTAAATATTGAAATGGATTCAGAATAAGATTCAGGTAGGGAATTTAGAAACAGTCCAATTTGTAAATCTTCATCCAGCACTTTACCAGCAGTTGCAAGCTTATCAATTAGATTTAATAATGTTTCTATATAGGTTTCCGCATTTTTACTTTCTTATAGCCTAATTGAGAAAAGTTATCTAAACAAACAAGTCTTGCTAGCTTGATCATCCTTTCCATAGACCTTTCTTAAGGTTTCAATCATCCCTTTAGCAGTTTCTTGTCCTTTTATGTACACCATTTGGGAATTAGCCAGTGTATTAATAATCATATTTTGTGCTGTACCATCTGCATTCTCCCATCTTCTCATTTTCAGACACCGAAGGTCATGGAGGATTTAATAAAAAATTAGCTTTTTCCTCCTTGAGTTGGTGCTCAATTCTAAAAAGCCATGCATTGAAATTATCTTCTCAGAGTTTCCATAGGATTGCATATTGTTGGGCCAAGGTTTAGCAATGCAAAAGGAAGGGAGAGAGAGAGAAAAGCTTTTTTATGCACTCAGAGCTTGGGACCAGCTGTTAAGCAAATTCCCAGCATCCTTTGTTCGATGCCTTGTAATTGCTCAAGCAAGACAAAAACAAAGAGAAAACTTCCTGTTTAACTTAAAAAAAAATTTTCACTCTGGGCCCATAACCTTATTGGGATATTTGGTTAATACAGCAGAGTTTTGTCCAGTACTGGAGGTGTGATACTGAGTGCAGTAAATAAATCTCCCTAGAAGTAAATTGCAAAAAAAGGGTAAACTTACATTTATTTAAGTAGATCCAGTTCACATTCAGGTCAAAACAAGACAGAGAAGCCTACTTGAAAGACTACTTTCCCTCTCACAAATGGCCAGCTTGTCCGGCATCATGGGTGTGGGAGTATGAGGGCATTGTATCTACAGGAGAGACCTGCAGAGACATGTATTTCCATGGAAGGCTATGTAAAATGTGTGAGAGAACAAAGTAATAAAGAGAGGAGGGGACAGACAACAGCTCCCAGTTTAAGACAAAGGAGGCATCACATTCAAGGAGATCACACTTATACACACTTAGAGTGCTGTAGCACTGCCCAATGTCCAGGCATGCCGAGTTGCTCACTCCAACAAAGGTGTCCTATCACCTTGCATCCCAGGCAGACCTGTGGTAGAATTTGTTAACTTTTCCCAGCTGGGGGAAGAAGCAACAAATTGTGACTGGATTGCGAATGGTATGAACGATGACCTTGCACCCATGGTCAGTTTGCTGTTACAGTAATCTGGCAATTCAGTTGTAAAAGGGGGCTTACAACACTGCAACCAGATCACAAATCTCCCTTTTTTTGTATTGTGTCTGACATCAACCAAACAGCACTTTGCAAACAGGGTTTTTGGACCCAAAAAGTGATGGAATGATGGAAGCAACTCACAGATGAGTTAACTGTAGCATTAATTAAGTTGATTTCTAAAGAAAATTCATGCTTTTTCTTGGCAAGAAGCCCATCAAGTAAAAGGGGTGAGAAATATCTGTCATAGTCTTTATAGAACACTGTAATTAAGGTCTAAAATACTTACTACTTGAAAGACAAGATGAGTTCAGACAGAATTAACTGTTCAAACAATATCCCTTTGCTAACTATATTTTAAAGTGACACTTTTCACTAGCAACAGTTGTTTATGAAATCTGACGATTGTCAACAAGGAAGAATTTGCTGCTATTTACCTTAGGATCCAGTTGTTCAGAGAACAGGGAGCAGCACAATAGAACTCCTGCTGATTAAAAAAAAATTAAGAGTTTTGTACTCTTCCATGCTTGTTTGTGTGCTTGAGAAAGTATGTTGGATTAGAACACACAATGGAAAGGTTGTATAATTGTGTTGCATTGTGTACCCAAGTCCTGATTTATTTTTGTCCATGTGGGTGGATATTTTGCTATTCAATTAGTGGGCAGTTTTTAGAAGCCTCTCTAGTGCTTTGGTAGAATATTTTATTTATTATATTTTGATCATGACTTTCTTCCCAGTTGGGATCCCAAGTCATCTAACAGCACAAGACCTATCAAAATACATTGAAAAAATGGATTGCAATAGCACAATTAAAACATCACAGTTGGTTGCTAGAGAAAATGGAACAAAATGGGTAGGGGCTGAATAGGAAAGACCAGAGGAAATGCCATAAATGTAAAGTGGACAGATCTAGGACCAGCTCTCACATAAGGTCTAAAGGAATTAGAGTTTTGTGCTGTGGGCAAGACAGACGTGGACAGGTAAGGTAAATTTGGAGAGCTGAGGATTACAGCCAGAGAACAAAGGCTGCTGATTGTTCACAGGAGAACTGTGACAGTTGTACCTTTCATTGACACTGGGATATGCTAGACCTGACGGTTCCAGGAGGCTCAAGAAGTGGACAATATATATTTTGCATATGCGTTAGAACTAACCAGGAGAGATTCCTATGTTCTGAGTTGGACAAAATCTGGGGGGGGGGGGGAGAGAGAGAGAGAGAAAAGAAAAAATAACCTCATTGCATTATTTATACATTAAATATAGCTGTAGATTCACAGTATTTCACAGCACTTTAGTGTTCTAATATACTTATGTCAGTTCCTAGGAATTTATTTTCAGAATGACTTCTTTAAGGACAAGAATGATAATTTGCACTGTTTAAGAGTGCATAGTAGTAATGATATGGGATTGCATTGAGCCAGAGTAATTTGGCAAATAATGGAAAACTAATATATCATTTTTAATAATGGTGATATTCTGGAATAGTTAAGCAGTTTCAATGTTTAAGAGAGCATTTGTAAATTTCTATGGAAAAGTGTGGCTCCAAAAATACCAGAACAGTGTGGTTTGTAAATTGCTGCTGAAGTTTTAAAGAAACTGCACCATCTTACTCTATAGTACAGTGTAGTTTTCATAACTGCAAAAGAGAAGTTGGGAAATTAATCTTACAGAGGTCCCAATATGGTCTACTTGCAATCATGATACAAGCTGTCACCCTTCAGCATGCCTGTCTGGAACCATCCTTTGCATATCCAGGGTGGTTAAAAAGAATGCGAAGCATGTTCATCATGGTGCTGCTGGATAGCATCTAAAGTCCCGTCCTTCCCTCACGATCAATGTATAGATTGTCCCAATGATCCCTGAGCATTTAGGGTGGCCCCATGAATTGAGATATGTGTAGTGCTAGAAAGTGCGATCTTGGGGCTCAAGACAATCAGAATAAAGTAAATATTTTGGGGTTACTGAGATGTTTTATGTCTTTGTCACTATATTTTGAGTGAGGGGTTGTTACTGGGTTGTAGATGTTCACCAGATTTGCCCAGATCTGTACAGGATAACTATTAGTGTTGTGATTCAGGGAAACGCCTATTATTGAATAATTAGTGAAATCAAACGGTCATAAACCATGACTTACCAACAGCTAGCTATTTCCATAGGAATACTTCTTAATTACTGTTTCCACAACAAAAGTCATAACCAGTGAGCCATCACCCATTAAAAGGGAAGCCTAAGATTTGTTACCAGAATTACAATGTGATTTTATTACAGCCACCAAAAATTTAGCCACGTGCAAAGTTTCTTGTTTATCCTGGGATCCCAGATCACCGCAGACTGTGAGAGCAGCCATGAAATTAAAAGACGCCTGCTCCTTGGGAGGAAAGCGATGGCGACCCTAAACAGCATGATAAAAAGTAGACATCACCCTGCCAACAAAAGTCCGCATGGTCAAAGCAATGGTATTCCCAGTAGTCATGTATGGCTGCGAGAGTTGGACTATAAGGAAGGCCGAGCGCCGAAGAATAGATTCTTTTGAACTATGGTGCTGGAGAAGACTCTTGAGAGTCCCTTGGACTGCAAGAAGATCAAATCAGTCAATCCTACAAGAAATCAACCCTGACTGTTCCCTGGAAGGCCAGATAATGAAACTGAAGCTCAAACACTTTGGCCACCAAATGAGAAGGGAGCACTCCCTGGAGAAGACCCTGATGCTGGGAAAGATTGAAGGTCAAAGAAGACGGGGATGGCAAAGGATGAGATGGTTAGACAGTGTCATAGATGCAACGAACATGAAATAGAGCAAATTTCAGAGGACAGCGGAAAACAGGAGGGCCTGGCGAGATCTTGTCCATGGGGTCACAAAGAGTCGGACTCGACTGTGCGACTGAACAACAACAAAAACCAAGAAGACTTAGCTTCTAAAGAGACAGAGTCTTGCTAAAGTTCCATAGGAATAGTGAATCTTGCATTAGGAGCAATGCATACTTCTGCTAGGAAGTCTAAATCTGCTGATAAGCTTTCATTACATTTTTAATGTTTGCAGGATTTCTGCGGATGATGCTCTTTTCCAATACAAATTTCCCCTTTTTCACAGCTAGAAACTAAGCACAAACAGTACCATCCTAAGTTGAGTTACCCCTTTCTAGCCGATTTCAGTCGACTCAGAAGAAAGAAACTCTGTTTAGCATTGCACTGAAAATCTTCCAGTGATTTACAGTTGTATAAGTGTCTATAGTATTCTGTTGTTTTGCTGTGGGAATAAAGAAAAATAAGATCTCTAGAGAGGGGTGTAAACCTTGTCCTTAGTGTGATACACACAAACATCCCTCTTCAAACTCTTATAGTATGGCTGTGCATGAGGTAGAGAAAATTCGCTTTTCCTGCACCACAGGTTTTGATTAGTGGAACTGTTCTGGATGATTTACAATGTGAATAATGGTGCCTGTTTGCATCTGCTGGCAGAGTCAAGTGTTTCTCGCTGTGAAGAAATTTCAAATTACTTTTCAAATAAGATCACTCAAATCTAGGCTGACATGCTTGTCCCTGTATTAGCAAATTCATGACTTCTTATTGTTATGTTAAGGCTTTGGCACAGTAGTACTCATATGATCAGGGGTATATGCACATACATATTTTAAAAACCTCTACACATTTTGTATCTTTTCTTTTAGCTTAACAAAACTTGATTTGTTGCAACTGGATGTGCCTGGTATGGAAAGTTGTTGGTGTCTTGGTAGAAAATAAGAAATACAACAACCAATGTTCCGTCTAAGCTGTGGAGTCTTGTGAGCAAAAAAATTACTTTGTGAGCTCCTGGCATTAAAGTTGTGAGCAAACAATTTGGCTAGTGCATAAGTTAGTTTGCTCTGGAGCCATCCTTTCTGAGCTAAGGCAAAAATGTGTGAGCCGGAGGCTGAAAAACTGTGAGCTAGCTCACACTAACTCAGCTTAGAGGGAACACTGACAACAACAACTGCCTCCATAATTGGCCATTCTAGTGTGCACATGGAACCTTCAACAGTCAAATATATGTATGTAATTTATAAAACTGGAGCTGTGGTGGCTCAAGTGGTTAAGACGCTGAACTGCAGGCTGTGGAAGGTCAGTAGTTCAGCAGTTCGAGACCCGGGTGCCACATGACGGAGTGAGCTCCCATCTCTAGTTCCAGCTCCTGCCAACCTAGCAGTTCGAAAGCAAGAAATTGCAAGTAGATAAATAGGTACCACTTCGGTGGGAAGGTAACAGCGTTCCGTGCGCCTTGGTGTTTAGTCATGCCGGCCACATGACCACGGGAATGTCTTCGGACAGCGCTGGCTCTTCGGCTTGGAAACGGAGATGAGCACCGCAACCCTAGAGTCGGATTCGACTCGCTTTCGAGCAAGGGAACCTTTACCTTTACCTAATTTATAAAACTAGTGGTTAAATATTGAACACATATGTTTCTACTTGTGCAGGAGATGCACAAGGAGTACTGAAGGATGATAGTGAAATGGCTGAGAAGCTGAATGCATTTTTTGCCTCTGTCTTCACTGTGGAAGATGAGAAGTGCTTGCCCACTCCAGAACCGCTGATTTTGGGAGGGGTGTTGAAAGACCTGAGTCAGATTGAGGTGATGAGAGAGGAGGTCCTACGACTGATAGACAACTTAAAAACTAATAAATCACCAGGCCTGGATGGCATACATCCGGGAGTTCGGAATGAAATCAAATGTGAACTTGTGGATCTCCTGACAAAAATATGTAATCTTTCCTTAAAATCTGCTCCCATTCCTGAGGACTGGAAGGTAGCTAATGTCACTCTCATCTTTAAAAAGGGTTCCAGAGGAGATCCAGGAAATTACATGCCAGTCAGTCTGATGTCGATAACGGGTAAGTTGGTGGAAACTGTTATTAAGGAGAGAATTAGTAGGCACATGAATGAACAAAAACTATTCAGGCAGACTCAGCATGGGTTC
>NW_015167529.1:7409-35579 GCF_001447785.1 Gekko japonicus | reverse complement strand
ACAGCTTCAAGAAGGAATTAGATAAACATATGGAGCAGAGATCCATCAGTGACTATTAGCCACAAAGTATAGATAGGAACTCTGGGGCAAGTGATGCTCTGTATTCTTGGTGCTGGGGGGGGGGCAACTGTGGGAGAGCTTCTAGTGTCCTGGCCCCACTGCTGGACCTCCTAATGGCACCTGGTATTTTTGGCCACTGTGTGATAGAGTGTTAGAATGGATGGGCCATTGGCCTGATCCAACATTGGCTTCTCTTCTGTTCTTATGTTCTATGGTTTTCTAAGGGATGAGGATTACTCTGTGGATGGAATTCATAGGGTGTCATAATAAACATTTGGTGACATGGAGAGCCCTTCCTAATACTATGGATGAGTACTGGAAAGGTTTGCACCTACCAATTGAATTGTTTTTGTTAGCCAGAGGATATTCACTCTTCTAACTATAAGGGACCTTTAATGAAACCGAGTAGAATAGAAGCTAACTCTGTTTTTTGAGAAAGCAAAGTTCATTGCAAATGCAGAGGCTATCAATCATATTAGATAGCAGCCTAGCAGGGGTTTCAGATTATTGAAAGGACCTAGAATCTAAGATTTCTGATGCTTTGCTTGCTGTAAACCCATTAAACGTCACCCTTCTTATAATATAACATACTTCACTGGTTCCTTTTAGGATAGAGGGCACTGCAGGGGTGTGCTGTGAGCCCTGTTAAGAACTCCTTTCTACAACAAATGCTTTTTTTGGCCATAAGAATTTTGAGGTGGTTATTCAAAAATGTCAATACTGCATAATGTTGTTTAGACTTGAAAGAGCGGGCCAGTTGTGTTATTAGGTGCCCGTCTGAATGCACCCTAGTTTCTGAGAAGAGGTGGGCTTTGTTTTGTACCTGTCATTATGGTCTGCATTTTTGTAAAAAGTGAGGGTCTCATAGAACCACATATGACACAAACCCTCACTGTTTTTAAAAAGGATACTTTTTTCAGTTTGCATCTAGTATAATGGTTTGGATGGGAAGAAACATTCTGACTTTGACACTGGACACATTGTTGCTGGACTCTTGTTCATTTTTTAAATTCAGAACTGCATTCTGAAAAAGTATGTGGCAAAATGAGACCATTTTCAGAAGACAGCAGGCGTGATGATAAAGAGTTTAAAGCATAAAATATCTATGGGGAAAAATGAATTAGGTGTATTTTATTTTGAGCTGGTCTAAATCTTATATTTGTCATGGGGATTGATATTCCCACAACCATATCATCTAGTAGAACTCACCATGTGGGTCCATGTACTGAGTTATCCTGGCCCCATCAGCAAGCACTAATGAATCAGCCAGGAGCAGAGTGAAAAAGAGCTGAATCTTGCTGAGTATGTTATGGTGTGACCTGTGAAAGAGTGAAGAAAATCAGGAAAGGAGACAGGAGTGGGGAACACAGCAAGTGATTTATCTGAGCTGTAAAGCTACAGGCAATGGGAAGGTTTGTAATGTTATTTTTGCATGAACAGACATGTTTGCTAACTTGTAAAGCAAAAGGGAAGGGGATAGATGTGTGATACCTTTTGGTTCCTACCCGTTTTGATTTTTCAGGGAGGATGTGAGAAAAATGAAAGGAATTTAAAAAAAATGTTTGTGTTTTTCTCATTTATTTTTACTAATAGCAGACTAATATTTCTTCAGCTACAGATAGACTGATCCACTACTACAACTTCAATGTACTGCATCTGAAAGATGGGTTCCCGAGAATTTGCTCCCTAGTCTAATACAGAAATACTAGATTAGTATACCTGTTTGAAAATGTTATTAAGCTCCTAAAACATAATAAAAATTACCAAATTGTTCTTCTTTGTCACTAGCACATTGACTTCAGTGGACTTAGAAGGGTATAACTCTGCTTAAGATAGCGCTGTGAGAATAATATAAGGAAGCACTGAGTGCCTTTAGAAAACCAGTTTAGGTGAAATAATATAACACTGTTAATGACTAGTTCAGTTTGGAAATAACTGTCTTTGGAGGTTGATAATGAAAGCCTGGATCTGCTGGCATAGGTACTGTTATAGTGAATCATTACGTAGTGATGTTTGTATTTGTTAATGACCACTAATAGGTCTTGCAGTCTATGGTGGGAAAATTGCAAATGTTCATATGGGATGTCAGGGTACTAGGATCTGCAACACTGCAGGCAAAAGGTAGTTAAATGTATTGGCTACATTCCTGCTCTCTGTATAACCTAGCTCTTGTTATGGTAGGAGTACTTGGCAGCCAGAGTCTCTCCTCTCCCTCCATTGGAGCATGCAACATCTCATGCCATGTACATATTTATTGATTCATAATATTTGTATATGACCTTTTGAATCTGCCAGGAGTCTCACAACTTTATACAGTTGTACAGAATGCTATACTTGCCAGTACCATATGGGGACCTGTGTCGCTCACTGTCTCAAGATGAGACACATAGGCTAGGAATTTCTGGTCAGTGGAAAGTAAGTAAGGAGTGAGCTGGGTCCCAACTCTGTCTTATACACGCAACTCTTTTATGTGTGTGAAATCCTCAGTGCCTGACCATCATGGATGAGTTGCTAATGCCAGTTTGGATGACCTTGGGCAAGCCATAGTTCTGACCAGAGCTGTTCTTGAAAAAGAGCAGTTTCTGTCAGAATTCTCTCAGCCTCCCCTACCTCACAGGGTGTCTGTTGTGGGGAGGGGAAGGGAAAGGAGTTTGTAAGCTGCTCTGAGACACCTTTGGGTAGTGAAGGGCAGGGTATAAATCCAATCTCCTCTCCCCCTCCTCCTAGTGGTACAGGAAGAAGGGAGGAGTGGACTGCTGACCCAGTCTATCCCTCCCTCATTGTCTGCCTCCCTTTGCTCACTACACATAGGGCTGCTGTTCTTTACTTTCCTCATATGGAAACGAAATTGTACCCTTGGCCTAGTGGGAGGGCAGCATTTTTAGATGTGCCTCTTTCCTAACGTCTCGACAAGTGATATTAAGTATTTTGTTCTTTGTTTCTATTAGGTTGTGACTAAAAAATGTGATGTCTAAATGTTAGACATTTTTGAACAAACCGTACATAAAATATAGTTAAATTATTACAATGGAACTTGTTTATTAAAATAATGTAGTGATTTTATTTCTCTATTCTTGGTATCTTAGTACCTGATATTATACCAGTACAGTTTCCATGGAAACAGCACACACTGTTCCTTTTCTTTGACCTTAAGTTCAAGCCCTGCTGTTGCTGTCGAAATGCCAAGAAACACCTACACTTTTATTAAAAACAAAACTATATATATAGTTTAAAAAACAAAACTATATATGCAAAAAACACACAAAAACTTTAAAAAGTGACAATCCATAATTTGCATTCTTGCAAAGGAAAGAAAAAGAATACTTGTGACAGGAACCAGGAAATAACTGTTTCAACTATTTTAGCAGCATGCCACATTTGGTTTGTCAAATCATATTTGTATGGAATTATTGTGTATTAATACTTGCACATTACATGTTTAGTTCCTCAGAAATTCGATTAGACTGATAAAAGCTTGCTGTTTTAACAAATACATTTTAGAAAATGCAAAGTTGATCTATTCCTTATATGCCAACTTGGTGTCCGATTCCCCATGCATTCGAATAAATCCATGGTTGTTGAACAAAGTAGAATTTATTAATAAGCGATGATAGATCAGGAACACAAAAATTGTTAGGAATGACTACAAGTCTCATAGGCAAACATAATAAAGGAACTTGAACCTGAGTAGGACCAATGAGTCTAATTCCCGCTGGCGGGAATGCAGATAAAACGAGCGCCCAATTCCTTGGGAACACAACGGTTCTACAACATAAACATAAGTTCAGTTCTCATGCACGAAATACATAATAAGCGAAGCAACGCCATAACTCCATCCCACCTCCAGCTGGTTGACCTTGAGCAGTTCCGCAGATGTAGCAAGCATAAGACAGTAAACACCTACACAGGATGATACAGTGGGGGGGAATGACCAGAGTACAAGGAAACATGCAGAATAAAAAATACAACTTAATGGCAGCTTGCTGACACTTGGGTGGATTGGGAGGGGGCATTGGGACAAATACACACTGGATTCTTAAGTATTCAAAATTTAAGATTTTCACAGTGCAATCCTCAATGCAGTCCTAAGAAGGGGGGTGCAATTGGCACAAGAAGCTGACTGACCCCCACACTGGCATAACTCAGAATTATGCCAAAATAAGTGCTGTTTATGCTGGCACAGGGCATAAGTGACGCCACAAAGCCCTGCACTGGCATCAATGTGGGTGTTCCAGGGGTGTGGTGCCAGTTTGGTGGCTCCCTAAGCATTTCAAAAATGCCAGTGTAGCCTATTGGCAGACATGGTAACTCCAAATTCACCCCCCCAACAGCTGCAGCCACACTCACGGGAACCCAAACAGCTCAGGATACTGAGTGTGCACCCAATCAGCACCCTCCCCCATGCTGGGCATGGCCCTCCTCAGCACCCAATCATACCCACTTCTGAACTTGGCAGCCAGGGGTGAGCAGCAGTTCTCCAGATGCACACGGACCCCAATGCACCAGGTGGGGTGGTGCATCGGCACCTGCCTGAGGCAGTTGCTAGGGGGTGAAGTTGGCAGCAGTGCACCAGCCTGCTTGTCCCACCAGTTGGCAGTGCTCCCCCTGCACAAAACACAGCAGCGGGTGGGGAGCCCCACCAATCTGGGTGCTGAGCAGTCCCAAATGATGGCCTTCCCTTGCAGGTTTAGAATGCCCCGACACTGTGGACAAAGTGCATCTCCTGATACACAGACGTTCTGGCAGGATGTGCCCTCTCCACAGCAGAAGCTAGCCCCCGGGAGTGCGCTGACACATCCAGCCTCCTAGCCTTTCCCTCCCCACATCCACTGGGAAGCAGCGAGAGCCAGTTTGGTGTAGTGGTTAAGTGTGTGGACTCTAATCTGGGAGAACCGGGTTTGATTTCCCACTCCTCCACTTGCACCTGCTGATGTGACCTTGGGTCAGTCACAAGCTCTGGCACAGCTGTCCTTGAAAAAGAGCAGTTTGTGTCAGAGGTCTCTCAGCCCCACCCACCTCACAGGGTGTCTGTTGTGGGGAGGAGAAGGGAAAGGAGTTTGTAAGCTGCTCTGAGACTCCAAGTGAAGGGCGGGGTATAAATCCAATCTCTTCTTCTTCTAGTGGTGAAGGAGCGACTGGGGTACTGCTAGAAAACACTGCACTCCCACCCTAACCACTCTTGTCCCTGGGTCCCTTTAATAAAGTTCAACCACTGTGTGTGACTCAGGTGTTGCTGTTTGTTGTGGACGATGGGAGGAGGGAACACGTAGGGGGTGCCACAGGAGCCACATGATCCTCACAGACACAACAGTGGTAGGGGCTTCATTTTGACAATAATGCTGCCCCAGCAGTGGACACAGGTGGGTGGAAAGGAAAGGCTATGTGTCAGGCTGCCATTTGTCTCAGCCAAAAACAAGCCTGCACAGGCAAAAATTACAGGGCCTCCCCACTCATCTTTGTGAAATAGGTGGGTGAAGTAGGTGGAGATGTCCTGGCATGGCAGGGATCTGACATGAGAATGCCATGGATGGTCTCTAATGGAACTGCTCTGGCTGTTGTCCCTGGTTCCAGGGGCCAGCATGGGCCAAAGACCTGTCCAGGAACTGTTGTGCAAATGATGCTGTTGGTGGGTAGCAATCCGTGCTGCTGAGCACAGATGGTCAATTTCACAGGGCAGTCCCCTATGGAATCATGCTAGGGCCATCTGAATTCTAGCTCTCCTTGAGAACATTTTGGTATGCAAACGAGGGGCTTGGACGGCACATAGTAGAGGCTACTGGGCAACCTTGACCCTGAGAACAAAACCAAAGTGCGTCATGGTTGATATGTGTATTAGCCTTTCTGATGGCCCTTCTGCAGCACAGCTACCATGACGATAAATGTTGTTGCTACGTGTGCCAAGCTAGTTCCTGACCGCCATAAGCATCCTGGGGCCCAGTGCCCGCAGAGCTAGGAGCATCTAACCTTCGTGAGGTCGATGCATGGAGCCTGCACCATGAAGGGATCAGCCATCCAGCCGCAAGTAGCAAGTGGATTTTGGTGAAACCCTAGCATGGGCAGCATGCCAAAGCCCTGCAGAAAGGTGGCAGCATTGATGATCATGAAGGGTGGCCAGGGCCACATTCTTCCATGTTCCCAGAAGCCTGCCCCCCACTATGTACCCCCTCTCTCAGTGACTCAGTGGCCACTGCCTTCAGTCCCCTCTTGACTGGTGATGGCCATGGTGGGAGCATCGGGGGACAGGGCAAGATGGGCAATAACTGTGTTTGGGATTGCATTGTATATTACTCAAATGGAACCTAATTTGAAGAAAATATAGAAAATGTTGCAATCTGTTATTGTTTCTCTGTGAGTGTACAAAATGCTGGGATTAATTAACTAAAATTTCTGCTTTGCCTAATCTCTAAGGTTTGTTTTGGGCACACATGCAGATTAAAAAAAAATGAGGCCGGTTTTATTGCATCCAGGGGGACTTTGATCTTCTGTTCCTTACACAAGATATTTCTGAAATGGAGGAAATTTTTTTTAAGTGATTGTGATGCAGCGTAGGGGTCTGCCATTCAAAGAGAAACCACTACTGCATAAACCCTTGGGCTCACCTTAAGAAGCTCTTTGGATCCAAGCCATAATATCCAATTAAAAACAGATTAACAGTCTGATCCTATGAGCTGTTGTGAAGACACATATTTACTCAGGAAGCAGAGGAAGACTGTGGCAACTCAGCACATAGCAAATAGAGAGAAATTGACTATTTGCATGTACCACATGGTGATAATCAGAACTCCAGCTGAAATCAGTTCGTAAGGCCCTTTAGAGCAACCATCTATGCATAACAATATCCTGGTTCCTCAAGGCCATACTAAAAGCAAAATGGCACATTTGATAAGATTGGAATGTTGAGCACAAATATATGTATATATAATCTGACTATCACGACTGTTGGCTTTATACTTGTTCAACTGTTTGGGTCGTGTGTGTCCAGATTTTTTTTTATATATATAATCTGTATAACATACACCATAACGGCAAGATCTTTTCCACCCAGGAAGGGCAACCATTGGCTCATCATCCAAAGATAGTGAAAAACACCCCTAGCCACCACTGCCACCTGTTTACCCAAAAGAAGTCCCAGGTCCAGGAGCACCCCCCAGCTACAAAACTGCTCCTTTAGGGAGAGTACAACCCCATCCAGAACAAGGGATAGCCAGTTTCCTGGGTCAGACCTTCCCACCACCAATAGCACCTCCATTTTATTGGAATTAAATTTCAGCTTGTTATCCATTCCAAAACTGCCTCCAGGCACCTATTCACAGTTTCTACAGCCTCTCTAGTATCTGCTGGTAGTGCAAGATAGAGGTGAGTGTCATCTGCATATTGGCGGCAATTCACCCTAAAGTTCCAAATGACCTCTTCCAGTGGCTTTACATAACTTTTGAAAAGCATGAGGGACAAGACAACACCTTTGGGGACCTCATAAACTAGAGACCAAGGGGGAACCCAGCAGTCCCCCAGCACCACACTCTGAGACCTACCCTTGAGGTAGGACTGGAACCACCGCATAACAGTGCCACCCAGCCCCAGTTCTGAAAGGTGATCTCGAAGCATACCATGATCAGTGATATCAAAAGCCACTGAGAGGTGCAGGAGAATTAACAGGGTTGCAGTCCCCCGTGCATCTCTTGGTGAATGTCATCCACCAGGGTGACCAAGTGAACGAAAGGGCACCATATTATGGTCATTTGAGTTTTATTTATTTATTTATTGGATTTATATCCCACCCTCCCCGAAGGCTGGAGGGTCAGTGTCAGAAGGTAGTGTTGGGGGATTTCTGCTCTTTGCCATGGCCACTGCCCTGTGGGGTGCCACAGGGTTCCATCTTATCTCCTATGCTATTTAATATCCATATGAAGGCACTGGGAGAGGTTATCAGGCTTTATGGGCTGCAATGTCACAAATATGAAGATGATACCCAGCTCTACCTTTCTTTTCTACCTAATTCCAAGGATGCTGTTGATGTTCTAAATCAGTGCTTAGAGTCAGTAATGGCCTGGATGAAGGTGAGCGAGCTGAAATTTACTTGTGACAAGACAGAGATTCTCTGGGTTAGTAGAAAGGCAGACTAGGGACTTCAGATCTACCCTGTCTTTGATGGGAGTGCTGCTTGACACAGCGATCACCTTAGAAAACCAGGTGGCTACTGTGGCTCAGAGTGCCTTTGACCAGCTCCAGCTGGTGCATCGACTACGCCCATTCCTGGGTCAGTCAGATCTAGCCACAATGACCCATGCCTTAGTTATAGCTGGACTTCAGAAGTGGATGCACCAGTGACCACTTCAAGGCAGAAGTCCCTGGGAAGCATTTACTGTCCCCAGACTACTGACCACTTCAAGGCAGGAGTGACCACCCTGGGAAGCATTTACTGTCCCCAGACTGAGTCTGCCAGCCCCCCAGGCAATTCATAAGATTTAAATGTATGGAAATGCAATGGGGAAGGAGAGGAAATAGGGGTGGTTTGCACATGGAAGCAGGATTCTGTGGATTCACTGTTGTTGGTGAGGCTGCTGATAAAGTACAGTGGCAGCAGAGCTGCCACATGGAAGGTCTCCCCAGTTTCCCTGCCTTGGGCACTGGGGCTGACCATTTTTTTAAAAAAATCCAGCAGTATAATATTGGTATATCCATATAATGTTACAGGTTCGGTGAATACCCAGTTTCCATTTTTTTTAAAAAGTGAGACTCTAGCCTTTTCCACTGATGAGATAAGCCCTTTAACTCTGCAGTCAAGAGGGATAGAAATTTACTTTAAAAAATGAAATGTGGGAATCCACAGAACCTGTTGCATTTATTGTTACAATGGTATATCTACATAAAGGTAAAGGTAAAGGTTCCCTTGCTCGAAAGCCAGTCGAATTCGACTCTAGGGTTGCGGTGCTCATCTCCGTTTCAATGCCGAAGAGCCAGCGCTGTCCGAAGACGTTTCCGTGGTCATGTGGCCGGCATGAATAAACACCAAGGCTCACCGAACGCTGTTACCTTCCCACCGAAGTGGTACAGCAATATGAAATTGCTGATTTTTTTTAAAAACCAAACCCCTGTGAGGCGGGGGGAAGAATTGGCTACTGTGGGAGCAATGTCGGGGAAAATGGCTGCCATGTGGGCCAGAAAATCCAGTTTTTCCCATCCACGCAGCAGCTCTGCAGGCTTTACTGCAATCTTTACCAAAACTTTGAGGCAAATCAGGTTTGAGAAAGATCAGAGAAAGGCTGGGGAAACTCTGGGAGGTGCTTTGGGGAAACAGGAAAAAACTAACATCTAGGCTTGCCAGCCTCCAGGTGGGGCCTGGAGATCTCCCCCTTTTACAACTGACCTTCAGCTCACAGAGATCAGCTCCCCTGGAGAAAATGGATGCTTTGGTGGGTGGACTCGATGGCATTGTACCATGCGGAGGCCCCTCCCCTCCCCAAACCCCGCCCTCTCCTCGATCCACACCCAAAGTCTCCAGGTATTCTCCAACCCAGACCTGGCAAACCTACTCACTTCCCAACAGAATTGAACCCAGGGACAGACATCCTGTGTGAAAACAGCCCAGTTGGAAGTGGAAATGTGTAAAAGCTTCTGTTTCAGCTATAGCTAAAAATAAGGTTGTTAATGCATTGCTAGTGCAATGAAAATAAATTAAAAAGAAAGAATCCATCAGTATTAAGCCGATCACTTGAAAATGTTCAAGCTACCAGACTGCTAACAAATGGACACTGCTAAAAGAACAACCATGGCCTTTAGAACTGTAGATTTATCCCTGAAAATACACCAACCCCCTCAAAGGTAGCCATGATTGGATACAAAGGATCCCCCCCCCAACTGAAAGCAGTATGTGTATTGTATATACACTGTTTTCTCTGGCAAATGGGCTTTGTGAATTTTTTGTAGTAGTACAAAAACTTTTTTGACCAAAGGTAATAATGGAACAAATGAAAGGAATGTGTAGACCATGGGGGAAAATACCTGTCATAGTATTGTCATCCTTCAGAAAAATGGAAAACCTGATCTGCCTCCTGCCTGTATTGGTGCCTTGCAGCAAAAAACAACAGAGTTCCTAAGAGACTAACCAGTTTATTGTGGCATAAGCTTTCATATGGAGACTCCGACTTGCATCTTATAAGGTGACTCTTTCCCACTAAAATGCAAGGTAGCATGAAGGTGTTTGGCACATATGAGAGATATTGATGCACTTTGGAAGCAATTGACAGACTTTCTTGTGCTTCTATGTCAGTCACTAGTCTTCCAAATATAACATATTACATAATACTTTTATCATGCAGCAGTAGACTTAAAGTGGCAGTTGTAAATTCATAATTGGGCAAATGTAATCTTTAATGACCTCATCAAGGGGTAACTATATTTCCAAGAGATTATTTTTAACTGTGTTTGAGCAAGAAACGTGGTTATTTTATATGAAATGCAGTAAAGCATAGTATTAACATTTTATCCTTCATTCTGTTCCAAGGCTTTTCCTCCATATTTAGTTTTTTGTCTCTATAAGAAGGGTTTGCAGGGAACTGAAAATGTTAAGTGGAAGTATTGTCTTCCTTTAGTAAGTGTGATACGAATTTCTTGCCCTTTTCTGAAGATTTGGATTATAATTTAATGACCTCTTCTGAGCCCAAGGAAAAGATATTATCTGTGGCCAGAGGACAGAAGGCAACTAACTGTTAGAAAAGGTTAATCTATTTAATAATGGATTCTTGCCTTTTTGTTTAATCTCATTGATTCATCTGAGCCAGACCTGGAACCTTTGCTTGATGCCTGTGCAGTCTGGAAGTACTTATTTATTTATTTAAGCCTTTATATTGTGCTTTCCCCCCAGACATCTGGGAACTCAAAGCACCTATGTAAATAATAAAGAGTAGTTTTAAACATGTGCAGAAGGATTATTTACATGTGATGTCATCACTAAGCGCAGCCTGCCTTGTAAACCCGAGCTGAGGAAAGGGATGAGATTGCAGGTGACTGGCTTCCAGTTGAGTTTGAGTCTCACATTTTTCTCCTTAGAAATGAAGCATAGCTCTATCCAGAGTAACTATACTCAAGTTGTGAGCTGGGGCCTCATCAGGAGGCACGCGCTGTTACCGCTTTTGAATGTATTCACAGTCAGTTTAAATGTTTGGGTCTTATAGCGGAGTCCAAAACTGCCATCAGCCAACCAGTATATTTTTTGAGGTTTAACAGACTGCACAGCTGCATAATCTGAGTGTACTTGTGGGTTAATGGGGCAACATAGTGTGCCCAGTCAAGCAAAAACTAGTAGTGATTAAATTCTATGGAAAGCAATGGAAAGGGACTTAGTTGTGACTAAGTCCCACTAATTTCAATGGGACTTGTCTCCAGTAATCTTTACTGTATTGATGATAATAGTAATTTGTGAGCTTCATTCTCCTACAGCAGCAGTTTTATCTGCACAGCCATAGTGGAGTGATGCCAGTCTAAACCCACTTGAAACCAGTGAGTTTACACTGGATTAACTCTGCACCAGATTGCCTTAAAACGAAATGTATGCATTATGTAAAGGCAGGTTCTTTCAGGTTGGATTCATTTCTTAATTCAGTTTTTCCACTGGAATTTGAAAACCATACATTTTACTATGTAACCAGGATATTCTTCCTTGCTTTGAAGACAGGAGAAAACACAAGATTTTTTTGTCCACACTATTCTCCCCAAGTCCAAACTTCAATCAAAACAATGTGCATACATGTATGTAAAACTTAATGCAAACAGTTTCTGAAAAGTGAGACCAGGGATTTTGCAGTTTGAAGAGCTTCTGTTCCTGTAGAAGCTTAAATTATTCATGGGATCAATCTTATTTTATTTCTCAACTCTTTTTTACAAAACCATAATACATTCTTGCCTTTAACCACACACTTTGAGCAGAAATCTTGGTTCATGGTGGTACCTAGATCTTTCTTTTTCCAGAGAGGTCATTGTTAATTTGGAACCCTTCAGCAGGTGTGAGAAGGACTTCAAATGCTACTCTTAAATATGCATTCCTTCACACTTGTACATACTGAATCATATCTGCTGTCATCTTACCCAATTTAGTTTAGAGGTGGGCCTAAATTCCGAAGAAGTTCAGAACTTGTGTTTTCTTATGCCCCCTGGAGTTACTCACTGTCCTTCAGAGGTAATCCTGTGCCAACTTGTTTTAAGTTAGCTTCCCCATTAAACTTCCTCTCCAGCTCAAGAATAAAAATGCTCAGCATCTCCAACTGTGCAGGGGAATGCAGTGCTGCCAATGCCTTTACATCTTCAAACTGGCTACATATTCCAAAACCTTACCTTGCTTCCTCTAATGCATTTTTAATTTCATGTCAGTGCTACACATTGTACAATAATCTGTTTTTAACAAACTTCTTTGAGACTTGTTATCAGTTCTTGTTTTAAATCCAACAACTTTGCGTATCCTCTCCATCCCCCAGTCCACAGCCTGGCATGTGTTCTACATTGAGCTCTGGGCTGCTTTGCTCATTTCAATGGAAGTGGCAGATGTGGATGTGCAAAGAAAATATGTACATGGATCTACTGCCTACATATACATCCACAAGGCACCCTTTGCACAGGGAAAACTTTTGTGTGCTCATCTGAGCTATTGTGCCTGGAAGATATATTTTAGATTAGGAATGGTAGTGTTCAGTTACTTGACCGGGGCACTAGCTAGTTGGTTCCTGCAACACCGTGTGCATTTTAGTGCATTTTGTCACGTACTGCTATGGTCACAATCTGGCCCGTAGCTAACATGGGGCCCACGGGGCCTGGCCCCCTAGTGTTTCTTCTGGGCCCCCTCCCTTGGGCTGCCCCCAAAGTGCTCTGACTTACCCCCTGCACTGTACTTTCATTTAATTAGCTGGCAGGCCCACCCAAGGCCCCCTCCCAAAAAATTCCCTAGCTACGGGGCTGGTTACAATTCTATGGGTGCAGCTGGAACCACTGAAGAAACCTGTAAAAAATTGAACATGAATACCACAGGCAATGAGAGCTTTATTACTCCTTGGCAAATGGGAAAAAAATGTTGTCTGTGTGAACAGTGTTGGTATCTGATGGTAAGGACCAGCTGCAAACAAGACTGGGGAAAGTGAGTTGGGTCTGTGGCCCAGTTTGTAAAACAACAACAACAACAACATGAGGTATAGCTCCAAGCTGCACCCCCTATTATCCGAGATATGGGTGTTCTGCCAGGGTGCTGTAATGTAATTAAACAAACAAATCAGTTATTTAGAGAAGTGCTAGACACCAAGTAAAAGGCAATGAGGCAAGGAGCTGGAGTTTAGAGTCATGGAAACACCCCTCTTTTATATCCTCAGACCAGCCGTAGCTAAACAGAAGTATAAAAGCTTTGTGCTCGCAGTGACTCCTTCTGCACAGTATGTTTGCAGTGACTCCTTCTGCACAGCACAGGCAAAGGGGTTTCCACTCTTATGCAGTTCCTGCTTAAGACCTGAAGTTTGTGCTGAAGGGCCTTATATTGACCCTTGCCCTTCTGCAGGGATTGGTAAGGCCAAAGAGCAAGCTCATGTGGGCAGTCTCAGCAAAACTGGACTGGCTGACTGAGAAAATAAGGCATCTCCAAAATTGTTCCATTACCTGTCTCAGTGGAAACCTATTGCATGAAAACTACTCATACATTTTAGAAAATGTAGGAGGTGATGAAATGCGTGGAATAAAGCAGTAGAAGTCCAACCTAATGTGGTGATTTCCCATTTAATTTTTATCTCACACTGTTTTGTACCTTTGCTGACCATAAAGCAGCTTCTCCAATTTATCGCGCCAGATTGTCTTCAGGACCTGAACCATAAAATGGTTATTTAAAGAATTCAGATGTTGCCTTTTATTGTCTCAGGCTTTCCTCATACAGAATGTTCTATTGTAGCTTGGTTCTTTTTAGTCTTTCTTTTATATCTATAACTCTCTCTCTCTCTCTCTCTCATCTTGCCTCCAAAGGCAGACATTTGTTAAAAAGAGCCTCTGTGATTTCATTGTTAATCTCACCACCCCAGCCTTGGAAAAGGACCTTGGAATTTTAGACGTCTCTGCGAGGTAAATGTGCCTCCTGCCTTTGTCCTAATTAATGGCAATCAGGAGTGCTGGTTGGTGGACACCTGGTGTCGCCATGTGCCTGATGGCTACAAACGTTGCCATATGTTCCCTGTGAAATATTGCCATAATCTCTAGCAACAGGAATCACTGATAGGAGATGAAAGATGGTTTCTTCTCTGCATCCTGCTCTGTTTTTCAACATTTGCAAGGAGCCTGTGGATCAATTTAATATTCTCTCCACTGGGGAAGAAAGCTTGATGCTCTAGAGCCACTCCAGTTCCAAGTACACAAACCCTCTGAAGATTGGTGATCTGGACTGAGTACTGTAACTGGCCCACTTGTCATGGAAATCCCTTGCAAAGAGACAGGCAGATTTTGGAGCACATAAAGAGCTTTCAGGAAACTACTGTGCCTGCTGCTAGTAGAAAACTAGTATAATGTAACAATTAAATATGCTGTTTGCAAAACTGGTGATGCGATCCATTGAGAGTTCTGGAAGACAAACTCTGTTTAGGATTCCACTGAAGGAATCCCATTTTAGCTCTGGAAGGAAGGGTGCTCCAACAATCTCTTCTGGGTATTTTCTTCTTCTTCCTGAAATGGTCATCAGCACTCATTTTATATAGGTTTCTATTTGTTAACAGACGAGTGAGCTGTTTGCTGGAAACTTCATGTAGAATTAATTTTTGAGGTTGTATACATTGACTAAGATCCTTATCACCTTCTAAGGCTGTCGCATTTTAAGTTGCCCTCCTCTTCAGTGCACAGAAATAAGCAAGTAGAACTTGCAAGTAGAACACGGGCCAGAAAATGCGGGGGGAAAGCGTGGCTGTTTGCCCCGGAGCAAAATAACGTGCCGCTGCCCGATCACACGTCCCGTCGAGGTCCCGTGGTTAGGGCGTGAGGTGCCGATCACACGGCTATCCTGCCGCTTCAGTGGTAAACGGGAATATTTTTTTTCTCACCAGAAGGTGAGCATGCGTATGATTGTTTGTGCGCATCCTGTGCAGACTTAAAAAAACCCTAACCGGTTTGCAACGGGACTAGGACGGGACGCGATCAGATGCCCGCCCTTGCCCCGCGTTTTCCGGAAACTAGTACATCATAAGTACTAGTTTTTTACTCCATATCTTTGGCACGAAGCCACGGGTTAGCCACGGGTGCACTACACTTCCCAGATGTTGCGGTGCGATCGCGCCCGGAAAATCCGCCTCTCATCCATATCTTTAGCGCGGCAAATGCTTCATGTGAACGGGGCCAAAATACAGTATATGAAGGATGGCCAGCTTTTGGGGTTTTTTTTTTTTGGGGGGGTAGAAATCTGTTTTCCAGACAGAGGTTCAGGGACGGAAAGGGACAAACTGATACCCTTTTGAGTGGTCAGGCTCCATGAATGAGTTGGTCCCATCTTGCCATCAAAATCTTTGCAGTTATAAATCATATGTCCTGAGGGACAGGATCACATCCCAACATGTGCATTTATATGTTACAAACAAAAGCACAAAGAGAGGTAGAGGTGTGGGATTTAAACCTGAAACCTGTTTTCTTTTTAAAAAATGAATTGGGCAAAATAATGACCAGACAATGATTAAGAAATGGTAGGAGTTCCAGGGTCTCATAAAGTTGCTTCAGAGGTCAGATCAGATGTATAAATGACCAGTTGGCTGTCCCTGATGCATTGTACACTTCAATAGAGTAAGCAGAACAGGCATTGGACCAAGGCTTGAGTCTTCTTGACAATGGCATGTTATTAAATACTGTGAAATAAATAAACAGAGATATGGGGTGATCTTGATCTAGTCATATCTTTCAGCCTTGCCTTCCTCATAGGATTTTGGTGATGATAAAATGCTGCAAACTAAATCAATTACTGGTGGTCACTTACCAGTACAGTCCACTGCTTTTTAACTTGTTCATTAATGATTTGGAGTTGGGAGTAAGCAGTGAAGTGGCTAAATTTGCAGATGATACGAAGTTGTTGAGGGTGGTGAAAACCAGTGAGGATTGTGAGGCACTCCAAAGGGATCTGTCAAGGATGGGCAAGTGGGCGTCAACATGGCAAATGGGGTTCAATGTGGCCAAGTGCAAGGTGATGCCATTGGAGCCAAAAATCCTAAATATAAATACACATTGATGAGGTCTGAACTGGCAGAGAATGATCAAGAGAGAGATCTTGGAGTTGTAGTAGATAACTCACTGAAAATGTCGAGACAGTGTGTGACTGCAATAAAGAAGGCCAATGCTATGCTGGGGATTATTAGGAAGGGTATTGAAAACAGATCAGCCAATATCATAATGCCCTTATATAAATCAATGGTGCGACCTCAATTGGAATACTGTGTGCAGTTCTGGTCACCACACCTTAAAAAGGATATTATAGCTTTGGAAAAAGTGCAGAAAAGGGCAACTCGAATGATAAAAGGGTTGGAACACTTTCCCTATGAGGAAAGGTTAAAGCGCTTAGGGCTCTTTAGCTTGGAGAAACGACGACTGAGGGGTGACATGACTGAGGTTTATAAGATTATGCATGGGATAGAGCAGGTAGAGAAAGAGGTACTTTTCTCCTTTTCTCACAGTACAAGAACTCGTGGGCACTCCATGAAACTGCAGAGCGGTCGGGTTAGAACGGATAAAAGGAAGTACTTCTTCACCCAAAGAGTGATTAACATCTTGGTGCTTGGGGGGGTCAACAGTGGGAGGGCTTCTAATGTCCTGGCCCCACTGGTGGACCTCCTGATGGCACTGGTATTTCTGGCCACTGTGTGACACAGAGTGTTGGACTGGATGGGCCTTTGGCCTGATCCAACATTGGCGTCTCTTATGTTCTTATGTACTACTACTAGCATGTTGGCTATATGGCATGTTGCACTGTAAGCCAAAAGTCCTCCACCAAATTTCAGCTCACAGTGCACTTGCTGAGTAGTCTTGGGGAAGTCACTGTCTCTCAGTGTCAACTCTTCCTTTGTAATATGGGAACGATATCAGTCTAGTGTAAACTATCACTATAAGGATAAGATTACTAAAGGCCAAATTAGGCATGCCAGAGCAGCCACATTTGTTGTTCATGAATCTGCTCTGTTTATTTTTATCCCAGACCAGACAAGACAGTGAGAAAAGCTGAACCCTCTGTTCACTATATTTCAGTACTTAGTAACTTTCTCCTTGGTTTATATACTGGAAGTGAATTGAGAAAATTACCTGAGGTGAAAGAGGTAGGATTCACATGCTGTTGGCTGTTGTACTGTTGTTCACCCACAAATAATTATGATAGCACAATATCTAATGATGTGTGGACATCCCCCCATGAAGTATGGGGGAAGTAATGCTGAGAAGAATTCAGCTTCCTTCACCTGCATGCCTGTTTAAATGGAAAAAAACCAGATCCCCACCTCTTGAAGGGGATGGACATATGAATTAACAAACATTTCAACCCCCGTTATGTTTAGTTTGCCCCTCAACCAAGAGGTGAGAACATTTGAGCACCAAAGAAAAAAATGGTACATAAGTCTTGAGCAATGTTATTAATAACCCAGAAGCAGGCTGTTTCCTAAACATACACTTTATTTTTTACACTATTGGAGGGGGGGGGGAACAATTATTTAGTTTCTAATTCCTCCTTCTGCAATCCTGAGGTTATGGAATAGGAGACATTTTCACTCTAAGGAATTATATACATTTATTTTACTATCCTAAATGGAACTACAGATTTTATGGCTTCCTTCAATGTTTTGTGAGTTGAATACTGTTAAAACAGCTTTCTCTTTTCCTCCCCCACCATATACGAATAGCCCAAGCTGTTAAACTGTATGCAGGTGATTGATCTCTTTAATAAAAACACAGTTCCTTAGTAAAGAAAGTGATAAACAAATGGACTTGTTTGTCCAGTGCTTTAGAGATTATGGTAACTCTGGGGTATCAATACTGTCTTAACTGATAAGTTAGATGAAACACATCAATTCCAATGCCATTTGGGCACATTCAGAGCTGAAAGTGCTTTACATGAATTTGGTGGCTTTTTGTCCATTTTTGGAACTATCTTAATAGTAAAAGGAAGTGTATGAAATCCACTCAGGAAATAATGTTTTCAGGTAATTTTTTCAATATGCAATTCTGATAAATTATGACACACTGCAATAATTTGAATATTTTGGAACATTTTTGCAAGATGATCTGTCAATGACATTTCTGTTTTAGTTTGGAAGCCACCAGTCAATTCAAAATCATGATTCTAGCTACGTGGAGGTTTTATATCCTTGTCAAGGGAAGGGCCAATTCACTCAAGTATTGTATACCATTATTGCAGGGCTGGAGGGGGTAGAGGGTATATAGTACTGAAATAGTAGAGACTGTTAGTATTAATAGTACTGAAATAGTAGAGTCCAAGAGCTGGCTGATCCATTATCGTGATGGAAGAGGTATCTGCATTTATGTAGGAGGCTCTCACTGAGAAACTAACAGTTGTCCAGTGTGTACCCTCTACAGTATACTGTATTGCTATTTTGTCTTGCTTGATCACTTTCTCCTCATTCTGTCCTCTCATCCAAATATTGAGACCCTTCCTTTTAAAAACACAAGTAGGGTCTGCAGGGTCAGACCAGTGATCTACCTAGTCTAGCACAGTGTTTCACACAATGGCTAACTAGTTGCCCTAGAGGGCAAACAGGGCATAGAGGCCAAGGCCATCCCCTGAGCTTGTCTTGCAGCACAGGTATCCAGAGATTTGCTTCCTCTATATATGGAGGCTCACTTTAGTCACCATAGTTATTAGCCGGTGATGGAGCTCTCCTCCAGGAATTTGCTAACCCCCATTTAAAGCCATCTATATTTGTGGCCATCACTACCTCCACTGGCAGTGAATTCCATAGTTTAATTACTCAGTGAGTAAAAATGTGTTTCTTTTTGTCTGTCCTGAATCTATTTCCCAATAACTTCATTGGATGATCTAGTATCATGGGAGAAGGACAAGAGCTCCCTTTGTCCCCTTCCTTCACCCCGTGAATAATTTTGTAAACCTCTCTCATTTCTTCCCTTATCCATCTTTTTTCTAGAGTGCTAAGTCCCAGAGTCTCCAGCCTTTCACTATAGGAAAAGTGGTCCAACCACTTAATCATCTGGGTTGCCCTCCTTTGCCCCCTTTCCAGCTCTGCAATATTCTTTTGGTGTAGTGATTTGTGCACGGACTCTAATTTGGAAGAACCAGGTTTGATTCCCCACTCCTCCACTTGCAGCTGCTGGATGACCTTGGCAAGCCATAGTTCTGTCAGAGGTGTTCTGGAAGGAGCACTTTCTGTCAGAGCTCTCTGAGCCCCACCTACCTCACAGGGTGTCTGTTGTGGGGAGGGGAAGGGAAAGCAGTTTGTAAGCTGCTCTGAGACTCCAAGTGAAGGGCAGGGTATAAATCCAACCACCACCACCACCTCCTCCTCCTCTTCTTCTGATACAGCAATCAGAACTGGACACAGTGTTCCAAATGAAGCCACATCATAACCACACACAAGAGCATTACAATATTTGCTATTGTATTTTCAATTAATTTCTTAATAATTCCTAGCATGGAGTTTGCCTTTTCCACCACAGCTGCACAGTGGGTCAATATTTCATTGAGCTTTCCACCATAACTATGTCAGTCTCAACCAGTTCAGACACCATCGGCATATATTTAAAATTAGGATTTTTAGTTTCAATGTGTATCACCTTATACTTATGCATACTGACCTTCATTTTGCCATATTGTTGCTCACTTACCAAACCTAGAAGGATTCTCCTGTAGCTCTTCACAATCTGCCTTGGTTTTTACCATCCTGAATAATTTAATGCCATCACTGGCTATTATACTGCTCACTCCCAAATCCAAATCATTTATGAACAAATTTAGGCTGGGCTCACACGCACCAGTAGATGTGTCATAGGCATGAATGCCTGACAGATCTAAAGGGTGAGATCAGACAGCAACATCTGGGAAGCATCCTGCAGTCGTCAGCAACGGAAGCAGAATTAAAATACCCGGGGAAAGTCCGGTAATAAACGGGTTCTGACAGACTTTCCTCTGTCTGATTGCTCAATCACGTACTCATGCTGTTGGGATGGTCTGATCAGGCCATTCCGGCTTGGTGCCATTTCCCCACCCCTTCAGTATGCACATCATCGCATACCCGTAGGGGGCCCTTGGTGTGGAGGTGCAATTCCTCATTTATGCACATGGGAAACAAGCGGCATAAAACCCTGACTCACCCACAGTTGCGTCTGATCACACCGTGATGGGCTGCACCTGCAGCTATGAAGGGAGGTGTGATCTTGTGACAGCAGGTCGAATTACTCTGGAGGGAATAGTCTCGCTTCCCCTCCACTTCAACTGGTGCATTTGATTGCAGCATAAAGCACAAATATCAATACTAATCCTTGTGAGACCTCACTGCTAACTTACCTCCATTGTGAGAACTGTCCATTTATTCCTATTTCCTGTTTCCTGCCATTTAACCAATTTTTAATCTCTAAGAGGAATCTTCCTGTTATCCCATGGTTGCTAAGGTTACTCAAGAGTTGTTGGTAAGGTACTTTGTCAGAAGTCTTTTGGAAGTCCAAGTATATGAGGTCTACTGGATCACCCTTATCCACACTCTTGTTAAGCTGCACACAAGAACTCCAAAATGGTGGTGCGGCAGAACTTCTCTTTGCAGAAGCCATGCTGATTTTCTCTGAGCAGGCTTTTAACATTGGTAACATTGGAGACCCAGGGGGTTAAGCACTGGGCTCCTATTTCAGAGAATAGTTTCAGTATTCCTGAATTCTGTCATTTATGATGCACACTGTGATTCCTGATAGGCTGTATGGTTAGCAGTGACTGGGTGGGTATCATTGTGAGGATCAACATAAGGTACACATTCCACATGGCTATGTCAACATTCCAGATTTCTTTTTTTGGGGGGGGAGGAGAAAGTCTGCATACAGATGTTTCACCTTGTGAGAGTGGTACAGGAAAAAGTCCATGGACTTCTTCTTTCACAAACTCTAGAATAAAATCCTTTTAGCTCCTTGTGCTATGTTTTCCCTGAATTCCACTGGTGTAAATCTAGCTATATCCCCACAGGATTTCTCTCATGCACTGGTACTTTTTTTCCCTGCTACCTTTCTAAAACCACTACCGTTTTTTGCTTACAGTGAGCTATTTCTAATGAAAAAGATGAAAAGGTTGCCATAAACTGGCAGTGCCCTGACCTGGATAGCCCTTCAGGTATTTTGGACTCAAGCCAATTAAGAGCTTGGGTCCACTTTCTGCATAGCTTTGATAGACAATCTGGCACACTCTAACACAAATACAGGGTTCATGGAAGAGAACATTGTGCTTCGGTTTTAAACAAAATGGACCCTAACTATAATCAGAGCATCATCTTTTTTTTTATTGTTGCTTTTTCTCATAGCAGTGGTGTATCCTAGGAGAAGCTGCACCAATGTCACTAATCTCCAAATAAATGGCAGAAGCATAAAGTACACATTTCTCAGGTTGATCACTAACAAGCGTCTTCTTACTATGGCAACATCTGTTTCCATGGTAGATGCTGCATTGTCCTTCAAAACTGCATTATTAAGACACACACATATACATACACCATATTGTGTTTGAATGCGGTCATATTTTTTAGCACTCTAAAGGAGAACTACAGTAAATTGTCATTACAGTTCTTCAGTTTGTAATGCTTTCCCCCTATTATATGATGTGTTGAAAGATTATGGCGGTTCTTTTTGGCAGTGTCTTGGGAACGTAGCAAAACATGTCCCACTCTGCTGTTAACGTGGTTTTGTGCCACTCTCATTACTGCGACACTATAAACATCATGTCTGTTTTCTTACAGGCTTTAAACTGGCATCTACACTAACAAGGCCAGGTATGTTTTGAAAAGATATGTCTCATACTTTGAGGTTAACGAGAGGGGAGTCTGACAATCTTTGTACTATGCCGCTTTCAAAGTAAGTTGCCTATTGCTGTGAATGGTTGCAGAATCTCTGTCTCCAGTGCACTTTTTTCATGGGCACAATGCACCCTTCCTGGTCTACTGAACTGTAGATAACTGACCACACATAAGCAACTTCCTCTTGACAGACTCATGGATTCCCAAAGTCATGTACAAACTATGAAAATCTGGGGTCTCTAAATACACAAAAATACTAAATGTTATTTAATTACCAAGTATGGTGATACCACAGGGCCTCTAACACTTGACATAGTTTAGGGCCTCAGCATACTTTAATCTGGACCTGATCACAAGACATCAAAGCCACATGACAGGAAGAGAAGGAAGTAGAGTTACAGCTTCACTGTTGTGAAGGGGAGCTCTGTGCTGGAACTATGTGTAGAGCATTGGAGAACTGACTGGTATGGAGAAGGAATGGCCAAACTGGGTCAGGTCAGGAGAAGAAAGGGTAGGTAAGGGTCTTGATGTCAGTGGATACTTCAGAAGATTGATATGATTTCTAGCCTGATGTACCATTTTGATTCTGTCTGACAACGTTTATGATGCTATTCTGAATGCTGATACAAAAGTATTTGCAGTGTGCCACTTTAGGGTGATGACGGAAGAGTCGGGGTGGGATCAAATTCAGATCTAGTCCCACGCCTAGCTTTCTTTCTAATTAAAATTGGAGTGTGAATTATTTTTTAAAAAGCCAAAACTGTTTCTGAGTCATTGTTTGGCATCACCTTTTCCATTCTTTCAGGGTACTGATACACTATTCCTCAGGTATTTACTGTGGCTTCATATAGAGCAATTAATTAGCATGGCAAATATTATCTTAGTAGCTCATTATAGCATGTAAAAAGGAAAGCTCAAATAGTGTCTTCTTGAAGGGAACAAGCATGTGGGCTCATCAAAAGGATCTTTGCAGAGGCTCATTTTGCATTCTGCAATGACAAACCCATGGCTACTATCGGAGTCTACACGCTATTCATAACTGCAAAGGGAATTTCTTATGGAGGATGCTGCTTTGGCTGCTTCAATGACATTTCGGTTTTCAGTAGAAACTCATTCAATTCCACGTAGTAATAGTGCTTTAATAACAGCTGAAAATATGTCTTATGGTGGATGTTGATAACTAAATGCTTATCCCATATATAGAAATTCGAATAATTGGAATTTCTCATAGCTTTGGATGTAGTTGAGACCACTGGAGAATACCTTGATATAAAAGTTTAAAATCAGTAGACTGTGTTTTGGTTAGGTTTCAGAGGGCTGTTATGTGTGCTTAATATACTATATTTGTATCCTGGGTTCTGGTTGCTGTAAATCTGAGGTCTCCCACTCTTGAATGAATGAAGAGATAAGCAATTGAATTTGAAAGACACTTTATGCAACAGAAAAGCAATTTTGTTCCTGGTTATCAAAGGGCAGGAAACAAACTAGCAATTGAATACTAAATATTTATAACCCTTGGGCTCCTGGTATGCCCTGGACCTATAACTGACTATATTTTTGATATAGTAGGGCTTCTGGAAAGCCGTGGCATTTGGCTAAGCAACTTTGCTAGCATCTTTTCTCATTTTATCCACTTTCTGTGAAAATTACTCAGTGGGATTTCAATCTGTTGTTTTCCACTAAATGATTCTAAAGGGAAAAAATAGTGTTACCATGGATGCTAACTTAATATTAACACCCCAAAGGATAAATGAGATGAGGATGGTTTTTTTTTTTTTTTGCCAGACCCAGAACAGAGTCATATCTACAGATTCAGCTGAAAACAAGAACAAAGGTGATTTGAAATTGACAGGCATGTTCTGTCGCTGGGCAATGATACCCAGTGGTGACCTTTTGTTCTAACTGTAGTGTGGTGAGTAGCATTAGTACCATTAATCCCTCATCTCTCAGCAGTGTGAACGGTTTTTTATGGCAGTCTCAGAGTTTACTTCCTTTGGAGAACTGGAGTAATACAGTACTATTCTTGCAGGTCTATTTATTACCACCTGACTTGCTGGAATAAAGACAAAATTATTTACTTGTGTGCTGCCCTGAGACCCCAGAGGAAGGGCAGGTGATGGGCAGTAAAATGCTGGGAATTTAATTTTGTGTCGGGGAGAAAATGAACATTTTAATGCCCTCATCCTCTATGCAGGATGTCATAGAAAATGTATCTAAGTATTTGGATGTAGAAGGTTGTAACATGGTTAAGGATCACACTATTACCATCTTCAGGGCTAGTGCTTAAAAGGATAGAGAGATATGTTGTTTAACCAGTCGTTTATAGGGGCAGAGTGCATGTTATACTTGCCAGGGGGCTGTCCTTGTGGCATTATCCTTGTGGCAAACTGCCCCTAGACTACAACATATGGAATGTCTTATCAAGTGAGTGGCTGCTATTATGTGGAGAATGTTCATGCTGTTACCCATGACTCCCAAGAACATCTAGCAGAGGAGTGCAGAATCTCTCCATATGATGGTGGCATTCTACACAGGAAGATATTGTTCATGTTACAGCTCAGGGTGGGATGGAGAACTCACATCAGAAATGCCAGTTTTGGTGGCATTTGAGTATAATTTGTGCTTAGCCTTTGAGACTTTAGAGGCTACACACAGTGGATTCAACAATCTTGAACAACCGTTCTTCAGTGGTAAAATATGCTTAGCCATTTTCTTGGAGAAACATATGGCAACCTATTGAGATACCTTGTCATATTTTTAGGGGAGAAATTATATTTATTGTATGCAGCTACAGGCACTGCATGTTTAGAGGAAGAAACCTCAGGTATGTCAGCCACAGAAGCTGTGCAACTTTGAACTAAAGTAAGATGCTGGTTTGTAACTCAGAATAAATAAATAAATGGGATTTCACTTATTACTTTGACCAGCTATGGTAAGGAGCTAGTTAATAGTATATCTATCCCCAGTCTTACAGCCAAGATTTTAGTGTTTTTTTTAAATTGAATGCACTTTGCTTATCCTTTATAAATGGAACTTACAAACAGAACTGCAATTTTATTTAATAGCTATAAACCATTACTCTAATGGTTCAACAAATACCTTTGAGGATACACTATGTATTCTACCACCTCACCTCCCCACTCTGCAAAAAGGCTTAATATTAAATAAATGTTGCCTCCCATTGGGTACTACTGTAATCCCCTGTTCATTTCGGAAGGCAAAGCTAAGAACTGAAGTGTTTTACAATAAATGTTCAGGAACAGATGCCAAAAAAAAAAAAAAAAAACCTGTCACCAGATTATCACTTTATGCTGGAAATGGCAAATCCTTTTTTAAAAATCTTTCCATTATCACTTTGAACACATCATGATAAAATGTAGAACTTAAGTGGAGATTTAGGTACACAAGTGGCTTTTATCTGATGCCTTCTCGTAGGCTGAGAGAATTGATCCCCCCCCCCAAGATAAAGTTTCATCCTTTAAAAACTTTTTGATAGTATGTTTAGATTGACAGTTGGAAGAAGCAAACAGAATTTGCAATTGCTCTATTAAGGCAATAACTTGAGCTTTCAGCTTATTTCCCATCCCTGCTTTGAAAGTCAAAAGCCTCAGATAAAGACTCTTAAGTCATGACACCTCTTTAGCTATCGAAAGCTGATATACAAAATTTATCCTCAGCTAACTGTGCATTAGCATGCCAAAATGAAGTTCAGTTTGAGCAAAAAGTAAGAACATTGCACATAAATTGAGAACAGCTTCCTTAGCCAGGGCAGCTCTTTTCCATAGGTTAAACTGAATTGATGGGTCTGTAGGAATATACCAGTATCACAAGCTTAGTGTTTCTGCACTGATCAGTGTACTGTGCTAGCTGACAATGAACAACTGGGTAGATTGTACCAAAGCCAGCAGTGGCATTGTTCAGAAGTAGTCTTGGCTCTATGATCGAGCAGATGCTTTTCAGCAAAGGTTCGAAAGGTATTGCTTTGCCAGGCAATAGCTTTTATTAGAATCAACCAAAATAACACAAAGCAGTGTGAAAGTTTTTGAATGCTCCAGAATTCTTTGTCAGGCTGGAAGTAAAAAGGGAGGATGGTTTTGGGTCCTAAGCTTCAGTCCTCTTGTTGCAAGCAACCTGTGCAGCATGCCAGGCAGACTTGAACAGACAAAGTGGGACTGGGTAGAATTGTGATCAGATTCCACATCTTGCCTGGGAAGGAGAAGGGTGACTGACAGTCTCCAACTGAAAATATACAAAAAGAAGTAATTGGCCAGATGAATCTCTAATACTAAATGAAACACGTACATCCCTTAAAAGTCTGAGAGTCAAGGAATATGGATTCAGGTAGGTAGTTGTGTTAGTCTGGCTCTGAAGCAATAGAACAAAGTTAGAGTCCAGTGGGATCTTTAAGACCAACAAATCTTTAAGACCAACAAATTATAATTCTGGGTATAAGCTTTTGTGTGCAGGCACACTTGAATTAAACTTTGTTGGTCTTAAAGGTGCCACTAAACTGAAACTTTGTTCTAGTAAAGGGATATGTGTAGTTAAGGGAACAAAACTGGACATTAATTTTAGACAATGCAAGGGACATTTTTCTGAAAGCAGGAAGACTGACTAGTATATTTTTGTTGTTGCTCTGTTGCTCTGCGCAATTGACTCTGCATGCAGAAAAACATTACTGGAATTTCTGCATTCAGATGTAATAACAAATCAGTTATTATTACAAACCACAGTTTACAAGGCAGGTGTAAACCATGATTAACTGTGCAATCCTTTGCAGAATCACAGCAATCTAAACCCACTGATTTCTATCTGCACAGGATTGCATTGCTAGAAGCCTAGTTTAACACTCACCAACAAACCTAAGTTTGCTGTAAAGGCTGTGTGTACTCAGTCAGAGTTTACTCAAACCACGGATTCAAAACCATTATTTATCATGACATTTGAATTCACCTCACTTGTTCACTTGCCTTGCAGAATTGAATTTATTTGACTCTCTAATTAGGATCATATATTAAAGGTAGGCCACTAAACTATGGAAGAGAGAAATGTTTTGCCTCACCCTCTTCAGCAAGATTTGATAATAAAAATTAAAACACCCCTTGAAGTTCTTTAAATAGTAGTACTGGTATAGTCTGAAAACTACTGATTAGGGTGTGTGTTAAGGCGTATTGGACCTGAAAATATATTGGTATTCCCAATATTTTTGAATACCAAACACCAGTATGATATTTTGATTTGGGAGTCCCCCCCCCCAGGTTTCTTAATTTTAGGGGTCCATTATTCCCTATGGGGAAACTGCCTGGGTAGCTGTGTGTGTATGGGGTTAGGTTCAGGCAGGGCTTCTTCCCCATACAGGCCCCAAAGAGCACTTCGGTCGGGGTCAGAACACCGCCTAGTGACCCCGGGTCCTAAAGAGGCCAGGCTTGCTGCCACAAGGGCCAGGTCTTTCTCAGTGGCGGCCCCTACCTGGTGGAATGAGCTCCCGGAGGAGATCAGGGCCCTGTGGGACCTCTTACAGTTCTGCAGGGCCTGCAAGACGGAGCTCTTCCACCAGGCTTTTGAGTAGGAGCTGCCGCTGTCACCACCACCGAGTAACTGCAAAGCAGGACCGCCGGGTTGGGCCGAGTGGCCACCTGGAATATCTTGGCCCATGGCATCCCCCCTCTTTGATCCCACCACGATATACAATAGGGAGTGAGTATTTTAGTTCCTAATGTATCCTGCAAGATGCGAGTTTTTGTTTTAATTGTTTTTAACTTGTCCTATTTTTATTGCACTTGGTGCCTTAACTGTTTTAATCCTGTTGTATTTTATTGCACAGTTGTGCCTATGTAAGCCTCCCTGAGCCCGCTTGCGGGGAGGGGGGGTATAAGTGAAATAAAATTAGCATAATAGGCCACACCCAACAGCAGAAACTCAATAGCATATTAGCCCACACCCCTGACAGCACAGCTCATTAACATACTAGGCCACACCCCATGCCTTCCCTTGGCTTGCCCAGGCGCCCCGTGGCTGTGGGGAGCCCGGGCAAGCTGGCCCTTGGACAGGCTTGGGCAGGCACGGGGAGGCATTTAAATGCCTCCCCAATCCTTCCAGGGCCCTGGCCCGCCCGCTT
>NW_015167529.1:0-7365 GCF_001447785.1 Gekko japonicus | reverse complement strand
GGGCGCTCTCCAGGCCTTCCCTCTGTAGCCATGCACGCAGAGGTTTTGGCTGTAGTGGGCATGGCCAACTCTGAAGCCAGCCAGAACTCCGTTCCTGTGGGTTCGTGACCAAAAATAGCCCTGGGTACAGGCACCAAAACTGTGGTGGAGATGGTGTTGCCTGTCCTTTAAATAATCCCCAAGTTTCAAGTAACCTCCATTATTTCCTGTGGGGAGAAACGCCCTCCAATCTGCTTACAGGGCAAAAGCCATGCCTGGAAGCAGCAAGATGGGTAGCCATGTTAGTTTAACTATAGCAGCAGAAAAGAGCAAGAGTCCAGTAGCACCTTGTCGCAGGGTATGAGCTTTCGTGAGTCACTGCTCACTTCTTCAGTATTGCAAGTGCTGTCAAAAAAACCAGGAAGGGGACACAAAGCAATGACTGGCAAAGAACACCTCCCCCCCCCCTGATATTGACAAACACACTTGAAATTGAATGGAAAACTGTGATTTCAAAAGGGATAGGTACTCTAAGAAAGAGGTATCTGAATGCACACCTGGGCTGCTGCCACACACGCTAAGTAATCCACTTTCAATCCACTTTTAGTGCACTTTCAAAGTGGATTTTGCCAGTTCACACAGTAAAACTCCACTTTGAAAGTGCACAAAGTGGATTGAAAGTGGATTACTTAGCGTGTGTGGCAGCAGCCCTGTACTACCAATATACCCCAAAGTCTCCAATTCATTGTTTCTCTCTTGTTCTACTGGAGTTAATTGTGGAAGATATTCTGGCTTCTGTAATGCAATTCAGAGTTTTATTGAAGCAGAATAAAAGACCCCCCTCAGATAATAATACTTAGTATTTACACAGCACTTTATAGTGTTCAAAGCACTTCATGTATAGTGGGATGGACTCGTGCCATACTTTCCTGCCTGTGCAAGAAGATTTCCTTCTGTTGATGGGAGGGGCAATTTCACCTGCTTCCTCTTCTTCACTGTAGTCATCCATGTTGTATGGCTTTCTATCTGATCTGGTAATTCCTTGCATCACTTTTTTGGCACTCACAGGAGACTGCTTATAACAGCCCCTCTTACTCTAGGTCAGTATTATTGGTTGGGGTGGGAATTGAGGCTGAGATAGTGGCTTGTCACCTTTTTTTTATTTTTTTGCAGAAATAAGATGTGATCCAGGGGCTCTCTGATTCATAGGCCAATCTGCTTTTCATTAAACTACAACAGTTCTTGTATGAGCAAACAGTGTCTGAAGGAGGAAGTTCCTGTGAGGTAAATGCACAAGTTTTTGCTCTGCATCTTTCTCAAAAGTGGAAAATGCCAACATGGAAAGTACCATGCACGTATACTCCTGAGTTATATGCTAAGAGGTTCAGCTTATATGTAAAATAAGCTGATTTATCTGCTTTGTTCGTTATATAGATTCAATTTTTAAAATGTTTTCCTTTGGGTTAGCAACTGTTCATTTTGTTTGCCAAAGCTGAGTTAATAATGAAATGAAACAACACAACATAATCTCGTACTGAATTGGAAATCACTACTGATAAAGGTGCCTATTTAGTCCCTAACACTCTTCTCCAATTCTACTTTCTCCTTTGATGTCTCTGCACCTGTATTTGTACCCACAAACTGCTGCAATAATGTGTTCCTTTTTTTCTTCAATGAGAAAATGACAGCAGCATAGAGCATAAAATTTGGATGAAAAAATAGCATTCTAAGGGTTCTTCCCAATTGCATAAAATCTCTTCCAAAATGACACAAAAAGCCCTCTTTCAAGCTTTCTAAAAATGCCTCAGTAGGCACAAACACACATAATGAGCTGATAACATACCAATTAGCCTCTTTCTTAGCCTGAGAGGAGAGGGAAAGGTACCAAAGGCTGCAGAGTCTCTTTCTCTTTTTCTCCCTCCCTCCCTTCCCTCAAGACACCCAAGATCAAGCAGCTAGCTAGCTTGTTTTGCAGATGGATCAACAGCCTTCCCAGCATGTGTCTCATGCTCAGGTGTTTTTCCAGGGTTTATTCCCCGCCCTTCCAGAGCCAGCTAGAAGCTTCTTGTTTTGTACAAGAGAGGGAAACAAATAATGAGTCATCAGCAGATGCATGAGATGCAATGTACCAAAGGAAGTTATCTTTCCTTTGTTGCAGGACTGGATAAAAGTGTTGGGAGGTGACGGCTATGCAGGCATGCACAGTGCAATCTATTATCCTTTGCCAGACATTTTATTCTTTAACTTGATTATTTGTTCTGATAGCATACCAATATCACTTAGCTTTCGCGGGGGGGGGGGAAGATGACTGTAAGGTAGGGTTGCCAGATCTGGGTTGGGATCCTGGAGATTTTGGGGGTGGATCCTGGAGAGGGTGGAGCTTGGGGAGGGTAAAATGCCATAGAGCCCACCCTCCAAAGCAGCCATTTTCCCCAGACGATCTTTATCCGCTGGAGATTCATTGTAATAGCAGGAGATCTACAGCCACCACTTGGAGTTTGGCAACCCTACCATAAAACAGGGATAGGCAATTGGTGGTTAGCAGTATCATCTGATTCCCTGATGGCTTTTCTAGACATTTATCAAGATATGGCAGACAGTTTGCTGGCAATTCTACCCATAAGAAAAACAACTGGATTTCTAGTTTGTAAGGATTGGTGATATTCCACAGTGCTCAGATTACTTTCTGGGAAAGTACCCTACCATCCCTCCTTTACGGAGTATACAGTTCAGAGTGCAGTCCTCAACAGGGTTACATCCTTCTAAGTTCACTGAAGAGAGTGGTTTAACTCTGAGAGGTTTAGACTATCATTGTTGTCTAGTCTTTCATCTGGCAATAACGAAAATGTCAGCAAAACAGTATTTCGGTTTGCAAACAACTGGATGTAAATGTTCATCAATGACAGGGATTTGTGGCAGGGATGTAAGTGGACTCTCACATAACCATCTGGAGAAGGAAAGCTGTGCTTGTTAATTTAGCTCAAAACCAGTTTAGGTTTGTAGTACAGATGTACCAGATTTGCTGTTTTGGCTAAAACGAAAGAGACCAAAATTTCTTTGGGAGATTTATTGCTATTGTTCTCAGATTGGTATTTCGATAACTGTATAAATAATTTGCCTAGCCGATTTAATTGGAAATGTTTACTGTCTCTGTGTGCTCACACTGTGCACCTACCTTGCAAGGCAGATTGTTGCTATTCCCATGAAACATGTAAAGCACTGAAAGTGAAAAGTAGTGATCTTCCTGAGCCTACATAGTGGCCGGTGCATAGATAATGGGGCTAGTATCTTTACCATGGGTAAGACATTGGCAGCAGGCTGTGGGATTGCCTGCTCCTTCTTTGTAGCCTCTCCCCTCCTCATAACAAATTCCCTGGTCCTGTCCTATTTTAATGCCAACTGTAGCCCAGAGGCACTGCCTTACTCTCAGGTAGCCCCAACAATGGGGCACCCCACTTCTGACCTGAACCAGAGACCCACAAAGTCAGGCCAAGGAGGGCACTCTTGGCCTGAACCACAAAACTAGCCAAAAGCTCTGGAAAAGGATTTCCGCAAGCAATCTCCAGCCTTCTTCCTCCACCCAGCAAGGTATGCATATGAAACAATGCCAATTTCCTCCAGGTACAGAATCTAAATTTCTAAAGCTATTCAGTGGCCACCTGGTGAATAGTTCTTCTGTCTCCAGAACCTCACCTATCCCTTTTGTGTGATACCTATGTCTGTGTGGAAATCCTTTGTTTCTGCAACTGTCCTTCTTGCTCCATCCATTAGGATACTGAGATAAACCAATCAAACTTTCAAATGTTTAACAATCCTTCCTGATGCTAAGCAGGGAATCATTTCCCACTTTTTGTGAAAACCTATTCAACCTGCCTCATCAGGACCATCAGTGGCCATCAAACCCATTCAGCCAGCTCCAGCAGAGCCATCCAGCACCTGGTTAATCTCATCAATGCTATTGTGAATTCAGACTCGGCCCCTCTGTAACTTCATTGGTCACACCTAGGTTTTGCTCCTCTGGGTGTTAACTCCCTGTAACCCCTTACTGGTCTTTTGCCTTCACCTGATACAAGCTCCTCAAGGCCTCCCATTGGTTCACATTGCTCTCCAAGGTGTGCACTCAGAGGGTGCCTATATTTGAATACACCCCCCAAATCTCTTATTTTGGCCTCCTTCTCCATAGCACATAATGGCAGCCATTGGCGCTATCCTCTGCAAGGACCTCTGCATGCCTGGAGAGGTAATATAAACCCGGTAACTGACCCTTCTATTTGCTATCATCACCTCTGCTTTCATAGTTCTGAAATGCTTGCTCTTTCTTGAATGCTTAGTGTGCTTGTAATCTGGGAAATTTTTCAATAAAACTAGTTAATTTACTCTTCAAATCTAGAGTCTTCCTACTGTACCAGTCCTTGGTATAAATAGGTGCATGATCCCTGGTGCCCCTCTGGCCTCCTCTACCATCTAGCTAATTTCCCCCAACAACAGGGCAGGCCATTGGTGGTAACACAACTTCATATTACTCTTTTTAAGGAACTGGGTCTGGGTTCCCTGAACCCAACTTGTGCTCGCTGCAGCCTCTCATCAGCTGTGGGGAATAGTTTCTTTTTAAAAACCGAGAGAGTATGAAAGAGTGAGTGAGTGAGAACCAGCCTGCCCGCCTGCCTACCAGCCCACCTGCTCAAAGAGACTTGCAGTGGTGCTGCAGGGGGACAAAAGAATCCCCCCTGCAAAAACTGTGCCAGGAGGAACTATTTTCTACATTTTGCTGCTCTACATGCACAGATACTCCATGTGGTGGAGCAGCAGCATTGGGGAAACAACTCCCACCAGCACTGTTTTCACACAGGAGAATGTCTAAGGGGAGGCAGAACCCCTCCTCCCCCTAAAGAACCATTCTAAGGCAATTTCTGCTCTTTTTTGAGGAGGAGGAGGAGGAAGAAGAAGAGGAAGAAGAAGAAAAGGAAGAAGAAGCTGTTCTCCACAGCTGATGTGTGTCTGCAGGGAACACAAATTGTGCCTGGGAAACCCGGACCCAACTCTTTAAAAACAGTAATGTGTAGTTTGGCCCTTAACTTTGGGCTGGGGAATACATCAGCACTGATGTTAAGTGAGGTTTAGGTGTATTAGGTTTTGTACTTAACCAGAAATTTAAAGAGTTACTTGAAGTTGGTTAGGACTCCTTATTAAAGATGAATGTGATCAGTCTTGAGAGCAGCTACAGTTAATACCAACACAGCTTTTAACCGTTTGGAAAGGGGGGGGGGAAGGTGAGCAGAATTTGCTCCACGGAAGAGTTGCAGTGAAGAAGTACATGATACTGTAGCCTCTTCCTGCTCTAATTAATTGATCCTGATTAATAAAACTATGAATAATCTTTTTTAAAAATCAATTGATCCTAGCATCTCTATGAAAAACAAGGGCATCACTGAAGAAATTTGAATCCAAGAGTATAAATTCTAGGCCACACTCACTTTTATGATCTTTCCAAGAATATGCTATAGAACATACGTGCATTCATTAGTGATTGTAGAAGTTTCCACGGAGTTAGGTTCATCAGAAATTTTTTATCAGATGGTGTTTGGGGGAAAAATGAATTACATTTCCTTAGTCAAGCTAGAATGCTTCTGGCCTCACCAGATTGAGGAAACTTTCCGCAGCTTTTGTGTGTCATTCAACCTGATTTTAATTGCCCAGGTTATTTTAACAAGATGTCTTTGTAGAAGTGGAAGCATAAGAGCGTCATGCTGCATATTGCTTTTCACGAGCTATGTTGACAACCTGTATCGACAGTACCTATTGATATTTTAGAGATCTGGCCTGAGTGATTCACGCTCCTAACATTTCTGAGTAGTCAGTTCCAGGGCAGCCTTTTTACAGGGTCAGTTTCTCCACAAAGACAAAGTGCTGTAGTCTTTACTAGCCTGATACCCGTGCTTCGCTACGGTATTTAAGTTCCGTAAATCCAGTTATAATACTGATGATGTGAAATTTGAAATGTGACATTTGTTGTAGGAATTCTAACAGAGAAGATTGTAGTGTAAGAAATGAAGTGAGACATACATACTTTCCCCCCCTCTCTACTGAAGGACTTCTCTCTAGACCACATTGATGGTTCTGCCCTCAGGTGCTAGGATCACCAGGCTGCTTGATGAGCTCACTCTGGAGCAGACCACATAGAACTGTCCATTTAAGAAGCAGCTGGCTGTTAAGTCAACTCCTGCTACCTTCCACGAAAGTGATGGCCTCTCTACTTGTGTTCCTGGATTGTTTTGCTCTTATGGAGACTGTGTTGTTGTGAGCACCTCAGGGTGATCTTGCTGGTGCTTGGCCTGTGCAGCTCAGTGCACTGCTGCATTCCCAAGTTGCCTCCTCCTTTTAGAGTTGGTGTATCTGGCTTGACATTTGCCAGGAGCTTTGTTGGGGGCAGCCAGAGGTGAGAGGTGTGAGGGGGAGTTGGTGTGAGAGAGTGGTGATGTGGTGGGCATTTCTTCAGGTTCATGAGGAAGGCATGCATCGAAATGGCTCCAAGAAATGTCCATTATTATCTCCCCATACACATTCATACCCTGGCCCTGCTCCTACATCTGACAGACACCGGCCTGTCTGGTGTTGGGGGGATTGTATTTAAAGGCATGGGGGGGGGGGGCTGGGCCAGCAGCAGTGTTAAGGCAACCTGCTGAGCAAACCTCCCCGGTGGCTGTAAGCATCCCACCTCCTCTCCTACACCTGACAGGCAGCTGCCTGTCTAGTGTAGGACGGGGAGGGGGGAGGAGTATTAGAAACCACTGTGGAGGCATGGGTGGTAGGATCACTAAGGGCTTAATGCTGGGGCAGGCTCCCTACTGGCTTTAAGCAACCTGCAACCGCTGCTGCACCTGACAGACAACTGCCTGTTAGGTGTAGAAGGTGGGGGGAGTGTGTTGGAAGCCATCCCACCTCCTCTCCTACACCTGACAGGCAGCTGCCTGTCCAGTGTAGGAGAGGGAGGGGGGAGGAATATTAGAAGCCAAATGTGGAGGTGGGACTGCACCTGACAGACCTTCACCTCACAGGTGGCTCTTGGCCACTCCTGATTTCCTCAACTGTCATTATCTGTCTGCAGTCCCCTGTAACTGTTGTTTTTTTTACTCTCAGAACACTGAGCTCTGCAGCTGACCAATCAGAGAGTGGGGGGTGCAGGGAGGCAGCCACCTGGCAGCCTTTTGGAATCAATGGGGGGAGCATATTTTCCCCCTTTTGACCCACTTAGGGGTTGAATTTCTTAAAATCTCTTCTTAGTTAGCACCTATGCCACGGTAGGAGCGCTCTCCCCGAATTTGGCGTCTCTAGGTCCAGCGGTTTGGCCTGACCGTTGATTCTACTTTTCCTTTCAGTTTCCTCCCC
>NW_015167528.1:2351886-2353356 GCF_001447785.1 Gekko japonicus | reverse complement strand
AGAAGTGTTCTAACTTGAAACTTCCAACAGCAGAGCACGTGCCTAACATGAGCCCACACAGGCATTGACGTCAGCAGGCGCACCACTGCATTCTGCACCAGTTGTAACCTTCTTGCCACCAGGACCATACTACAGCAGTTGACCCCCTAATCTCCACCATAGACCGCCATCTTCTCTACCATAGACAAGGGTTCTGACAACTGGCTCAGTCTACCCAGAACATCTGAACTATGAAGTAAACAGTCTGATTCAGTAGAGGGAATCCCAGAATGCTCAATAATTAACCTCCTTGCTTCCAAACTTTTGAGGATACAACTTTATAAAGAATAATAAAGATGTTTACTAAAAGGGGAAACAGCAAAAAGGGCTATATATATACATGTAACTGGATTAATGGAACAAAATACAGTCTATGTAGCAGTTCTGACTGAGGTTTTGGAGAATGGGATTTTTTTCCCTGAAAAGAAAAAAGGTCTTTCCTAAAATTGTCTCAGTGGTGTCAAATAATCCAATTTCTACTTCATAATAGGGGCATTTCCACACACTAGACTTACTCCTGATTTTCTTGGGAGCCTATCCACAAGCATTGGAATTGGCTTGGGCATGTTTAGAATCATAGGCTGCGATCACACACACACTAAATAATCCACTTTCAATGCACTTTACAACTGGATTTTACTGTGCGAACTGGCAAAATCCAGTTGTAAAGTGCATTGAAAGTGGATTATTTAATGTGTATGATCGCAGCCACAGAATCACAGAGCTGGAAGGGGCCATACAGCCACTGCTTAAAGACTGCCACTGTGGCGCAACTCTTAGTGTAAAAAAAAAGTTTTCCATCGCTCTCCTCTGCACCCGCTCCATTCTGTCCATATCCTTTTTGAAGGGAGGCCTCCAGAACTGCACACAAGACTCCAGGTGCGGCCTGACCAATGCAGTGTACATTGGGACTATTACATCTTGCAATTTGGATGTTATGCCTCTCTTGATACACCCCAAGATCCCATTAGCCTTTTTTGTCACCACATCACACTGGCTGCTCATGTTTATCTTTCGGTCCACCCTTACCCCAAGATCTTGTTCACACACACTGCTATTCAGAAGCATATCTCCCATCCAGTATGCGTGTTCCTCATTTTTGTTACCCAGATGTAGAACTCGGCACTTATCCTTGTTAAATTGCATCTTGTTCACATCCGCCCACTTTTCCACCCTTACCCCAAGATCTTGTTCACACACACTACTATTCAGAAGCATATCTCCCATCCAGTATGCGTGTTCCTCATTTTTGTTACCCAGATGTAGAACTCGGCACTTATCCTTGTTAAATTGCATCTTGTTCACATCCGCCCACTTTCCCAGTGTGTTCAGATCTCGTTGAATTCTGTCTCTGTCTTCTGGAGTGCTTGCTGCTCCTCCGAATTTGGTGTCATCTGCAAATTTAATGAGTACCCCTCCACACCCTCATCC
>NW_015167528.1:2320644-2349491 GCF_001447785.1 Gekko japonicus | reverse complement strand
CTTCCTTCCTTCCTTCCTTCCTTCCTTCCTTCCTTCCTTCCTTCCTTCCTTTCTAGGGTTGCCAGCCTCCTAGTGGGGCCTGGGGAACATCTCATGACATCCTCCTCTCCTCTCCATCCTTACAACAACCACTCTGCTGTGAGGCAGGCTAGGCTGAGAGTGAATGACCAGCCCAAGTTCACCCGGGGAGCTTCAATGGTTAGAATGCCAGATCTGGGTCCAACCCAAGTCAACCCCTCTGACACTGTAGTAATTGCACCACTGTGGCTTCTCATTGTCAGGGCTGGAAAACCTGTGTGTGTGTGGAGTTGGGGGAGTTGGGGGATGTAGCATTACAGACTGCAGGCAGGTGCCACCTGGGGGCTGGCAATCCTAAAGAGGCCTGTTATTTCAAAGGAGATGTGGACAAGGGACTGGTTGGGCTGCTTGCCCTCTACACCCCAAAATAAGGTTTGTACCACCCCTTGTGGCACCAGAACCAGTGTTTGGACTGGGCACTGCTGTGTGTCGCCTTGCAGGGGACCGTCTCCGGAGCTCGGGGAAGTGTCACTTGGGGTGGTCCAAAGATTGTTTTAGGGGTGCAGACTGGCCCCAGTGTCTGCCTGTGTGATTGTCCTGGGGGCACCCGGCTTTGGAGCAGCTGGCACAAAGACCACTCTTTGGACCAGGGAACAGCACATGTCCCCTAGAAGGGGGCAGTCTCCTGAACATGGGGGTGTATGATATATGGTAGTCCAGGCCAGTTTGGTGTAGTGGTTAAGTGCGCGGACTCTAATCTGGGAGAACCGGGTTTGATTCCCCACTCCTCCACTTGCACCTGCTGATGTGACCTTGGGTCAGTCACAAGCTCTGGCACAGCTGCCCTTGAAAAAGAGCAGTTTGTGTCAGAGCTCTCTCAGCCCCACCCACCTCACAGGGTGTCTGTCAGGGGGGGAAGGGAAAGGAGTTTGTAAGCCGCTCTGAGACTCCAAGTGAAGGGCGGGGTATGAATCCAATCTCTTCTCTCTTCTTCTTCTTCTAAGCTGTGGAGTCTTGTGAGCAAATATTCTACTTTGTGAGCCACTGGCATTAAAGTTGTGAGCAAGCAATTTGGCTGCTGCGTAAATTACTTTGCTCTGGAGCCCTCCTTCCTGAGCTAAGACAAAAATGTGTGAGACGGAGGCTAAAAAAACTGTCAGCTAGCTCACACTCACTCAGCTTAGAGGGAACCCTGGTCCAGACCTTATTTTGGGCTTCAGAGCTTTCAAACCCTCCTCTGTGTTTTTGGTTGAATTCATGAATAAGTCACGAATAAGGAATGAATAAGGAACTGGGAATAAGGAACCAACTTCAGCCTCCTGGCTGCTGGGCTCTGTGGGAACGTGCAGGTGTGAAACACTGCCAATTGCACTGTACTGTATGTTGCTGTTCAAATGTGTGAAAAGTAACCTTACAAAGGGACTCGAATTGCTCAAGAACAGCTGGGTGAAAAACTGACTCCCTGCTCCGGCTGAGCGAGCAGAATGTGAGGCAGGCCAGCAGACATCTGAAGGCTCTGTGCTGAAACCACTTGCAGGCAGGTGTGCAGGAACTGCTTTCCCGTGCCACTGAGGCGCATGCTCCCATGAGGACACTGCGCCCGCACAGCTGGGGGGGATCTATGGCAATTTGAGTTTGTTTTCTATTGTTCCATTCCTGTGATGATGGAGGAGGAGGAGGAGGAGGTGGTATGGAAGAAGAAGAAGAAGAGGAAATTGGATTTATACCCCATGGCCCTTCACTATCCAAAGGTGTCTCAGAGCGGCTTACAAACTCCTTTCCCTTCCCCTCCCCACAACAGACACCCCCTGTGAGGTCGGTGGGGCTGAGAGAGCTCTGGGAGAAACGGGTCTTTTTCAAGGACAGCTCTTGCCAGGTGCAAGTGGAGGAGTGGGGAATCAACCCCGGTTCTCCCAGATTAGAGTCTATGCACTTCACCACTACACCAAACTGATGTGGTGTGATAAATGAATTTCCTACCGAGCCTCTTCCCACGGAAGGTGCCTTTCTGAAGAGCCTCCAGAATCCTGGCTCCAACACCAGTGAAGAATCACCAGCACAGAGGCTTGGGCTTGGTGGTTTGGGTATTTGGAATCCCTTAAGGGATGCGCTTCAGTCATACCCTCCTGGTGAGGAAAATCCCACCCCCAACAGAATACAGCACATGAAAACAGAACATTTGGAAGCCGGAGGAATGTCGAGTGTTTGAAAAACAATTAAATATTAAATGGACTAAACGGTGGTGGGCTTCTAATATAAATGCACATCTTCCCAACGGTTGTTTCTCTTGTGCATGACAAGCTTTTCTTAAAGGGGGACCGTAAAGACAAGACAAAGGGAAGTTGCAGACTTGTGATCACCCATCAGACACAAAGCGCCATTGCCCCTTCTTTGCTGCAAGAGACCACATAAAGCCGGCTCCTGAAAATTGTTTTCAGTGACAGAAGTTAAGTCTAAGCTAAGTATTCCTTGAAACAGGAACAGAGAAAACATTTTCACATGTCTATCATTTGTCCTTAGAGTACGCAAAACATGTTTTATAAAGCTTGACACTGTTATTATTCTGTGTTGCCTTGGGCGATAGGCTTTTCTTTCTCAGTCTGCAGAAGTGAAGGGATAAGAAAACAGCTCCTCATTATAGGAGGTACACAGTGTACAGGTTAATCATACCATGCAAAAATCAAAATGCTGCCATTGAAAGAATGGGACACAAGAGGCAAGGGAGCCAAAAGATTAAATAAAACGACAGAGAGAATCGGGGAGATGCTCAACCTTCTGCTGTATTCAGGAAACGTCCTTTTCAGCGGTCCTTCCGGCACGGGGCTTTCCCCCGCTCTTACAGCTGCTCTGCTTTGCAGTATATTTGTCATTCTGCATCGCCTCCCGCTTTCGCCCTGCATTTCTTTTGGTTTATTTTTTGATTCTCCATGGCTCAGCTCTTTGGAGCGGCAGGCGTGGGCGATGTGGCCCTGCTTTCCACAGGAGTGGCAGACAGCTTCCCAAAAACAGCAGGACCTCCGTTCATGTGCTTCTCCGCAGCTTGAGCAGACCGCCGGCGTGCTGGAGGATGCAGTGGACGGTGATGGGTGAGAGTCACGGCGAATGGGCCGACGGACCTGAAGCACCTCTTCCTCATCTGAGGAGGCTGGGGCAGCCCCTGGGGATACCTGGTGTGTCACGGCAGATGGTGGACGATCCTGATGCAATCTCTCGAATGCGTTGGCGGTCTGGGGTGCCGACTCAAGCTTGAGGTCGGCGGTCCCCATGAGTTTTCTGCGTCATTTGGGATCACGGATGCCCCAGACGAACTGCGTGAGGATGATTTCCTTGACCCCTGGCAGCTCGCAGTCAATGGCTAGGTGGCGTAGCTCAGCCATGTATATGGTGGCCCCTTCTCCGGACTTTTACATTCGTGCCCATAAGTCAATATGCCTCACCATTATCGTGGGCTTTGATGCGAAATAGTCATTCAGGACCTTGAGGAGGACCTCGTATGTTTTGTCAGCCAATTTCGCCAGAGCTATGAGCTAAGAGCTGCGGTGGCTCAAGTGGTTAAGGCGCTGAACTGCAGGCTGTGGAAGGTTGGTAGTTCAGCAGTTCGAGACCCGAGTGTGCCGCATGATGGAGTGAGCTCCCGTCTCTAGTTCCAGCTCCTGCCAACCTAGCAGTTCAAAAGCAAGACATTGCAAGTAGATAAATAGGTACTACTTCGGTGGGAAGGTCACAGCGTTCCGTGCGCCTTGGTGTTGAGTCATGCCGGCCACATGACCACGGAAACGTCTTCGGACAGCGCTGGCTCTTCGGCTTTGAAACGGAGATGAGCACCGCAGCCCTAGAGTCGGACTCGACTGGCTTTCGAGCAAGGGAAGCTTTACCTTTACCTATGAGCCCCTTGGCCAGACAGATGGTGGCTACTCCACAGGAGCTTAGGAGCAGGGCCCATTTCTTACCGGTGTCGGTAATGTCGTGGAAGTTGAGGTAGTTTGTCAGTTGGTCCACCCAGCCTTCCCAGAACTCTGGATGTGTGTGGTTGAATTCTTCGATGGTTCCCAGAGCTGCTGCCAGGACTTGAGGGCGTGCGGGGAGTAATGATAGGGGGAATGGGGTGCGGTGCGGTGCAGTGCTGCTGAGGAGTGATGCGGGGCGCGGTGTCTGGTTGATCAGTGCTCGGTGCTGGTCTGGAGTTGGAGTCAGGCTCGCTCATTGGGATCCCATCCTTGTCACCTAGTGGAGTTCCAGGCATATCATAGTGAAATCAGCTCAAGTTTATTGGATTACATCAGAACGAAAAGATAAACTAGCCAGTATGCGGCTGGCTTATATGTGTGTCCACACTCACACCTAACACCCCCCCCCAATTCCCATGATAGGCTGTATTTACAAGACCCAGTCTATAACAGGTCTGCATCAGGATCCGGATGATCTTATTGGTGCGCACTAGGATCCGGGGTGGCTATTGTTTAGGGACTGAAGGTCTGCTTGACCGCATGGCCTGGCTAGCACGGCCATCTTAGTACATAACACTAAGCTTGAAATTGCCTACTCTATTTCAACATCTAGTAGAGTAAGTTTAGAACCAGGGAAAGAAGAATACAGCTATGACAAACTTTTATTTGTCCTTCTGGTTGCTGATCTGGTGCTGTGCTAAAAGTATGCTTGTAATGATTAGAAAAGGCGCGATGCAGCCTGAGAACTCCAACGGCTCATATCATAAACACAAGGTCAGTTCACACGGGAATCTAATTAAGCAGAGCAAGAAGACATAACACTCCGTCATCCACCTGTAGGAGAAGCTTGGCAGTTACAGTTGCATACCAGAAGAGAATAACACGGGGAGGGAGGGAAGAGGGACACGTCCCCGAGAGATGGCAGCTCGCTGACATACTGCCCACCTGAAAATACCACTTACCCACCGTCTCCCGGCCTGGGCGGGAGATCTCCCGGTTTGCCCGGGAGACCTCCAGGTTTGCCCGGGAACTTCTTGTGAAACGCCCGAACATGATAAGGGGCCCGAATATCCCCTTCTTCCACCCATTCGCGGTGCTGGGGACCGAAATCAACCCATTCCACAAGATACCACAGTTTACCACGTTTGAGCCGGGAATCAAGAATGCCAGAAATTTCATAATGTTCCTGGCCGTCCACCAAAACAGGAGGTGGTTGAACATTACTGTCCCTCCATTGACATTGACCAGTATCTTTTTTCAACAAACTGACATGGAATACAGAATGTAAAGATTGTAAGTTTTTAGGCAAAAGTACATCAACAGCCACACCATTCAACACTTTGCGAACCTTGAATGGACCAATGTATTTCCAACCCAGTTTTTTACTGGGACGTAACATTTTAATGTTTTTTGTGGAAACATAAACCGAATCACCAGGTTTGATATCCCATTCTTTAGCCCTATGTTTATCAGCTTGCACTTTATATTTTTCTTTAGCCAAATCAAGAGTGTGACACAGTAGAGGCCAAGCTGATTGTAGAGACTGGCACCACGAGTCCGCATCAGAATGGGGTTTGGAGTCATCCCCCGACCTGTCAAGAAAAGGGAGAGGAGGGCTATCGTATCCAAATACAGCTTTAAAAGGAGACATACCAATGGAAGAATGAACCGTATTGTTATAACAATATTCTGCTAAGGGGAGCAAGTCACACCAATCAGATTGTTGATAGTTTGTGAAACAACGCAAATATTGTTCCAAGGTTTGATTAAGACGTTCTGTTTGTCCGTCAGTCTCGGGATGGTAAGCGCTGCTCAATCCCTGCTCCACCCCCATGAGAGACAACAATTCCCGCCAGAATTTAGAAACAAATTGGGTCCCCCTGTCTGAAATGACCTTGGCAGGCAAAAGATGGAGGCGGACCACGTTACCGAAGAAGGCTTTAGCCAAAGCCTGGGCAGTGGGCAAGCTAGGGAACGGTACAAAATGAGCTTGCTTAGAGAACAAATCAACCACAATCCAAATCACTGTTTTCCCTTTGCTGGGAGGCAAGTCAGTGATGAAATCCATAGAAACCACTTCCCATGGCCTGGAAGGGGTGGGGAGAGGATGAAGGAGTCCAGCCGGCTTCCCCCGTTGGGGCTTGGACAGTGCGCAGGTCTGACAAGAGCGTACGAACTCCAGAAGATCTTTGCGCATGTGTGGCCACCAGAACTGTCTGCGTAGGAGTTGGAGAGATTTGACGAAACACCAGTGGCCCGACAGTTTGGAGCCATGCGCAGAGTGCAGGATGTCCCTGCGAAGAGAAATTGGGACATAAAGCCGGTGGCTGGAGTAAACAAACCCCTCGGGGTCGCGCACACAGTCAGGAAAGGCACGAATCACAGTCTCATCCTCACTGGAGAAGGCAGAACGGTATTTAGCTTTCCAATCCCCCGCAGGAGGGGGGGGTGGACTTGCGGCCACCGAAGAACTCAGAGGCGTGGGAAGCTTCCTAGCCCCTCCCAGTTGCTTTGGAGTGAAAACTGAGTCAATAACTACCTCCGATTGGCTGTCGTGCTGAGGGAGGCGTGACAAAGCATCAGCCAGCGAGTTGGAAGACCCGGGAAAATGGTGGAGCGTGAACTGGAACTTAGCAAAGAAGTCAGCCCACCGGAGTTGTTTAGCATTAAGCATCCGAGGGGACTTTAAAGTCTCTAGGTTCTTGTGATCAGTCCAAACTTCGAAAGGAACCCTAGCCCCTTCTAACCAATGACGCCATGTCGATTGCAGAGCCCCCCCCCGGCCCAAAACAGTCCAGTGGCACCTTTAAGATCAAGTTTTATTCAGGTACAAGCTCTCCCTCCCCTGCGAGGACGGATCTGCATGTTCCCCCCCCCCCCCCCAATAGCTAGCGATCCAAAACAGTCCAGTGGAGCCTGAGCGTTAGGTGTTGCCTTCTGACACACTTCTGGTGATGTCAGGGGGCGTGGTATATCCAAATAAATTATGCTAATGAGTTATGCTAATGAGCTCCTGCACCTCTTCTTCTACGAAATGACCCCTGGATGAAACACCACCTGACCCTTCCTGGCCCTAAAGAGTCCAGGTTGTCAACAACTAGGTCTAGAGCATTTTCGCTAGCTGCGCCAGCATATTGGAACAAGCTCCCCAGTGAGATCCAGGCCCTGTGAGATCTCCAGCAATTTCGCAGGGCCGTGAAGACAGAGCTTTTCCGCCGGGCATACCAGTGAGAGCGATGGTATGCCAGCCAAGCCTGCCGACCTCCTACGACATGTATTTTGTATAAGTAGTTAGCAATGTGGTTGTAGTGTATCAAGTCCTGACAAGTCCAGACAAGTCCAGACATGTCCAGGGACAACCATCGAGCTTCGCTCCAAGAGACAATGGACTATGCGGATCCTAGCCCACTCCAATCAGGGGGCTAGGTTCCTGGCCGAGAAGCCAATGGGACTCTCGGCCACTGTAAATAACCTATTGGGAAGTGGGGGTGTGTGTTTTGGGTGGTGGTTTCTGGGGGAATATAAGCCGTCCTGCGAGCCAGCCAAAGTCGTCTTGTTCCTGATCGAATAAAGTAGGCTTTGCTGAAATCACTCTCCGTCTGCGTACTTTTCAGTGGTCGAGGTACAGTCGTAATGATTTACCGAACTGCTTTTACTTATATTTATTGTATTTATGTAAGTTGTTTTATGGATTAATGTTTTATCTATGTTGGTTTTATTAATGTGGTGAGCCGCCCTGAGCCGCTTTGGCGCAAGGGCGGGATAAAAGTTGAATAAATAAATAAATAAATGTCCTGTGGCCATTCCAGGCTGCACATGGCATGGACTCATCCTGCCAAAGCAAGTCTGGGGAAATACTAAAGACGTTTGGGATGCTTCTGTTCGGCTCCTTCTCTGCCTTGCCTCCCCCCACCCATTGCAGCTGTCAACCATGAGGGTCAGACTTCTCGGAGAAGGCAGTGTGTGAGCACAGTCCCCAGCGACATGTTTGGCAAATGCACACAGCAGAACGAGGCTTGTTGCTGTGCTGACAGACATCGCACGGCCGATGCTTTGCCAGTCTGAGCGTGAGGACCAGGGTGCCATAACGTGCCACGAACAGTTAATAGCTGCCAAGGAGAAAAGTGACGAGTTCCTGGTGGGAAAGGATAGGATTGACAGGCAGATTTTTAAGGGCACAATGGACAGGAACACCCAAATGCTGCTCACCGCCATAGATGTGATGGGAAATTCATGGGGCACTTTGATGGAGGTAGAACAGATCTCTGAGGCAGTACAAAAGGGTGTAGTAGAGGTGGGACTATATAGATTTTTCTCTTTTTGATTATTCATATTTCTCTGGTTTTTATAGGTTTATTCTAGATTTAACATGTATATTGGAAGGTAATGAAGGCCTGGTATATAGGAGGCCTTCTTTTTGGGTCAGGGTACTTTTCCAGTTGAGGTTAACAGACAAGACAATAACATTCTTTTGGCACAACAGAAGGTAGAAGGTTCATGGTTCTGATTGTTTAGGTTACAACTTCATAGTGTCTGGGTCAAAAGGATCTTTTACTTGGTATCAGAGAAAAACACTTTTGTTTGGGGTAGGAACAAGCTTTAGCCGATATGGCTTAGGTCACGTCAAGTAAATATGTGACGCTATTGCATAGGCACACCTTTCTTACATTTGACCAATAAGGAGATTTTTATGTAAATGTTGTTTAAGTTTTTGTAACCAGTTATGCCTTTTGAATATTATTCCCATGATGATGATATGATGATGTCATTTTAAGTATTTAACTTCATGTATTTCCCGATCGGGCTCAGAAAGCAGTCAACTTTGATGGGTCCTTTGGCCTAACTGTTTTCCATATTTCATTGCAATAAAATACAAGAACTTCCTCCTCATTTTGACTTCAAACTTCTATTTTTGGCTGGATATTAATTTGTATAACAAGGGTGTTCCTGAGCTGGGGAACGAAAACAGAAGAACTAGTTGGAGGCATGGCTGTACTGGGAGGAAGAAGGCCCACGTGGACCTTTAAATGGTGGGTGGGATGGATAACAAGCGATACATTGGCTGCCAGTGTACATCACTAGGTGTTGACCAAAGGTATACACTGTTGTGGAGGAGCCAGTAGTTAAACAAATCTGTTAAATGAATGCAATTGGTGGAATGCACTAAAACGGGGTTTAAATCACTCTTATGGGATTTTAAAAAATTGAAATGCGAAAACAGTTGCTAGACAAAAACTTTCTGGAAAACACCCCTCACCTCAGCCATGCCATGTCCTGCCGTTCTGGGCGTGGGTGGCTGGGGAGAACCAAAACTCTGATGGACACCACGTGATGTTATTTGTCTGTCTGAGCGATGCCCGTCATGGCAGCATGAGGAAAACCTTAGGGGGTGGGGAAATGAACAATGATATTGAGGGATGCTAGCTGCCGAATGAGGTGACGTAGACATAACAAAACCAGCCAGTATCTTATAAGGGAAGTGTATCTTGACAACGCCACTTTTTGTTGCACAACAGAAACCACTGCTTCACCTACCTTATGCTCTAGAGTGAGGGAAATGACAGCTAGATTGCGGGTGTGACAAAAGCCTGATATCTGCCTTTAGAGTGCCAATCTGTCACTTGTCAGTCCACAATATTGCCCCACTATCACCAGGCAATATTGTTGTGTTTCTTTGGAGGCCCCATCAAATGCCAGCATTTTCAAATGTTACTTTGACAGCACGCTGCTGTGGTTGCACTCCCTCCATGCACAGGATGAGCTTCCAGTTTTTAAGGCATGCTATTTGCCCTCTGTAGCTGTACACAAGAGTGCCACCCTGCTTTCAGATAACAGCACTCTCTGGAATTGGGGATGGGCTGTGGGGTGGTTGGGTGAGTGAAGGTTGGGAAAACATGGGAGGCAAACATGCAGTGCACTGTCCACTCCAGATCCTGAGATTTCAACGATGATTGCCAAAGGGGAAGTGGTACTTGGCAAACTTACGGTAATCTGTGTTCCACGGAATGTTCCATATTGACTCCCTGCCTACATAAGGGGCAAACAAATGGCAGTGCTGCTTGCCCAATGGTAGTCAACCCAACATCACCGCGGAGATGGGCCAGCTGTTGCTTCTTTGCATTTCACCGCTAAAAACACGACCACAATCATGGCTCCCTATCCATTTAGTGATAAGAACATAAGAGACGCCAATGTTGGATCAGGCCAAAGGCCCATCCAGTCCAACACTCTGTGTCACACAGTGACCAGAAATACCAGGGGCCATCAGGAGGTCTACCAGTGGGGCCAGGACGTTAGAAGCCCTCCCACTGTTGACCCCCCCCCCAAGCACCAAGAAGACAGAGCATCCCTTGCCCTAGAGTCCCTATCTATACCCTGTGGCTAATTGCCACAGATGGACCTCTGCTCCATATGCCTATCTAATTCCCTTTTGAAGCCATCCATGCTTGTCGCTGCCACCACTTCCTGTGGCAGTGAATTCCATGTGTATGTTTGATCATTGTCCGATGTGCATTGTTGACTGTGAGTAATTTAAAGCAACATATTTAGTAGTGCTAGTCAGGACAAAGGGGTGTCTCCTTTTACTACTCAGGAACATCCCCCACATGACATCAAAAAGCACAAGGAGTGAGTTTCATCAAAAAAAATTTAAAATGTGAATAACTCTACGGGTTAAGAGAGGAACATGATAGCACTCCACGGAACTAATGATGGTGGAATACCTTTGGCTTCAAGTCTCACATATCAGACAATTGATGGCATAGTCATTTATTTGAATCCACATGTGCTGACAAGAAAATGGGGGCAGGGGCAAGAAAAGTCTGTCTTTAAATTATAATCAGCAACACAAAGACAGTCAAACAGCCATTCTTATTCTGACAAGTTTGAATCTTCACTGGGTTTACAATTGGAAACTGATTGTACTGATGGAATGTCATCAGACCACAAAAGGAAACCACGGTATGAGTTGGGAAGAGGTTGGAGAGGAATACCTGTGATCAAGATTCACCTGTCCACCCTCACCTGCTCACAGAAATCCATCACATCAACAGAGGCAGGCAGGGTGAGTGTTGCACAAACCAGCTAGGTGCAGCTGCCTTGGAACATGAAGGTTGAGAGCACCTCCCTTACAGCATTTCCCTCAATCAAATTGCATGGGTGATGCAAACATGATCATCAGGCTAACTGACCGTGCCTGAACTCTTGATTACACGCAAGACAAACGCCTGACCGGGCCACTTTCAATGTTCCTTGGTGAACTTCGATTTGAGCATTGCACCTGCACTGAAGCTGTTTGGCTGGAGGACTGGGTTGCTGCAGCTTACGACTGCTTCTGCCCAGTTTGTTAACCATGGAAGAGGCAATTTCCAAGGATAAACTGGCTATTTAACTTATTGGGGAAGTGCAACTTGAGTCGCTGTCCTGGAGAGCCACTGGCAGCCAGGAGCAAGCAGAGCCCAGCCTCAACAGATACCCCAGCTCCAGGGGGCCACTTGGCTCAGACCCAGGGCTATTTTTGGGCAGGAACGCACAGGAACGGAGTTCCAGCTGGCTCCCAAGTTGGCCACACCCAGCAGGAACTCATTAGCATAATAGGCCACACCCAACAGCAGGAACGCATTAGGATTGGCTACATTAGGGGTGTGTGGCCTAACATGCAAAGGAGTTCCTGCTCCAAAAAAAGCCCTGGGTTTTGAGAACAAACAAGGTAAACAGAATAAGAAGCAAAAGGTCGGTGTGGCTGGATGACCACACTTCTGGTAACACGTGGGTGCGGCCTAATATGCTAATGAGCGGTGCTGTCAGGGGTGTGGCCTAATATGCTAATGAGTTCCTGCTGTTGGGTATGCTAATGAGTTCCTGCTGGGCTTTTTCTACAAAAAAAGCCTGATCAATAATTACCTTTGGTTCGCCACTGGACTCCCCTCATCCCAGTGCCAGGTGGTGATTAGGTCTGAGCTTAGTGGCTTCTGCAGTGCTAGCTCACAGCACTGCAGGGCTACTCAGTTTAATTCTTGACTGAACTGCTAAAAGCCATCTATGGGACTGGTATGATTGCTCTTCTCTGTGGTTCCATAGATTTATTTTTACTCATTTTTAGATTATGATTGGAGGGTTTGCAGAAGATAGGAATGCAGCCAAGAGGTTTCTTCTCAGCTGGGTGGCACGAGAAAAATGGGGGGGGGGGCAACACTGGCATCCTGAATCCATGACATAACTTCCAGCTTGACCAGAGGTGACATTATTGCACCACCAATGACACTGTAGCATTCAGAATGCTAGCGGGTCCACAGCAACAACCATTACATCTCCTGCAAGGCCCCTCGCCCCTGTCAGTCTCCTGCCGGTTGCTGGCCTCCTGCTGGCCACCATAGCAGAACAGCCCAGTTAGAACAGCAGGGAGAATTGGGAGTGGGGCAGGCTGGAGGGACAGAGATTCTAAGTAGGACTGCAGGTGGAGGGACAGGAGGCACAAGCCCATCTGTACCTTTTGATTTGCCCTGCCCTGTACTTCACTGAGATAGAGATGAAGCTAGAAATGGGCGTCTATGTACACACAGGCCAACCCCCTTTCGAAAAGGGCACTCTACTCCCAAACTGTTCACATTGCTTCTTTCAAGCAACTTGTGGGAAACCACTATAAACGACCATGGAATCTCCCAGAAGTAATTTAACTCAGAACCACTGCTGGTCAAAGTGTAACTCATAAAATGCATTCAAGAAGGAATTCCAGAAACAGACTAGTGATGAGGTGACTGTGCTGTATTAAAGTAAAGGTTCCCTTGCTCGAAAGCCAGTCGAATCCGACTCTAGGGTTGCGGTGCTCATCTCCGTTTCAAAGCTGAAGAGCCAGCGCTGTCCGAAGACGTTTCCATGGTCATGTGGCCGGCATGACTAGATGCCGAGGTGCATGGAACGCTGTTACCTTCCCACTGAAGTGGTACCTATTTATCTACTTGCAATTTCTTGCTTTCGAACTGCTAGGTTGTCAGGAGCTGGAACTAGAGACGGGAGCTCACTTCGTCATGCGGAGTGCTGTATTACTCACATTCATATCCAGCCTCAGCCACCCCCCCCCCCAGCCCTGGAACTGGGATACTTGCTTGGTCCGGGGCCCTCAAAGGGAAGGATAGGCAACAGGGAGCAGTCTGCCTCTCTGAGGCAGTCAAGGAAATCTACAGGAGCCAGACGGCAGATGATTGAAGAGGAACACTTGGACCTGGGAAACAGGTGAGGATGGGCCAGACCCAGGTGTGGGTCCCATGGGAAGGGGTGGATGACTGGCTCCTCCAGGACAGAGGAGGCAGAGGAAGAACAGAGAGGGAAATAACAAGCAGGCTTCAGAGAGGCGAGGGGAGGAAGGAAGGAAGGAAGGAAGCAAGCAGCAGAACATGGAAGAATGAGGCAGAGGGCGGCTCCAGGGGGAGGAAAGGAGGGTCCTGCGTTGCTCTGCTGGTGTCCTGCATTCCCCAGTTCTGAGACCTAAGGAGGCATGATGGTGATGATGGGGGGTGGGGGAGTGTTAGGGATTTCAGTGTAAAAAGCAGTTAATAAACGCAGCAGAATGTTTGTATAGGTTTTTAAACAAGAAAGTTCACCAACAAAGGGAGGGTTACTGGGAAAGACGACAAACAAAACAAAAGATCAGCGTCCTCTCTGCCTTCACTAACCGACTTCTTGACTCTCTGAAGTCTAAACCATGTGTGGGGCTAGCCCCAGGCAGTGTTCCCTCCAGGGCCAGCTCACTCACTAGGCGAACTAGGCACTCGCCTAGAGCGTGCCGGCCCTTAGGGGCACCAAACTGGCACCCCCCCCCCTGCTGTCCTGGTTCAGCTGCAAACACTACTGAGTTTTAAACATGGTATGATCTTTCTGATGATACAAACACCAATTCCACAAGAGAACTTGGCCTTCTGGGCACAGAAGGGTCCCTCAGCTGAGTCAAAGAAGAATCTAAGTAGGGGAGCTATTACATAAGGACACTCAAGTTGCAACTGACTTATGGCAACCCCAGCAAGGAACTGTCAAGGCAAGTGAGAAGCAGAGGTTGTTTGTGACTGCGAATGCCTCTCTTTGCAGAGTCTTCCTTGGTGGAAGCCAGATGTGCGAAGCAGGCAAAGTTACAAAAGCAAAAGTGAGTGTTAAAGGGAGGGTTACTGGGAAAGACGACAAACAAAACAAAAGATCAGCGTCCTCTCTGCCTTCACTAACCGACTTCTTGACTCTCTGAAGGCTAAACCATGTGTGGGGCTAGCCCCAGGCAGTGTTCCCTCCAGGGCCAGCTCACTCACTAGGCGAACTAGGCACTCGCCTAGAGCGTGCCGGCCCTTAGGGGCACCAAACTGGCCCCCCCCCCCCTGCTGTCCTGGTTCAGCTGCAAACACTACTGAGTTTTAAACATGGTATGATCTTTCTGATGATACAAACACCAATTCCACAAGAGAACTTGGCCTTCTGGGCACAGAAGGGTCCCTCAGCTGAGTCAAAGAAGAATCTAAGTAGGGGAGCTATTACATAAGGACACTCAAGTTGCAACTGACTTATGGCAACCCCAGCAAGGAACTGTCAAGGCAAGTGAGAAGCAGAGGTTGTTTGTGACTGCGAATGCCTCTCTTTGCAGAGTCTTCCTTGGTGGAAGCCAGATGTGCGAAGCAGGCAAAGTTACAAAAGCAAAAGTGAGTGTTAAGAGCATGGGTGCCAGCAGAATGGGAGGTCCGGGGTACAGATTCAATTAACGGGTCCAAGCCATGCTGGGCGCATGGGGGGGGGGCACCAGAAGGGATCCTCGCCTAGGGTGCATAATAAGCTGGGGCCGGCCCTGGTTCCCTCTAAGCTGAGTTAGTGTGAGCTAGCTCACAGTCTTTTAGCCTCCAGCTCACACAATTTTGTCTTCGCTCAGGAAGGATGGCTCCCGAACAAACTAATTGATGCAGTAGCCAAATTGCTCGCTCACAACTTTAATGCCTATCACTCACAAAGCAGAATTCTTGCTCACAAGACTCCACAACTTAGAGGGAACATTGGCCCCGGGGGAGAGTTAGAGCAAAGAGGAATAAACTCTCTAAGCCTCCACCCTTTGGGACATCTATTGATTACCCAATTGGAGAAACCCATGTAAATTCTTCCTTGACTTCAGGGAGAGAACTTGCAAACTCCGACGGAGAGCGGCCTTGTGGAATGGGGCTCTTAGAGGCACTTGGCCAACATGGTCAGATTCTGAAAATTTCACTCTGGAATTCTTACTGGGTCTGTGCTGGATGTTCACCAGTTTCCAATTTTCAGAATAATACCTAGTTAGGGAAGGTAGACATTTCCCCCACCCCCCAAAACCCCCCACAACTTGTTGACTTTCTCAACAGTGTTCAGGGCCATCATTTCCCCTCAGCTCCTCTTTCTTCATGAATCCGTCACATGGGGGGGGGGATCCTATTATCCCATCAGGTTGCCAAGGGGATGTTCTCAAGATGATACGTCTGGAATAATGGTATTTCTGGGTGCCAATTAAGAAACATGCAGGGCGACACAACCAGGCTACATGATGGCATCACCCAGGGCAATGAGTGCAACTGAGAGTGAGGGCTGCTGAGCGATGAGTGGACATTTTCAGAGACGAGTGCTGAAAAATCACCCGAAATGGGAAGGTTAAAAAGAACATAGGAACATAAGAACATAAGCGATGCCAATGTTGGATCAGGCCAAAGGCCCATCCAGCCCAACACTCTGTGTCACACAGTGGCCAGAAATACCAGGGGCCATCGGGAGGTCCAGCAGTGGGGCCAGGACACTAGAAGCCCTCCCACTGTTGCCTCCCCCCCCAAGCACCAAGAAGACAGAGCATCACTTGCCCCAGAGCCCCTATCTATACCTTGTGGCTAATAGCCACTGATGGACCTCTGCTCCATATGCTTATCTAATACCCTTTTGAAGCCTTCCCGCCACCACCTCCTGTGGCAGTGAATTCCAAGTGTTAATCACTCTTTGGGTGAAGAAGTACTTCCTTTTATCCGTTCTAACCCGACCGCTCAGCAATTTCATGGAGTACCCACGAGTTCTTGTATTGTGAGAAAGGGAGAAAAGTACCTCTTTCTCTACCTGCTCTTTCCCATGCATAATCTTATAAACCTCAATCATGTCACCCCTCAGTCGTCGTTTCTCCAAGCTAAAGAGCCCTAAGCGCTTTAACCTTTCCTCATAGGGAAAGTGTTCCAACCCTTTTATCATTCGAGTTGCCCTTTTCTGCACTTTTTCCAAAGCGATAATATCCTTTTTAAGGTGTGGTGACCAGAACTGCACACAGTATTCCAAATGAGGTTGCACCATTGATTTATATAGGGGCATTATGATATTGGCTGATCTGTTATCAATACCCTTCCTAATAATCCCCAGCATAGCATTTGCCTTCTTTATTGCAGTCACACACTGTCTCGACATTTTCAGTGAGTTATCTACTACGACTCCAAGATCTCTCTCTTGATCAGTCTCTGCCAGTTCAGACCCCATCAATGTGTATTTATATTTAGGATTTTTGGCTCCAATGTTTTTGGCTCCAAGTTTTGGCACAGCCCTATATTTAACAAGCATGCCTGGAACTATTTTTCTCAGTTACATGAATGTAATACACATATACCAAATTAGAGAAACTTGAGTTCTGCCAAATGATTTTTTTTTTAAAAAAAATCTATGTACATGCAAATACAAAGTCCGAGTCTGGCCGGTGGTGAATGTGCTACCAAAGCATGGATTCTTGCTTCACCAGACCCAGCTTACCTATTAACATAAAGAGGTCTGGAAGTAGCAATTTATGAGTGCCCTGGCACAGTTTTTTGTATAGAAAAACAGCTTGGTGGGTTAATTTACTCACCTATAAATAAAGGCAGTGACAGGTCTCCTGTCAGTATATGCTGATGGACGGTTCCTTTTTCTGCCATTACAGGCTTGTGAATGTGGGAAAATTAATTTAAGTGGTAGTTAATTTCTAATGAATTCCGTTCAGCCGGTTAATATGGTCCCTTGATGTTATGGTAACCTTCATGGATCATTGCGTTATGTAAATATATTCTACTTTACTCTGGTTTAATAATAAAAAAGAGGTTTGTTGAGTTTTGTCTAATCCTGCATATACACATATGCACACACTTGGGAAATTTTTTAGAAATCACTGAAAACTGAGTTATTTAATATATTTAAATGCTCAGTGCACTTCCTCAATATAGTCCCCTCGGGCAAAACCATTCATCTCTTCATTTCCCCCCTTGTGAAGGGTCTCACCACTGCTTTTACTTGGGGCCGCACTGGAAACGATGTATGCAGCCCAGTCCTGTATACTTGAGAAGAGCATCCCACAGAGTCCAGAGTGGGGTTTACACTCAAGGTAGGATTGCAGAAACCTATCTCAGAAGAAGTTTGGGACAACTGGGTCACACTGAAGTTGGGAGCTTGCTTGCCACCACTGTGCTCAGTCAAGTTCAAGGCTTCCTCTGGCCCAAGGAGCCTTTCTAAAGCGGGCATTTTTGAAGGGAGGGATTGGAAGAAAATTTCAACTTTGCCTGAGCACAGCAATAAGCCATGGAGTTCCATTTGTTTCCAGGTTGCAGTGCAGCGAGATGGACGGCACCGGGACTTGCTCCCCGGGAACCGCCGGCTCCGTGCTTCTTTTAGTGGAGTATCGGGGGCTCCTGAAGTCCACTGCACTCCCTGGCAGGGGGTGCAGAGCAAGCGACTTGATCCAGGCACCCTTTCCTGTGGCGGCACACGGCCCTGGATCATCCCCAGCAAGAAACATCTGAAGTGTGCTCTTGGCAGCCATGAGGACCCAGCTGTCACTACCCGTCTAGAGGGACTTTAGAAAACTCTACCTAAAATATCTAAAGAAGACCACCGTGAGTAACTGTTTAAGCAACAGACCCAGAACCTGGTCTTAACATTTAAGCCCTTTAAAACTTAAAGAGACACAGACTTAGACTGGGTGGGGGAGGAGTTCCCCCTCACCCTTTCCTTCCCGTGGCTAGTAAAAGACATGAGAAGCACTGCTATACTCTTGTTAGGACTAAAGATTCAGAAGTCTTGGTAATAAACTTTTTCTCCTGAATAAATGGATTACAGTAACCTCTTTTTGGAAAATCTTGAACTTTTTTTTTTAAAAATCCACCCTCTCTTGGGTGGATTTTGGATACTTTCTCTTCATTCCTTGAAAAAATACCTTGGTTTTAAACTCTCCTTTGGAGTTATAACAAAGAAAAACTCTGTGTTCCAGAAAGAGACTAATCTACATGGCAACTGGTTTTAAACTCTTTATACTTTGATATTCTAATACAAGGATTACAATTACTGGGGTCCCCCCCTTCTTTCCTTCATCTTTTTTTTTTGTCCTTTCCATATAAGGAGAACAAAGAAGAGCTTGCCAAGAAGTTTTCTCACAACAAAACTGTCTCATTGAGTCACATCTTGTGTTGTATGTTTGGCTAATAGCTGATAAAACTGGGTTTCATATGGTTTTGAAGTACATGATCTTCATACTGTTTACAATAAGGTTGTCATAAATAATAAGCTGTACTGTGGGCATAGAGGCATGTTGAAAAAAATAGTCTGTGTTAATACTGTGGAGATTCTCTGGTCTGGCTGTTTAACCCTACCCAAAATATGGCAGGCAGAAATAGCCCCCCCCCCAACCATAAGCCTCTAGCTCACCAGGTTTAATAAAATCAGTAGCCTCTAGCCTATCACAGGTCACAATGAAAGATCTGCAAATATTGATCCAGGAGACAGTTTCAACCTCTATAAAAGCTGCAATTGCAGAAGCTGTTGATCTAATTAAAGACACAATGAAGGATATGTTACAGCAACTGTCAAATAAGATTGAGGATCTTCAGAAACAACTATTAGAGAATAACCAGAAGATTGCTGAATTAAATAAAACAACTTCTGAATTGGAAGATAAGGTAGAAGAAACAGATCATAAAGTACAGGCAATGGACTCCAAACAAACCTTTTTGGAACAAGATCTTATAAAACTTGAATTAGATAAAGCAGCATTTATATTAAGATTTCAAAATATTCCAGAAGAGAAAGAGGAAGACATAAGGAGAAAGATGGCACACATATTGGCAAAATATATGAAGATAGAAGAAACAGAGAGAGTCTTGGATGAAACTACTGCATTTAGAATGAACTCAGCTTACGCCAGAAGAAATCAACTTCTCAGAGAAGTACATGTGAGATTCAACAAGAGAATTCTAAGAGATTAAATTATCAAAACATCGAATGAAATGTCTTTATATATAGAAAATACAGAAATAAAGATTTTAAAAGAAATCCCTTGAAGAGTCAGAGAAAAAACCAGCTGTACAGCAACGTTGAGAAGAAATGAGATTCGTATAGAATAGATGGTTATTTCCAGAAGGCTTATTCTTTACTTATAAAGGTAAAAGGTTCAGAGTCAACTCAACTTTTAAGGCAGAGGACTTTCTCAAAATGCAAGGAGCAGACCTTCAAACTGAAGAAGAAAAACTCAGAAGCTACAGAAGAAGAAGACCAGGATTCCCAAGGCGCCTCAGGAACAACTTCAACAGCTTCAACTACAATCAAGGAAACAAGAGTACCAAAAAAAGCCCCAAAGACCACAACGTCTCAGATACACACAAGGGGACAAATGAGAGATAAACAAGACATGGAATAACAGACTCAATCACAAGATGGATAGAAGGAAGATAAATAAATGTAAATGGACTAAACAACAACTGGAAAAAAATGCAATTAGACATCATTTGTCTGCAAGAGACTCAGATAAAAATTGCAGACCAGAAATATCTACAAGTTAAGAAATTTGGGAAAGCCTTTATCTCTTCAGATAAGGAGAAGAAGAAAAGAGGCATTGTGACCTACGTAAAAGAATATTTGCATCCAAAATTTATTTATCCTTCAGAAGGTGGACAGATTTTAACGCCACTATTTGTCTGTGCTTTGCTTTCTCCCTTGTTTTTAGGATCCTGTTTATTTCTAGCTTCCACTTTTAACCGTCTTAACTCCACTGTTCTATTATTCCCCCCCCAATTTTATCCCTCCCCCTATAGTTATTTAACGTTACTTAGCTTCGCATTGCTCTGAAAGGAAATATATTTAAGAAAAGAAGGACAAATAATAAATTAAAGTTAAAAGAGGACGTATAAGTAAAGGTTCTGCATGATTCCCCCCTCCCCCTGTGCTCTTGGTTCCAGACGCAGACTCCACGAGGCCTTTAAGGGAGAGGGAGAGGAGATCGGACAGAGTGACGGTGATGAAGACGGACGCAAGTGAAAGGAGTGACGAAGTGCATTAGAAACGAGGGCGGAGACAGCAATGGAGTGAGACAGAGGGGATGACGACTATTTGAAGCGATGAAGAAAGAAGGAGGAAAGAGAGGAGAAGTGGCGCATTAAAGTGATGAATAACAAGCAGCAGCGAAATAAGAAGAGAAGCAAAAGTGGTGAAGTTAGCCATTTAAAGAGACACTGATAGTAACTCTGACATGGTTAAAAGACTGGATTACTTTTTGAAACTAGAAGGACATGTTCTCTTGGTGGGTTGGCATGCCTTTATATGGTATGGGAGGGCTAACCCTAACCCTAACTCATAAATATCTTAAACAATATCTTATTAGATCCTCTTTACTGAAGGTATGGGAAGAATCTAAAAACAATTTTTACACCAGGATTCCAAAATGGGTTGCTCCATTAGAACCCGCCCATCCAGCGGTTCAATTGCAGGAAGAAACAGCTTTAAGATATGAAGACCCACCACAGCTGGAGTGAGCTCCTGGCCCTAGTCCTAGCTCCCGCCCATCCAGCGGTTCAAAAGCATTGACAGCTAAAAGCAAGTAGATAAATGGGTACCTGCCCTAGGTGGCAGGGGGCACCTCCCCACTAGTGGGGTGTGCAGCGGAGGCAATGGCGGCGGTGGCAGCAGCGGTGGCGATGGAACAGTAATGGCGGAGCAAAGTGTTGGAGTGGCTGAGGAGCATCCTGTGAGTGCGGCGTGAGTCCGGCAGGGGCGGAGCCACGGACATGCGGTAGCATGGCGGCGTAGTGCAACAGAGCCGGAAAGGACGATAGTCGGAGATGCGGTGGCCGCGGGCCATGCACTGGAGGAGTCCCACCGAGAAAAGGAGCTGCAGAATCAGGAGAAGATCTGCCCTGGGACACGGAAGGAGAGCGCCAACGTCTGAGGCCACCGAAGAAGGCCAGACATCAGCAAGAGGCCTCGCTGCCAGGTGCTGGTAGGAAGCCGCCCCCCCTCATGATTGTGGCCTTAATTAGGGAACAAATAATTGTGTAAGCCGCTCAGAGACCCCTCGGGGTTCGAGCGGGATACAAGCCAAAAGTATAAATAAATAAATAAATAAGACTTATTAGACAGCAGAAATCAATTGCAACCAATAGAAACTTTAACATGGTGGCAAAAAACTCAAATTGAATCAAGGTATAGTAAAGATAAGCCGATATTGATGCATGCTGATGAGAAACTCATTAAGAAAATTTATGTATTGCTTTTAGAAAATAAGACTCAAGATGAAGTTGTTAAAAATGTTATGATAAAGTGGGCACAAAACTTGGATCATAGTATTGAGCTGGACCAATGGTCACAGGTGTAGAAAAAAATGTAAAAATCACAAAAGCAATTTAATATAAGGAAAATATTTATAAGATGTTTTATAGATGGCATCAAATCAAAATTTTTATTATGGTTTGTGACCAGCACAAGATCAGTTATAGATGGTATATCAAACCTGATAAAGTGGCTAAGTTTTACCCTAATTGTTCAAATGTATGTTGGAAGTGTCAAAATAATGTTGGATCTTTTTACCATATGTGGTGGTTATGTGATAAAGCAAAAAAAAAAGGGCTTGGATCCATGAAATTTTACAAATTTTAAAGAAATGTTCTGTATCCTTTGTTCCAGAAATATTTTTGTTGAATATCTTACCTGAAAACTGTAAAAAAATGACTCTTATCTTATATTGCATTTGACTACAACTGCTAGAATAATTTACGCTAAATATTGGAGAAGAACAGAAACACCTTTGAGAGAAGAAATTTTAAGCAAAATTTTGGAAATGGCGGAAATGGACAAATTAACCTTAACTTTGAAAGGACAACCAGAATCCACATTCGAAAATACATGGTCAAAATTTTATAAGTGGTTCAAAGAGTACAATCAGTAAATTATAAAGGTAAAGGTTCCCTTGCTCGAAAGCCAGTCGACTCCGACTCTAGGGTTGCGGTGCTCATCTCTGTTTCAAAGCCGAAGAGCCAGCGCTGTCCGAAGACGTTTCCGTGGTCATGTGGCCGGCATGACTAAACACCAAGGCGCATGGAACGCTGTTACCTTCCCACCGAAGTGGTCCCTATTTATCTACTTGCAATTTCTTGCTTTCGAACTGCTAGGTTGGCAGGAGCTGGAACTAGAGACGGGAGCTCACCCTGTCTTGCGGCACCCGGGTCTTGAACCGCTGAACTACTGACCTTCCACAGCCTGCAGTTCAGCATCTTAACCACTTGAGCCACCGCAGCAGTAAATTATACAGACATGTTAAATGGGTTAAGGATATATAAAGTACAATTTTAATATATTTGCAAGTGATATACATTATGATACAAGGTGAAATATATAAATGTACGACAAATTAGGCATGAGTTTGTTAAAAAAGGAACTGTAACAATAATTTTCCCTCTTTTTTGTTGTGTTTTGGCCTTTAAAAATAAAAATCTGATGGAAAAAAAATAAGCCATGGAGTTCCCTTTTTTTCTTCTCTTTTTTTTGTTTTAACTGTTTATTTCTTTGTTAGCAAAGATACATCATAAAAGCACAATTTTGCATTATCAGTATGACTAAAACAGCTTCTTCTAAAATCAAGCAATACACAAGAGCGTTAACTGTTGAAGACATTTATACCCAAGCGAAACTGTCAGCCCCTCTCTTCACCCTCTCAGCCTGCACCTCTGAATTTTACATCACTAACCACCTGTGGTAACTTGAGTTCCTGGGCAGTATGTCATGCCTAGAGAGATATGAGAATATTGGGAACCAGACATCCTCAAATTTGGAGCTTAAAGGTAACGATGACTGGGCCCTGCGTACACTATCAGTGATCTTGGCCATCACAAATTGCTCCCACACTTTATCGTGCCAGGCTGCCACCGTGGGCATGTGCGGGGCTTTCCAGCAAGATGCAATTACCAGTTCCCTTCTGTTGACTGGGCTTATTAACCCAGGACAGTGTAGTCTGATCAACAGGGGCTCACCAGGATGTTGGCCTGCAGTCTGTCCCAGTATACTGCTAGAGATCCTTTCAGCTGTGAGAATTCTGGGATTAGTTATACAAAGGCCTTGGTCCACCTGGGGGCCCATGGTGCAAGGCAAGGCATATCATTTCTTTTCATTGGGTATTTGGGTTGAGTAATGTGAGAGACGTTGGTGGAACCCTTGCCTGGGGGCTCATGCTAGTTTTGGACTGACACATGCTCAGCTTCCGTAGAAGGTTTCTGGTTCATATACCCTCAGCACCCATGCTACGGTCCAGCCCTAAGGCATACTGGAGCCTCATGAGGTGAAGAGGATGTGCATTAAGACTCACCTCTGCATCAAAACTGAATGCAGAAGATTGCACACATGGTTCTGTCAGAGGTGTTCTTGAAAAGAGCAGTTTGTGTCAGAGCTCTCTCAGCCCCACCCACCTCACCGGGTGTCTGTTGTGGGTAGGGGGAGAGAAAGGAGTTTGTAAACCGCTCTGAGAGTCCGAGTGAAGGGTGGGGCATAAATCCAACCTCTTCTTCCTCTTCTTCATCCCAAATCTGGGCCACTGCCTTTCCCACCATCCACTGCAAGTGCCTAAAAATCAATGTTAATCTGTAAGGAAATAAATGTGTTTCCCAGTAATAATCTTTCTATGCCTGCTAGGGTTAAATACACTAAACAAAATAATGGGACTGAATGCGCAGCCTGCCAGTGGCTGGGAAGAAATCATCTGTCAGTTAACGAACGTCCAAATATCCCCCACTGATCCAGCCTGAGTTCCCTGAGCAGTGAAGCTCAGACAGATTTCCCCCTCACCTGTCATTATTAGAGACATTGTCCTTACTTCAGCAACCGGAGCGGTGTTTCTTTTGCACTCCACTGCAGCCTAAGCCTCACACTCATTAATATACATAAGCTACAGGATTCTTTCAGTTGACCTAGTTACAGACCCACCCTATTGAAGGGCATAAAGTTAGAAAAGAATGAACAACAAAAAGCTCCTTGAAAATATTTATTTACAACCAGGAAATAGTCCTTTAGCTCCCTTTCTGCATGATATCCTTCCCTTACAGGCCAGGAAATATTGTCTATTTGGATCAGACATTGGCAAGAAATTACACCGCAGTTCTGCACATTTGAAACCCTGCACGAAAAAGTAAACATGGCTGATATGATTTGGGGCTGTTGTCTTACCAAAGGGAGACTGGCGCAGTCCTAGGTCCTCTCTCCCCCTTCAGAATTGCAAAGTTCTAAGTAGGACTTTGCCTGGAGCTGGTTCAAGGTATTTCTCACCAGCCAATCCCCTTGTAGTTCTGCACTTTCCCAGCTGGGCCCAAGCAAAGGCCCTGTGGCATTGCCACAGGGTCTTGAGTTGGGCTTGGCTGGCAGTGGTGTGAGCCCTGGAGATGCCAGTCATCTCCCACAGAGCTGTAGCCTGGCAGTAAGCTGAGCCTCGGCAGAGTGAGGGCCTCATGGTGTCGCCCCAAGCGATCTCTTGGGTGGCTGAAGAGCCAGCCTGGAGTCTGCCTTGAGAAAGCAGTGAGCAGGTGGTGCCCCCCAATCCAGCCCCCAATTATGTTCTAAAAACGTACATCAGCTTGTAGAACTCTGCTTTGCTACAGTGCTAATAGTTTGATGTCTATTGCATTGGAACTATGATTTTACTATGAGCGTTTTGCATTTATGAATAGGGATGTATATTCGGATATTTTCGGTGTGAATATACAGATGAAGAATACGTTTATCAGAATTTCCCAGATATATTCAGGTGTCGAGATGGTACCAGGGATTTTCCAGGATACCAGTAAATGGGTCTTGAAAAATTCTGGACATTTTCAGGACTAACCTGGACTGTCAGGACCCAACATCTTAAGGCTCTCAACTTTGTTTTTCCTTTGGTTTTGCTGTGTGTCAATGTCGCTGTCTTCTTGCCAGGACTTGGTTTCGGCTTGTCAGGTTGGTTTAGTTTGGATTCTGTGCTGTGAAAATGGTTCTCTTGGTCTTGCAAGTTGCAACATTGTGTTCTTTGCTCAATTGGGGTTTGCATTGGATTCTTGGGTGTGATATTGGCTTGGATTCTCTGATTTGAGATTAGTCATTTTAGACTTGCCACGTAGCCCCATGCTTCTGCACTAGTTCTTTGGGCTGGTGGGTTCTGTCTGAATTGGGAGGCTTTTGGCTAGTGGTTGCTTTGCTTGCTCTTGTGGTGTTCGGTTATTGACCTGGAAATGGCATGGAACCCTCCCCCCCGGGGGGGGGGGGGGGCAGGGAGGAGACAGTGAACGAGGGCTGGATGCACCTTGCTCAGGGGCCCAAGAGGTCAAATTGACTTGAAACTTGGGGTTACTTAATGCACAGGCATCACCAGCTGTGCTGCAATTTTGGTAAGGTAAAAGTTCCTTTGCTCGAAAGCCAGTCGAGTCCGACTCTAGGGTTGCGGTGCTCATCTCTGTTTCAAAGCCGAAGAGCCAGCGCTGTCCGAAGACGTTTCCCTGGTCATGTGGCCGGCATGACTAAACACCAAGGCGCACGGAACGCTGTGACCTTCCCACCAAAGTGGTACCTGTTTATCTACGTGCAATGTCTTGCTTTCGAACTGCTAGGTTGGCAGGAGCTGGAACTAGAGACGGGAGCTCACTCCGTCATGCGGCACCCGGGTCTCCAACTGCTGAACTACTGACCTTCCACAGCCTGCAGTTCAGCGTCTTAACCACTTGAGCCACAGCAGCTCCTTTTGCAATTTTGGTACAACAGCACTTCCAACTCCCTCGAAAGATTCCCCATTGGGAATAACTGAACCAAACAATATCGGCATCCTGAAAAAGACGGAGCTCTTCCGCCAGGCTTTCACATAGGGGCCGCCGCTGCCACCACCACCAACGGTGGCAACGCCAACAGGATTTGGGATCGCCCTGGGAAGCTCAGCCATATATTGTGTGATATTAACAACGCATGAACAATCTGCTGGACAGTGGTACCTCAACGGGGCTGACCTGAAGATGCCATCATAATCACACAGGACCATCTTGTTATTGAAGCACTTTATTATTGTTGGTATGTATTATTGTTATTATGATTTTATTGTTTTATTGGATTTTATGCATGGGCTGTCGCCCCTTGTAAGCCGCCCTGAGCCCGCTCGCGGGGGAGGCCGGGGTAAAAATGCCTAAATAAATAAATACATAAACAAACATAGGTTGGCTGCTGGCTGGGAAAGAGAGAAGGAAGCAGCAGAAGGAGAGGCTATGGGGGATTTCAGGGAAGGGAAACAGTGGTGGAGTGGGGTATGATATGCCGCCAGCAAGTTCTTGCAGGTTCCTGCATGTATTAATATAAATTATAAGAAAAATATTATTCTATAGCTCCAGATGTATTCTTTCATCCCACCTTTCAGATAAAAATGTGCAATGTTGTGGCAAGAGAACCTGTTAGTATATGCTGATGGACAGTTTCTGTGGCGCCAGACACAATGCCCTGAGCTGGATACCTGAGGCCGGTCCAATCCCATCAGAACTCTGAAGCTAAGCAGGGCCGGCCTCGGCTAGTATTGGGAGCAGCGGCCTCCAAGGACAACCTTGTGACACAGAGGCAAGCCACAGCAAACCAAAACAAGTCTCGCTCGCCACCTCGTAGTACATAATGCTAAAGAGCTGGAGCGTCTGGCTGCCAGACAATCTTCGGATCTCCTGGCTGTTCTACACACACACTTAGCACGTGATATTTATTAATTATCATTAGACGTGAGCTTCGTGTAGCAAAGCACCTGTACCTTCTCCCTTTCAGAACAAAATGTAACAGGGAAAGGATGCATGTGCACGCAAAACGCAGCAAGTCCGTCTGTGCTAGGACAAGGAGAAAGGGCTAAGTACAAAGGAAGGGCTTTATTTTACCCACCATCACACCAAATTAAAGTAAAAATTACGAATGATGTCAATGTAAGAATGAATATTGGAGAATAGTAGTAACAGTAAAAGAAAACTGCAGGGTTGGTCATTTTGTTGTTGTTCAGTCGCACAGTCGAGTCCGACTCTCCGCGACCCCATGGACCAGCTCCCGCCAGGCCCTCCTGTCTTCCGCCGGCCTCTGAAGTTGGCTCAACTTCATGTTCGTTGTATCTATGACACTGTCTAACCATCTCATCCTTTGCCGTCCCCGTCTTCTTTGACCTTCAATCTTTCCCAGCATCAGGGTCTTCTTCTCCAGTGAGTGCTCCCTTCTCATTGGGTGGCCAAAGTATTTGAGCTTCAGTTTCATTATCTGGCCTTCCAGGGAACAGTCAGGGTTGATTTCTTTTAGGATTGACTGATTGGATCTCCTTGCAGTCCAAGGGACTCTCAAGCGTCTTCTCCAGCACCATAGTTCAAAAGAATCTATTCTTCAGCGCTCGGCCTTCCTTATAGTCCAACTCTCACAGCCATACATGACTACTGGGAATACCATTGCTTTGACCATGCGGACGTTTGTCATTTTAGCGATAAAAAAAACACATGAGGCCCCAGGGCTAATCCAGTCAAGGGCCTGTTACCCCTAGAGGAGTGAGTTCTTCTGCTCAATAAGGACTGTGCACAGAAACATGCTGAGTCATGCCACCTCACTGTTGAACTAGCCACCAGAAACAATCCTGTAGCTGACTTTTACTGAAAAAGGCATGTACCTCACACCTGTATTATGCCTGTAGAAAAAGAGAATGGATTTACACCCTGCCCTTCACTTGGAGTCTCAAAGCAGCTTAGAAACTCCTTTCCCTTCCCCTCCCCACAACAGACACCCTGTGAGGTAGGCGGGACTGAAAGAGTTCTTTTGAGAACTGCTTTTTCAAGGACAGCTCTGACAGAACTATGGCTTGCCCAAGGACATCCAGCAGCTGCAAGTGGAGGAGTAGGGAATCAAACCTGATTCTCCCAGATTAGAGTCCACACACTTAACCTCTCCAAACCCAACCAGTAATCAGTTTACAATGTCATCAGATGTACCTTAAAGGAACAGCCCTTATGTCTCAAAGGAAGTGTTTATGCTTACAGTCCCTCAGCAATCTAAATAAGGCACTGGTTTCTGTGGTAAGAAATATTGAAAGATGGAAGTGTTTGGGTTTAAAATGAACCAAATAAGTTTATGAAATCCATATACAATATCTGGCTCTGCCCTGGCTAGAAAAAGAAAAAAACAGGCTTGACCTTTCTTTCACTGAAGATGTACTCAACATTACATTCCCAGGCCCAGGGGCGTGTGAGACTTTACAATAAGCAGCTGGCTTGGGAAGTGACAGAACCCCAATAAAGATGTGTGGCCATTTGGACACCTGGCAAGATAAGACTAGCTTCCTGAGAGACAGAGAGTTCACACACATACCCCGCTTTCATCTCTCTAAACTTCAAAGTACAGTTTATTTCTCATGTTGAGAAACACCAGGAGTAAACAATGACACTGTATTGATCCTTTTGGAATGTGAACTTTTATTGTGTGAGACCAAGGAAACAAAATTTCCTGTAATACAATCTCATCTTCTAGGAAGCAATTTTCAGATAGGCAATTTCCACTTCCATGCTAATTAACACCTGATATGATCATCAAAAAGAACTCCTCCTTTGATGTTGGGTTTAAATACTGGTCAGA
>NW_015167528.1:2315130-2320491 GCF_001447785.1 Gekko japonicus | reverse complement strand
GGGGGAAGTGTGGGTGACAGGGTTAAACACACACCCACACATCCAAAAATCTCACGACAGTTTCTTAAGAACAGCGAATGCAGTACAGTTGATAATTGCTGAACTTGGCCTGGGTAAACTCTGCTCAGGTATTAAGCTTGTCTGACTTGGGTGATGTTGGGCCAGTCACAGCCTTTTCAACCGTATAAAGTGGATGCTGTTTGAGTTCACTGTAGGAAAGGAAGATCAAGGTGGAAGGCCGTGTTCGTCTACCTACAGCAGTAGAAAACAGCAAGCGTAGTCACTGTCTGAAGAAGTGAGCAGTGACTCACAAAAGCTCATACCCTGCCAAAAATTTTGTTAGTCTTTGGCCCCGGTCACACGGGAGGTTTTGGGCCGGAAGAGGGACGGATCGGGGGCGCAACAAACGGGCGCGATCTCACCGCAACATCTGGTAATCAGCGCGCACCCGTCCCCAATCCGTCCCTTTAGACCTAAAATGCGCACTAAAAATAAACCTAGTAAAAGGTAGAACCAACCTGACACGCCGCATCAAGCACGGCCGTCAGATCGCCGGCGCGCCCGTCTGCAGGAGCAATTGAGGCTCCCAGCCGAACTGCGCATGCGCACACATGCGTAGCCGGCTGCCTCACGCTCCTGTCCGTGGCTCCCCCCCCCCTGGCATCTGATCGTGCTGGGGAGCAACTACGCGGCGGCTCAGGGGATCTGTGTGATCCCGCCACCGCGTGTATCTTTTGGTGCGGCTTTCAAAAGCCGCACTTTGCCCGCAGCAATTTCCCCCCGTGTGGCAGGGGCCTTTAAAGTGCTTCTGGACTCTTGCTGTTTTCTACTGGAGGAAAGGTTGGATAAGTAGGGTACTTAAAGTTTATAAAACTTCCATGAAATACAGAAATTAAATTATAACTTCTCGCAACCAGTGAACCATATGAATGTTGATTTGTTTAAAAAATGTTTTAGTGCAGTGCATTCTAGAACATATGCTAAGTTTGTGAGGCACACCGGCAAGGCTTTACCGTTGCCCCATACAAACTGAGACAGTCTCTAGAACAGAGGGGAAGAAACTACAAGGGCACATCTGGCCCTGAAGCTAAACATTTTGTCAGGAGTATCAGCCCACAAAGAGCAACAGAGATGGAGAGTACGGCAATATAAGTGCTTTCCTGAAGGCAGAAAGTTGAGGTGCAAGTCAGCTAAATAAACAAGTTTTTTTATACAGTCCCTTATCCTTTTACCTTTCCATACCTTTATACACCCAACAAAAGACATACAAAGGAGCAAAAAGACCAGACAAGAGAACCAGAAGGAAAAAATGAGTAGGGAAGGGGGGACACACACAACAATGCTCCTCTGTATGGCCTCCTTCATTTCACCGTCCAACTGTTGAAGAATTTACTTCTCCTGTTATGCCGAAACTGAACTCAATGTATTTTCTAGAAGATACACTTCAGGTGATATGTGTCTGGATTCATAAATATTTCAACTTGTGCCTCAGTAAAAAAAAAAAAGACCAAATGCGCTTCTGCCCAACCCTTCTATAGGGATATCACATCTGGATGACCACTGGATCAGTTTAAGGTTCATTTCTGAACAATGGTTCCCTGACATTATTAGCACTTTTTCCATCTTCATACAAAGAAAATTTTGTTCTCACTGACAAGTTATTCATCTGCTTGGAAAAACATAATTATAGAAAGAAAAAATTTATTGGAAAATAAATTTAACAGATGCCAATGCAGAATCAGCTTATTTTCAAAGAATATCAGTGACAACGCAGGGCTTCTGAGGCCGTTCACTGCACCTGTGAAGAATCTCCACTGGAAATAAGGAGGCCACCTTCACCACAATTGCAAACAAGCAGCACCAGCCTACAGGGCGACTGTCAGAGAAAGACACTTTCCAGTTCCAAATGTGCCAGACTGGCAGTATTTTGAAGCCTCAGACATTTCCTTTTTTGCACATTTGGAACTGGAAAGTTGAAAAATACGAAACTTGAATAATGTTATATATGGACAATTATTTAAACCAAGTGAATAAGGGGCCATTATGCTGTTTGTCTCTGCCGGCACAAGCCCACAAACAGAAAGGACTCCGGGTAGTTCCAGCTCCTGCGGACTTGTGAAGCAAGTGCTCACAAAGCCAGTGCACACAGCTTGTGCATATTTCTTCCTGGATCCTGTTTCAGATGCTTGCATTTACACCAAATGAACAAAGATCATTCAGCCTACTGCCCTTCCAAATACAGATAGATGTTTTAATGACGTTATCCTTAGTAAGACCTCTAAAAGATACAGAAAGCAGAATTAAGTTATGATTCTGGAAACGATGCAGGAATTGTTTACTTCAACAGTAGAGATTTAACCATATGCTTAACTCTTCCAAATTTTCAATGAAACTTGTGAGCACTTAACTGCTGGCTGAACCACATTCTTTGTTTTGACACTGTGATCCTATACACATTGTCTGGAGAAGTAGAAAAGAGCCAGAGTCCAGGAGCACCTTAAAGGCTAACAAAATTTGTGGCAGGGGAGGAACTTTTGTCCCTGTTCACTTCTTCAGATACCTGAGTCACTGCTCATTTTTTCAGGTATCTGAAAAAGTGAGCAGTGACTCACAAAAGCTCGTACCCCGTCACAAATTTTGTTAGCCTTTAAGGTGCTCCTGGACTCTGGCTCTTTTCTACTGCTACAGATTAATACAGTTACCTATCTTGACATTATTTGAAAGTCCTACCAAAATCATGTATTGTATTTAGATTGAAGATATTAACATATTGGCATCCATTGAACAAAAATATCTGCTCTAAACAGAGTAAACCTAATGATGACAGACTATAATTTTTTTAAGCAAAGCAATTTTTTTTAAAGTCTATAATGGCTGATCATACTATATGCCAGACATGGTTGCTTAAAGTAGCCAGAACTTGAATACTTCCATATTTCTAACGGCTGCGCTTCCTGCAAAAGTCATCAGTTTTTTTTGCAGATAGGATCGGCGGGTTGGTTCTCTTCACCAACCACGCTTTTGACTCTCCCCCATCGGGTAGCAGAGTTACAGCTTCCTCTGCTTGTGCCTAGGGTGAGTTTTACAGTACACATACAAACGCCCACGTCTGCGGACAATGAAGCAGTCCTTGCAGCGCTTTTTGAGGACCGTTTTGCATTTCATTCCAGCAACAGGCTGCAGGCTGGTCAGCGCGCCTCTTGTGAGAAATGGCAACAGATCCGCGGTGCACAGCTTGGGAGTAGGATGGGCTTGCAATGGAGTGACAGTCTGCAAACGCCCCGGCAGCCAGGAGAAGAACGAGCGAAAGGCTACAGCACAGTTCAGAAAACGAGCTGAACTCCTGACAACATTCTGCAGCAGCAGAGAGGCCATTGCCTGCACATTCAGAAGAGAAAGAGAGAAACAACATCAGTAACAGCTGCTGGTTAAGTCTGCAATCTTATACACACAATTCTCCACATGCTTATCTAGGAGTGAGCACCAGTAGAGTTTACTTCATCCAAATTAAGTACCACTACTTGTGTTAGTGTTCATTCAACCATCATCTTGAAAATCAAACACAACTAAAACACTAATGGGGCTTTAGAGGCCTGTCAGTGCTATCACTGCCACTGAATAGTATGTCACCTGCAAAGTCATTTGTTGTTCGGTGCAATTTAGCAGTCGTCAAGCACTGGAAAGAATGTTGTTTCTGTGGAGACCGATCAAAGGAAATATCAGTTCCAACTGGCAACCCTGTCCTTCCTTTTAGCATATCTAAAAAAGCCATTTGAGTCCGACTCTAGGGCTGCGGTGCTCATCTCCGTTTCCAAGCCGAAGAGCCAGCACTGTCCGAAGCCGTTTCCGTGGTCATGTGGCCATCATGACTAAACACCAAGGCGCACGGAATGCTGTTCCCACCGAAGTGGTACCTATTTATCTACTTGCAATGTCTTGCTTTCGAACTGCTAGGTTGGCAGGAGCTGGAACCAGAGACGGGAGCTCACTCCATCATGCGGCACACCCGGGTCTCGAACTGCTGAACTACCGACCTTCCGCAGCCTGCAGTTCAGCGTCTTAACCACTTGAGCCACCACAACTCCTGGGCCACCTTTAATGCCACACAAAATCCACATCCTGAGCACTTGACTAGTTTCACGTTGCCTTGCAGCAGGGCTTGTCGTTACGTATCAGGACAGGGCAGTGAGAGAGATGGGTGACTAGCTCATAAACACAGGATCTTGGATCCTGCTTTGCAAATGGGTCCTATCCTCCACATCTTCCTTGCTTGGAGGATGAAACTAAGTACATATGCTTTGCCGTGTTGGTTTATCCTGCAAATAATGGACTGCTGAGTGAAATGTGCCGCTCAAAAGAGGTCCCATTCCCAAGAAGTGCTGGAGATCAACATGGTGGAGCCCTGCCTGAAGCAATGGAACAACTCTGAACTGACAGTCAAAAGGCCCACTCTCAGCCGTTTACTGGGAACGGCATCTCTACCTGCTCTTCCCTTCCCACCGAAGCAGTACCTATTGATCTACTTGCAATGTCTTGCTTTCGAACTGCTAGGTTGGCAGGAGCTGGAACTAGAGACGGGAGCTCACGCCGTCATGCGGCACCCGGGTCTCGAACTGCTGAACTACCAACCTTCCACAGCCTGCAGTTCAGCATCTTCACCACTTGAGCCACCGCAGCTCAAGTATACCTGGTTGCCTTTCCTATTCTTTTTGATAATAGTTGTTATTCAAACAGGCTGTGTGCTTTATGGCGTTTGTATCCTTCATTCATTCCAAAAGTAATGCAACCTTAACGGGGAAATTAACAGGCGCCGGACCAGGTAGGAGGGAGGGAGCCAGGAAACTTGCAGCGCCGCGCGCGGAGAGCCAGGCGCTGCGCACGCGCACGGAGCGACCAACCTCCCGACCGTGCCTCGTCCACGGGAGCGCATGCGCGGGCTCCCTTAAAACGGACGGCAATCCGAGAGCGCCGACGGCGTCATTTCGCGCCCCCGCAGCGATCCCGGAACCCCTTTACCGACCTCCCTTTCGCGGGAACAGCGACAAAGGTAAAGCGGGAGGCCCCAACGAGCGCGCTCCTACTCCTCCGCCGCGCGCTGACGTCTCGCGGCCGTGGCGCTTGTGGGCGGTGCCTACGAGGGGGCCGCCCACTTCCCCCCCGTCTTCCGTCGCAGGGCCGCGCACGCGCAGTTGGGTTGCGGAACGACCGGGAGCCCCCCCCAAAGATGGCGGCGGTGGCTGCCCTGCCCTTGAGGAGCGCGCTGAGAGCGGCGCGTCTGGTGGCCAGCCGGAGCTTCGGGGCGGCGGCGGCGGCGGCGGCGGGGGGCACCGGAGAGCCTGTGACTCACACGGGGGGATCGGA
>NW_015167528.1:2313595-2315089 GCF_001447785.1 Gekko japonicus | reverse complement strand
GAGGGCCCCGTGGGGCGGGGGGGGGACCCCTTCTCTCTCCCCGTGAGGCACCCCGCGGGCTCGTCCTCCTCCTCCCCGGAACCCTGGCAGAGACTTTTGATGTTTAACCCTTTAGGGCCGCTCTTGGATCTCTTAAAATGAAGCATCTCCGTGGTTATGCGAATACATGACGGACCTTCTGCCAGAAACGGGCTGGTGGATGAACATAAACACGTGCGTCCAGCTACCATACTAATCCTGCCAACCTAGCAGTTCGAAAGCAAGACATGGCAAGTAGATCAATAGGGACCACTTTGGTGGGAAGGTAACAGCGTTCCGTGCGCTTTGGTGTTTAGTCATGCCGGCCACATGACCACGGAAACGTCTTCGGACAGCGCTGGCTCTTCGGCTTGGAAACAGATATATGCATCGCAACCCTTGAATCGGACTCGACTGGGCTTTCGAGCAAGGGGAACCTTTACCTGTACCATCAAAGAGTTTCGTGTCCCCCCCCCCATTCCCTAAGTACCAGGGATAGTTAAATGGGGGGAGGAGCATAATGCCAACCGAGCAGTTCGAAAGCAAGACATTGCAAGTAGATCACTAGGTACCACTTCAGTGGGAAGGTAACAGCGTTGGTGAGCCTCGGTGTTGAGTCATGCCGGCCACATGACCACGGAAACGTCTTCGGACAGCGCTGGCTCTTCGGCTTGGAAACGGAGATGAGCACCGCAACCCTACAGTCGGACTCGACTAGCTTTCGAGCAAGGGGAACCTTTACCTTTACCTAAGCCAACCTAGCAGTTCGAAAGCAAGAAATTGCAAGTAGATAAATAGGTACCACTTCGGTGGGACAGAACAGCGTTCCGTGCACCTTGGTGTTGAGTCGTGCCGGCCACATGACCACAGTAGGCCGAGCGCCGAAGAATAGATTCTTTTGAACTATGGTGCTGGAGAAGACTCTTGAGAGTCCCTTGGACTGCAAGAAGATCAAATCAGTCAGTTCTAAAAGAAATCAACTAAAATGCCCACGTGATGAAGTCAAGAAAAACAGATTAACAAAGCCAGAAGGATACCCAGAGACAGCCTGTTAGAAAACAGGGCCCAAAGAAACAATAACAGAAGACCACTAGTAGTCACATACAGGTCTCAACCAATGCTCCCTCTAAGCCATGGGAAGTCAAGAAAAACAGATTAACGAAGCCAGAAGGATACCCAGAGACAGCCTGTTACAAAACTGAGCCCAAAGAAACAATAACAGAAGACCACTAGTAGTCACATACAGGTCTCAACCAATGCTCCCTCTAAGCCATGGAGTCTTGTGAGCAAAAATCCTACTTTGTGAGCTACTAGCATTAAAGCTGTGAGCGAGCGGTTTGGCTCCTGCATAAATTAGCTTTCTCTGGAGCCATCCTTCCTGAGCGAAAACAAAAATGTGTGAGCTGGAGGCTAAAAAACTGTGAGCTAGCTCACACTAACTCAGTTCAACACGTCATCAACGACTTACAGCCTCTA
>NW_015167528.1:2313267-2313452 GCF_001447785.1 Gekko japonicus | reverse complement strand
CCTCCCCCCAGTCTTAAACATCTCCTCACCTACAATAACAAAGCGCCTAACTTGAACATAGACACTAGTATCAGAGCTTGCAATAAACCCAGATGCCAACTTTGCTGCTGCATACACCCAGACGATGCGATCGCTGGACCTAACAACATCAACCACCACACCATCTCAGCTTCATTCACTTGCTC
>NW_015167528.1:2312979-2313110 GCF_001447785.1 Gekko japonicus | reverse complement strand
CACTTCAGTCTTCCAGGGCATTCAATGGGTGACCTCCAATGCTCCCTCTAAGCTGTGGAGTCTTGTGAGCAAAAATTCTACTTTGTGAGCTTCTGGCATTAAAGTTGTGAGCAAACAATTTGGCTACTGCA
>NW_015167528.1:2308404-2309033 GCF_001447785.1 Gekko japonicus | reverse complement strand
AAGGGCCCCGTGGGGCGGGGGGCGGGACCCCTTCTCTCTCCCCGTGAGGCACCCCGCGGGCTCCTCGTCCTCCTCCTCCTCCTGCTGTGGGCCGGAGCCCTGGCAGAGGCTTTTGATGTTTAACCTGGGGAAGGGCCCCGTGGGGCGGGGGGCGGGACCCCTTCTCTCTCCCCGTGAGGCACCCCGCGGGCTCCTCGTCCTCCTCCTCCTCCTGCTGTGGGCCGGAGCCCTGGCAGAGGCTTTTGATGTTTAACCCTTTAGGGCCGCTCTTGGATTTCCTAAAAAGAAGAATCTCCGTACTTATGCAAAGACATGGCGGACCTTCTGCCAGAAACGTGCTGGTTGATGAACGTGCGTCCAGCTACCATACTAATCCTGCCAACCTAGCAGTTCGAAAGCAAGACATGGCAAGTAGATCAATAGGGACCACTTTGGTGGGAAGGTAACAGCGTTCCGTGCGCTTTGGTGTTTAGTCATGCCGGCCACATGACCACGGAAACGTCTTCGGACAGCGCTGGCTCTTCGGCTTGGAAACAGATATATGCATCGCAACCCTTGAATCGGACTCGACTGGGCTTTCGAGCAAGGGGAACCTTTACCTGTACCATCACAGAGTTTCGTGTCCCCCC
>NW_015167528.1:2275931-2308032 GCF_001447785.1 Gekko japonicus | reverse complement strand
CCGGCCACATGACCACAGAAACGTCTTCGGACAGCGCTGGCTCTTCGGCTTGGAAACGGAGATGAGCACCGCAACCCTAGAGTCGGACTCGACTGGCTTTCGAGCAAGGGAGAACTTTACCTTTTACCATACTAAACATGCCAAATTATCTATTGTCTGCAGCCAGGCTCTACGCTGCAGCTGCATCTGTTCCAATTCCGCAGACAGAGATTCTAACGTGAGGGACCTACAACAGGCCATTTTGGAACTAAAATGCCCACGTGGTGAAGTCAAGAAAAACAGATTAACGAAGCCAGAAGGATACCCAGAGACAGCCTGTTACAAAACTGAGCCCAAAGAAACAATAACAGAAGAGAGGAGAGCGCAAAAGTGGGCTTGAAGCTCAACATCAAAAAAACTAAGATCATGGCATCCGGCCCCATCACTCCTTGGCAAATAGAAGGGGAAGTCGTGGAAGTAGTGACAGACTTCACATTCCTGGGATCCCAGATCACCATAGACTGTGACAGCAGCCATGAAATTAAAAGATGCCTGCTCCTTGGGAGGAAAGCGATTGTGAACCTAAACAGCATGATAAAAAGTAGAGACATCACCCTGCCAACAAAAGTCCGCATGGTCAAAGCAATGGTATTCCCAGTAGTCATGTATGGCTGCGAGAGTTGGACTATAAGGAAGGCCGAGCGCCGAAGAATAGATTCTTTTGAACTATGGTGCTGGAGAAGACTCTTGAGAGTCCCTTGGACTGCAAGAAGATCAAATCAGTCAGTTCTAAAAGAAATCAACTAAAATGCCCACGTGATGAAGTCAAGAAAAACAGATTAACAAAGCCAGAAGGATACCCAGAGACAGCCTGTTAGAAAACAGGGCCCAAAGAAACAATAACAGAAGACCACTAAGTAGTCACATACAGGTCTCAACCAATGCTCCCTCTAAGCCATGGAGTCTTGTGTGCAAAAATCCTACTTTGTGAGCTCCTGGCATTAAAGCTGTGAGCGAGCAGTTTGGCTCCTGCATAAATTAGCTTTCTCTGGAGCCATCCTTCCTGAGCGAAAACAAAAACGTGTGATCTGGAGGCTAAAAACCTGTGAGCTAGCTCACACTAACTCAGCTTAGAGGGAGCATTGGTCTCAACTGAAAACAGTTCAACGCGTCATCAGCCTCTACTGAATGATGACAGCTTTCTTTCACAAGCACTGGGGAGGGGGGGCAAACCTTTTCTTCCATACAGATAGCTCCCCCCAGTCTTAAACATCTCCTCACCTACAATAACACAGCACCTAACTTGAACATGGACACGAGTATCAGAGCTTGCAGTAAACCCAGATGCCAACTTTGCTGCTGCATACACCCAGACGATGCGATCGCTGGACCTAACAACATCAACCACCACACCATCTCAGCTTCATTCACTTGCTCATCTTCTAACATTGTATATGCCATTAAATGCCAACAATGCCCTTCCATTCTCTGCATAGGGCAAACTGGTCAAACCCTATGCCCAAGGATAAATGGACACAAATCTGACATCAGGAATCACAAGACTGAGAAACCTGTTGATGAACACTTCAGTCTTCCAGGGCATTCAATGGGTGACCTCCAATGCTCCCTCTAAGCTGTGGAGTCTTGTGAGCAAAAATTCTACTTTGTGAGCTTCTGGCATTAAAGTTGTGAGCAAACAATTTGGCTACTGCATAAATTAGTTGGCTCTGGAGCCATGCTTCCCGAGCTAAGACAAAATGTGAGCCAGAGGCTAAAAAACTGTGAGCTCGCTCACACTGACTCAGCTTAGAGGGAACACTAGTGACCTCATAGTAGCTGTTTTAATGCAAAGGAACTTCGGGAACAGACTGGAAAAGGAGATGGCTGAATTACAAGTTATTACAACGTTTGGAACAACACCCCCACCCCTTAACAGAGCTCTCACTACATATGCTAACCTCATTGAGTTCTTATATCTGTATTCTCACCAAGAAAGGGCTATACATCCTCTTTATTTTATTGTATTTCTTATTTAGAATAGTACATTGGCATAGTGATTGTAATGTAATGAATAGCAGAATGTAATGGTAGATCGAAATATATTTCTCTGGTCTGGTGACAGAGGAGATATAACACTGCACAACCAGTCACTCCACGTCAAAGAAAAGGATGCTGCTAGTTACCTCTATGCTTGGGAGGAGATGGATAGAGTTTAACAACAGGGTCTCAGTTAATTACTCTCAGAATCCCACAATTAAGAAGGGTACATTTTACACATCAGTCTCCCAATTCTGATAAATTTATTTGCTTCACAATGTGTGTCCCCGTCCCTCCCCCGGACTTAAATCCAAACAACTGGTGACTATATAAACTAAGCTTGTTATTCCTGTTTGATCCTTGCATCTGTTAAACACTTCATAATGTTGTAAGCTAATTTGCTGCTCACCTATATGTATAGACTGGTAACTTCCATTTCACTGTATCTGAAGAAGTGTGTGTGAATAAAACATCTTAAAGGTGTCCCTAGACTCGAATTTTGTTCTATAGATTACTTCTATTTCCATATTTTAAATTCCAAATAATTGTAGAAAAGAGCTAGAGTCCAGTAGCTTCTTAAAGGCTAATAAAATATGTGGCAGGATATAAGCTTTCATGAGTCACTACCAGGGCTGGCTCACCCGCTAGGCAAACTAGACGTTCGCCTAGAGCGTGGGCCCTGGATAGGGGCGGCAAACTGCTGCCCTTACCCCTGCCAAAAGCCCCCCCTGCCCCCAAGCGAGTCCTGGGCGCCGCAGGGGCGGAGGAGTGGCTCCTGCCGCGGGCTTGGGTGGAGAGAAGCGCGCCTGTGGCGCCTTCCCTCCAGCCCCAGGCTGAAGGGACTCGCTACCGCCAGCAGCGGGACCCCGGCCTGGGTGCAGGAGGCGACGTCGCAGCTCACCTGCCCTCCCTCACCGGGAGGTTAGCATCTGCGCTACAAGGCAACCTCGCCTAGGGTGCAGGAACACCTCAAGCCGGCCCTGGTCACTACTCACTTTTTCAGATACAGCTAGAATGGGCATCTGTCCTATTAATTGGAAAGGGGAGTGATTTCAGATGCCAAATGGTTGTCCAAATAATTGTTTACCACTAAGTTTGTTGTTTCAGCTTTCGAATTTTCCTATTTGCCTCTTGGCAAATAAGATACAGTTACTTGCCATGGAGGTGCTGCAATATTGCATATATTTAATTTCCTCATTGTTCTTTCATGGCACCTCAAAATACAAGGAGACATTGCTTCTGTACTTACTTCCTTTTTACTGTCCCTCTTTCCCCTGCTCCTCTGCTTGAAGTCAGATTTGAAGATCTTTTCCTTGCGTGACTAGTATATTTCTTTTCCCCCCCAGGTGTATGAAGAGTGTGATTACAGGCGGGTTCGATTTGTTGGAAGGCAAAAAGAGGTGAATTCTGCATGGGGTTGCATTTATCTTGATTTTATTTTCTGTAATAGTGATGATATTCATTGATTTCAGTGGTCAGTTTCAGTTTTGTGAGCAAACATCTCAGTCCACATTTCAGTGAATGAATTTGGACTGTGGGCATATAAAGATAACGTTATTTCTTGCTTGTTGCTTATATCCGGCCTGTTTTTCCATCACAGAACATAATTCCCGGGAAGTCTTCCATCTAGCCCCCGACTATACCTGGACCTGCTTAGCTCTCGCTCTGACTCAGACTGTGGGCCTCCTCTGGGCTTGATCCGATTACTAACCCATTCATGGGTGTGGTATCAGTGTGCCATGGATACATGATGCTCTGTTAGCGTGTTTATGCTGCATGCACACAGCTGAGGGCTCAAGTCACATGGAACATCACACAAATGTACTTTTCTTGCATGCATGACATCACATTGAAGTGGAGCCTTTGTGGTCTCTTTCAATACATTATTTCACAAGAAAATGATAGCATACAAGTACATAAACCTAATTGTTATTACTGGCCTCAAGGGGAAGCCTTTCGATTTTACTCTGTTGGTATATTTATATGCCTATGGCATTAACAAATTAACTGAGTTGTGCTGTATACTTCTGTATTCAGAAATGCAGTTGTATGCATCCGGATTGTAGTTACTTTATAGGAGACAAGGAATGTAGTAGAACAGGGGTGTCGAACTCATTTGTTATGAGGGCCGGTTCTGACATAAGTGAGACCTTGTTGGGCCGGGCCATGTGTGTCATGAAATGTAATGCCAGGTAGCGGAGATATAAACTTTATAAAGGACACAAACACAAAGATTTTTTTTAACTTAAAATAAAAACGTGCTTAAAATAGCTCAGCTGCAAACCTACTTTTGATTTATTGTCATTCAGCACAGAAATCTCATGCTCAGAGTTCTGAGTCTAGGACCCAGGTTAAAACATGAAATGGCTGAGTGATTAAGAGAGTCTGGCGAAGCAAGCTATGATGCAGCAACAGCAGCAGAACTGGAAGCAGGAGATGGCCAGTTCCACTGTGGGCCTGATGGAAGCCCTCTGGGACCTGATCTAGCCCCCCGGCTGCATGTTTGACACCCCTGTATTAGATCTTTTTAAAAGCCTGCACTAAGTTTGCCTGTGACGTCAAGTTCATAAATATTCCACCTCCATTCAAAGATTTTCAGTGTCTGCTTTTATTGAAGTGGAATCTGCAAAATGGATTGGTATTGAAGCCTTGTCCCCTTAAAAATACAGTATGTGTTGAATCCCCTTCTCTTAGTGAGTATGCGTTTTCAGCTCTTGTGAACTGAATCACCTGTTATGCTAATAGTGTGTGTTGCCTTCCATTCCTCACAGTAGTTGACTTTTGTGCGATGGTAATACAGGGAAAATTGGTTTATGTCAAGCAAGTGCTAGGTTGATTTCAGCTTTGCAATGTTATGTTTGTATTTTTGCTCTCTCTTTTAGAGTAAAAGTGGGGTTCCTTTTATGCCTTGTCTCTACTGTTCATCTGTTCTCTCTTGCAATCAGAGTTTATCCTAGTGATGCAGTGGGCATGAGCTAAAATGATGCACATCAGGGTAGGGAATAAGGCAAAGAAAGGTTCAGAAAGTCAAGAGTCTTTTCCGCTTTGCATAACTCTTACTTGAAAACGTGGTGGCAGTAGTACCCACCCCAGCCCATATTTGTGTGTCTGCAGGTAGTGCTTACCTGGTTCGTCCCAGAAGTCTGAAACTACTCTGCAAACATTCCGCTTGTTGAAGACACTGAAAATCTTTCTGTTGTACCTTTGTAGGTGAATGAGAACTTTGCCATTGATTTGATTGCTGAGCAACCTGTGACTGAAGTAGAAGACAGAGTTGTCTCTTGTGATGGTGGTGGTGGAGCTTTGGGACATCCTCGAGTGTATATAAACTTGGTAATGCAGTTTTAATTTCCCACTCACAGTTGTACACTATTTCATTTGATGTCCTTTTGGGGGGTGAGGGAAGAAGAGAGCCCTTGGCAACAGCGGCTCTGGTCGGGCCTGCCCATCTAGTGACCCATGAAGGGCAGCCCAGCAGCCGGGCATGGATAGGGCTCAGTAAATCTTACAACATTCTTCTTTTCTCCATTTTATCCTCACAACAGCCCTGTAAGGTAGGTTAGATTGAGAGTGTGTGACTGGGCCAAGGTCACCCAGCGAGCTTCCATGGTGGCTTGGGGGATTTGAATGCGGGTCTCGCAGATTAAGACTGCTGGGGGAAAGATCAACAACCACAGATATGCAGACGATACCACTCTAATGGCAGAAAGTGAAGAGGACCTAAAGAGCCTCTTGCTTAGGGTAAAAGAGGAGAGCGCAAAAGTGGGCTTGAAGCTCAACATCAAAAAAACTAAGATCATGGCATCCGGCCCCATCGCTTGGCAAATAGAAGGGGAAGTCGTGGAAGTAGTGACAGACTTCACGTTCCTGGGATCCCAGATCACCGCAGACTGTGACAGCAGCCATGAAATTAAAAGACGCCTGCTACTTGGGAGGAAAGCGATGGCGAACCTAAACAGCATGATAAAAAGTAGAGACATCACCCTGCCAACAAAAGTCCGCATGGTCAAAGCAATGGTATTCCCAATAGTCATGTATGGCTGCGAGAGTTGGACTATAAGGAAGGCCAAGCGCCGAAGAATAGATTCTTTTGAACTATGGTGCTGGAGAAGACTCTTGAGAGTCCCTCGGACTGCAAGGAGATCAAATCAGTCAATCCTAAAAGAAATCAACCCTGACTGTTCCCTGGAAAGCCAGATAATGAAACTGAAGCTCAAATACTTTGGCCACCCAATGAGAAGGGAGCACTCCCTGGAGAAGACCCTGATGCTGGGAAAGATTGAAGGTCAAAGAAGACGGGGACGGCAAAGGATGAGAGGGTTAGACAGTGTCATAGATGCAACGAACATGAAACTCAGCCAATTTCAGAGGACGGCGGAAGACAGGAGGGCCTGGTGTGATCTGGTCCATGGGGTTGCGAAGAGTCGGACTCGACTGTGCGACTGAACAACAACTCGCAGATCCTAGCCTGACACTCTGGCCACTGCACCCTATGGGATTAATCATGATACCATTTAGAATAATACCTTCTTAGGTGGCATTTTAGAGATAGGAAATGTGCGTTTACTTCCTTCCCTTGCATTCAGTTCATATTGTATCAACCAATCTGCATTAATGTCAGTCTTGGCTCTCGTAGTTTCCCTTTAATTATTGCTTGTTAGAGCAGCTCACCTGTAAATTAGAATCTTTTGATGGCGTGTGTTGGGTAAATGGCTTTAATGGCTTATGACTTGTCAGCTGGCTGGTGTGGAAGAAGGAGAACATCACAGTGATCTCAGGTCTTGACAGTTCTGTGGGGTTTAATTGCTTTCTTCATAATGGGCAGAGAGCAGGAGAAGCAACTTGGTGAAAAATACGAAACTGATAGAAGTGTCTGTAAGGCGAGTAAAAGGCAGTTGTTGTGACTGTGCTTCAGTAGCAGCAGCTGCATATTTAGTTGCTTCAGCCCACTTTGGTAGAGGCAGGAAAAGAATTTTTTTTTATATGGGAACCTCCATGAAGCAGAATGATTCCTTTGTGTGCATGTTCAAGGGAGGGTGGGCCTCCCCCTTATAAATCACTATGATGATTTCCCTTCTCCCATGCCAGCTGGTCCTTGGGGAGTTCTTGTTGGTTTTTCATCAAAAAGGAACTTATTACAAGAGTCCTCTGATAGTTGGGGGGGGGATTTCCTGTTGCATCTACCATCCTATCATTATGCAACCATGGGAGCTTTTTGTGAGATTGGTCCAGAACCAATGGATTGAAATTAAATCAAAAGGATTTTTGGCTAAACACAACGAAGGACTTCCTTACAGCTAGAGTAGTTCTTGGTGGAACAGGCTTCCTTGGGCTGGCCTTCTTGGGAGGTTTTCAGACAGAGGCTAGATGGCCATCTGACAGTGATCCTGATTCTGTGAACTTGGGCAGATCACGAGAGGGAGGGCAGGGAGGGTTGCAGCCTCAGTGCTTGCCCCTTGTGGCCCTTTCTTACATGCCCAGGGGAATGTCGGTCACCATTTGGGGCCCGGAAGGAATTTTCCTCCAGGCCAGATTGTCCCAGGGATCCTGGAGATTTTTTGCCTTCCTCTGGGCATAGAGCAGGGGTCACTGGGAAACGGGGGGTGGGGGGTAGTTGTATGCTTCCTGCATTGTGCAGGGGCTTGGACTAGATGACCCTTGAAGTCATTTCCATCTCTGTGTTTCTGTCAATGTGAAAATCACACACAAAATCCACTTGTGCAGCTTGATCATGTCCCCGTGTTCTCAGGAGTAACTTCAGTGTGTCCAGAGTGTGTTTAGGAGAACACTTGGAAATGAGATTCACGGGAGTGACCAAATATTTGAATAAAAATGGGCAGGGTCTGGCTGCAGGTCATCATGCTGAGCAGATCTATGTTTTTGGTATGCAAACAGGTTTGTTTCATATACTGTAAATAAATTGCACTGAAGTTAGTGGGTAGTATTTTGTTGTGTAACATACTGTTTTTCCCCCTCCCCTTTTGCAGGACAAAGATACAAAAACGGGAACATGTGGCTATTGTGGACTTCAGTTTACGCAGAAGCACCATCACTGAAATTGTCATCTTGTGTCCTGCAGAGCTGTCTGCATTTATCTGTTATGCTGTCACATACATGTATTTAAAAAGGTGTTTCGAGTGTTATTTATTTAATCCTATCTTTTCCCCTCAGTGGGGAGTTTTGGTAGCTGGTAAAGAGCCCTGGAGCCAGCATGAAATAATATTTGCCTTGTCTTAGAGAATTGCCAGTCAGACTTCTACACCTGAAGATAAGGCAGTTGAGACCTACAGGAAGGTGGCAGTGAAAGGGACCTAGAGACCACGTTGAGCCCTGTGGTGCTGTTCATTGTGTCCAGTTAAAACTGCATTCACACTTCACAGCAAGCTTCAACTGAACCATGACTGGGCTTGAGTGCAGCTTTCCCCCTCATTTCTCCCTCTGTGCACAGAGCTTGATGGAGAATCTTTTCTGGTTTGATCAAGTTCCAGTTTGCCACAGTGCCTGTATTCAGGTGCCTCGGTGGCTTCGCTTAGTCACACTTCAGAATCACTTTGCCGGGAGTGAACCATTACCAGTTCATGGACTTTTTTTTGCCATCAAGTCACAGCTGACGTATGGTGACCTCGTAAGGTTTTCAAGGCAAGAGAGGTTCAGAGTGGGTTTGCTGCTGCCTGTCTCTGTGTGGCGACCCTGGATTTCCTTGGTGGGTTCCTATCCAAATACTGACCAGGACTGATTCTGCTTACAGATATAAACTGTATAAAGGACACAGGCAAACCCAACTAACGGCATTATTTTTATTCAAAATAGAAACATGCTTTTATTCAAAATAGAAACATGTTGAAATAGGGGGCCCAAAAGGAAACTTAACACTGGGAGTTTGTTATCGCCCACCAGATCAAAAGATAGAGGAGGATTATAAAATGATGAATGAATTAAAGTTAGCAGCTAGACAAAAACACTGTCGTAATAGGTGATTTTAACTACCCACACATTGCCTGGGTCAATATGTGTTCTAGTCGAGAAAAAGAGATTGAGTTTCAAGACACTCTAAATGACTGTGCTATGGAGCAGATGGTCACGGAGCCTACCAGGGGAGAGGCGATCCTTGATTTGGTCCTAAGTAACACTCAAGACCTGGTGAGAGATGTAAAAGTGATTGCACTGCTTGGGAACAGTGATCATAATGTTGTTGAGTTCAACATTTGTACAAATAGGAATTGGCCAAAAAGACTCACACAACCACTTTTAACTTTAAAAGGGGTAATTTCTCTGATATGAGGGGACATGTGGGGAGGAAACTGAAAGGAAAAGTAGAAAGGGTCAAAACCATTGGGGAAGCTTAGAAACTATTTAAAACTACGAACCTAGAAGCTAATATATATATATATATTCCGCAGGTTAGGAAAGGCACAAACAGGTATAGGAAAAAGCCTGCATGGTTAACAAACAAAGTAATGGAAGCTGTAAAAGGTAAAAAGGATTCCTTTAAGCAGTGGAAAGCTAGTTACAGTGAGGCTGATAAAATGGAACACAGGCTATGGCAAATAAAATGCAAGTCTGAGGTCAGGCAGGCAAAAAGGGAATATGAGGAGCATATAGCAAAAAACGTAAAAACCAACAATAAAACTTTCTTCAAATACATTAGAAACAGGAAACCAGCCAGGGAGGCAGTGGGGCCCTTGGACGACCAAGGGGTAAAAGGAGTATTGAAGGATGATAGGGAAATGGCTGAGAAGCTAAATGCATTTTTTGCCTCCGTCTTCACTGTGGAAGATGAGAAGTGCTTGCCCACTCCAGAACCACTGATTTCAGGAGGGGTGTTGGAAGACCTGAGTCAGATTGAGGTGATGAGAGAGGAGGTCCTAAAACTGATAGACAACTTAAAAACTGAAAAATCACCAGGCCCAGATGGCATACATCCGAGAGTTCTGAAAGAACTCAAATGTGAACTTGTAGATCTCCTGTGAAAAATATGTAATCTTTCCTTAAAATCTGCCTCCATTCCTGAGGACTGGAAGGTAGCTAATGTCACTCCCATCTTTAAAAAGGGTTCCAGAGGAGATCTGGGAAATTACAGGCCAGTCAGTCTAATGTCAATACCGGGTAAATTGGTGGAAACCATTATTAAGGAAAGGATTAGTAGGCACATAGATGAACAAAACCTATTAAGGCAGACTCAGCGTGGGTTCTGTAAGGGAAGATCTTGTCTCACTAACCTGTTAATGTTCTTTGAGGGGGTGAACAAACATGTGGACAAGGGGGATCCAATAGATATTGTTTACCTTGACTTCCAGAAAGCTTTTGATAAAGTTCCTCATCAAAGGCTCCTAAGTAAGCTCAAAGGGTTGGGACGGAGTGGTGTCACAGGCAGTAAAAAGCCTGCAGTAATTCATCAACAAACAGCCATAAAGGCTGTTTGAGTCCCACCGCAGCCGGGGTGAGCTCCCAGCCCTCGTCCTAGCTCCCGCCTACCCAGCGGTTCAAAAGCCTAGCAAGTAGATAAATGGTACCCGCCTAGGTGCAGGGGGGCGCCCACCGTCCGGTGTGGCTGCCGCAGCGAGGAGGAGCAAGGAGGAAGCGGCGGCGCCGGCGGCGCCGATGGGAAGCGAGGTGATCCGGCTGGAAACATGGCGGCGAAGCAACATCGGCCGAGCAAGCGTTCCGAGTGGGGCTGGTCCAGAGACGAGGCGACACGGTGACACAGCACAGCCGGAGCCAATCAGGACGGAGGCTAGTGCAGCAGTCGTCGCACAGTCGCGGACTGTGGAATCAGCCCAGAAGGAGCCGTTGCAAAGCCACACCGAGCCAGACTGCGCCGGAAAAAACATCACGCCGAGCCGGACCACGCCGGAAAGACACCGTAACAGAAGGGAAAAAGAAAGAAGAGCTGCAGAAGAACAACAAAAGCCAGCAGGGTGCCTGGTAGGCACTCACCTCCCCCATTCAGTGTGGCCCTAGCTAGGAAATATAAAATCTCTATGTAAACCGCTCAGAGCCTCCGCGATGGAGCGGTATAGAAATTGAAATAATAAATATCAATATAAAAATCATGGGATAAAAGGACAAGTCCTTTTATGCATCAAAAACTGGCTAATTAATAGAAAACAGAGAGTGAGTATAAATGGGCAATTTTCTCAGTGAAGGGTGGTAAGCAGTGGGGTACCGCAGGGATCAGTACTTGGTCCACTGCTTTTTAACTTGTTCATTAATGATTGGAGTTGGGAGTAAGCAGTGAAGTGGCTAAATTTGCGGATGATACAAAGTTGTTCAGGGTGGTGAAAACGAGAGGATTGTGAGGCACTCCAAAGGGATCTGTCAAAGATGGGCGAGTGGGCGTCAAAATGACAAATGGGGTTCAATGTGGCCAAGTGCAAGGTGATGCACATTGGAGCCAAAAATCCTAACTGTAAGTACACATTGATGGGGTCTGAACTGGCAGACACTGATCAAGAGAGAGATCTTGGAGTTGTAGTAGATGACTCACTGAAAATGTCGAGACAGTGTGTGACTGCAGTAAAGAAGGCCAATGCTATGCTGGGGATTATTAGGAAGGGTATTGAAAACAGATTAACACATGGAATTCCCTGCCACAGGAAGTGGTGGCGGCTACAAGCATGGACGGCTTCAAAAGGGAATTAGATAAGCATATGGATCAGAGGTCCATCAGTGGCTATTAGCCACAAGGTATAGATAGGGGCTCTGGGGCAAGTGATGCTCTGTCTTCTTGGTGCTTGGGGGGGTCAACAGTGGGAGGGCTTCTAATGTCCTGGCCGCACTGGTGGACCTCCTGATGGCACTTTGGCCTGATCCAACATTGGTGTCTCTTATGTTCTTATGTTAGCATTCAGTGTGCAGTTAAGGGCTCTTTCAAAAGTGATTGCCGCCGCTGTTCTCTGCTGCAGCTGCGACGCCCGCATGCACGGGGCGGGGCAAAATGTTCCCTTGCCTCCTTGAGCCCCGGGATGGTGGCCTTGGACTTCTAGGGGCAAATTCCACCTCTCGCGTGTGATGTCCGAGCGGCATCACACGCGAGAGGTCATTCTGGCTCCCCCAGCTCTCATTAGGGGCTCTTTAAACAGTTATGGCCGCCGGCGCTGTTCTCCGTGGCAGCTGAGATGCCCGCGCGGGGCGGGGCGAAACATTCCCTTGCCTCCCTGAGCCACGGGGTGGTGGCCTTGGACCCATAGGGACAAATTCCACCTCTCGCGTGTGATGTCCGAGCGGACATGTCCGAGCGGACATCACACGTGAGATGTCATTCTGGCTCCCCCAGCTGTCTTTAGGGGCTCTTAAAAAGTTATGGCCGCTGCTGCCGCCGCTTTCGGCGGCAGCTGCAATGGGCGGGACTGCTAAGCTGCCCTCCCCGCCTTTTTCAGGCTCTGTGCTGGAGCGCCGGGCCTGAAAAACGGCCTGCGGAGCCGCCCCCTCTTCCTTTTTCAGGCTCTGCGCTAGAATGCCGGCCTGAAAAAGGGCCAGCCAAATGTCAGTTTCGGCCCCATTATATCCTGTGGGCCATTGAAGTCAATGGTGAAAGCATAGGATATATTCTGGGGGCTGGAGGGGAGGGAGTTTGAGGGAGAGGCTCCAAACTCACAGGGTAGCTGCTGGAGCCTCTCCCCAAGATACCAACCAAGTTTGAAGAACATTGGACCAGGGGGTCCAATTTTACGGGCCCCCAAACAGGTTGCACCTATCCCCTCCATTGTTCTCTATGGTGGGAAAAAAGTAACTTTTAGTGATCACCTCTGGGAACCTCTTAGGGTAAGGCTCCTCTCTGCAAGTTGTAAGGCTTCAGGGGTAGGCGCTTCTAGGTAGCGACCAGTTTTGCTGGGCTGCCGGTCGTGAGCCAGCTGGGTGCCCTGCCTGTGAAAAGGGCAAGGAGGTTGGTCAGGGAGTGACGCCTGCCTTGGCTGTCCTGTGCTTGCTTAGTCGGTCCCTTGCCGCAAAGTTATGTTGAATAGTTTGTAAAATGGCCCTTGTTTACTTCCACACTGTTGTCTGTCTCGGTATTCTGACGGGGGGGGGGGGCAAATGACTGAAACTGTCAGGTGTTGCACGGTATGGCTAACCAAAGAACTTAGTCCACCCTGATGTTCCTCCTCCTCCCACCCCAAAAGCCGATAGTTGTGATCCCGTGATAATCCAACATGCTGACCATCTGGTCGTCTTAGATGCCCATGATGACCATAAGTGCAATGGACATATGATCTTGAGCGAGAATTTTGGTGCAACGAGGAAATTCCCTAAAGATAACAGACATGAGCGATGACAGATCACCAGAACATTCATATTTGATAGGGCCTCTTTAGTCATGCTAAACTGAATTTGATTCTGGAAAGACTAATCTCAGTGTTGTGGTACTAATTTATGAGATGTGGTTAGATTTACAATTTCATTTTTTTTTGTGCCGTTGTAAGAAACGATAAGGTTTGAACTAATTACGTTCCATTGACTCGTCCTCCCTCTTCCTCCCCACCCCATTAAAAACTCTGTAAAATTCATAAAGGGAGTCAGAGGCACTTTGGGAACAATTTAATTTTCATTGTGTTGATGAGATTTTTAAATTGGCACATCACATGACAGATTTGTCTATAATGCTGCCTCCCCCCCCAAGTTATGGTAGCAGAACAAAGCTCTGAAAACTGCAAAGGCATTTGGCACTAGACTGACTTTTCTGTTGTTTTCATGTTGGCATATTTTATTAATCATGCGTGATTTGATTTCTTCTTCTTCTTCTTCTGAGGAAAGCAGCTTTTCAGATTGAGAAGATATGAAATTTTATTTTTAGCTGTCTGGTAATTATTGAAATGTGTGCAGTCAACAAATAAAGTCCTCTAGATAAGGTTTGCTTGAAACATATTATTATTATTTTGTTTAGGCTTGGACAAATCAGACTATTTATTTAGAAAAACTTCCTGGGTCCAACTGTAGGCTCACAACCTCATTTCATTTTTTTTTAAATTGATATTTTATTATTTTCCACGTAACATGTTTGCAACAAAAACTCATACATTTTAAAACACTATACATACTATTACATCATATTATACACAATGTCACTGGCAATGTCTGCTTTATATAAGTATATTAAAAAGAATATATATATATTTTCTCCGTTGTTGCCGGTGATTACTTAAAAGACTATTTATTGTCTTCTCCTTAAACTCCTAGGCAAATTATACATAGATAATAAAATGATATCTAGAATTAAGAAAAGTATTTCAAGTTGGGCTTTAAGCATATATCACAACCTATTTCTTGTATGTCCTAGCTGTTCTATCTGTATGCCTTTAAAGAAAATTATATGACAACTACAATATTTATACCTTCATCGTGGAGTTCTTAGAGATAGCCACCTCACTATGGGTCTTTGGAAGCTTCCAAAGAGGGTATTTCCCTAAGACCCCGCCCTATGGGAGGTAATTGGGGAGTTCCTCCCGAATGCCTTACCCGCTGTAGTCCTAACCTCATTTCATTTAAGGTATAATATTTGTGACTAGTGAGGCACCCACCAAATGGCAGGAATGAGTACACAAATGGGGTCGCAAAAACAAGTCCTTGAGTGACAGAGAGCATCCAGCTGTCTTTGTTCTACCTTATTGTCCTATGGCTTCTACTTCCTCCTCAGGCTATTGGAAATCTCATGTCTTTTTGTTAAGCTGCTGTTGAAAAGCACACCAAATTCCCAAGGTCTTGAAAATGTGTTCCTGTTTCCCAGGTTGTGCACTGTCTCAGAGGCTGCACACACACATTGCTAGATAATGCACTATTATTAGGCCTCCCGTTTCTCCACTCTCAGCCGCAATTTCCAGGCCTCAAGGAACTGAGCTACAGGAAAAAATGGCCACCACATAAATATGCTCTAGGCTTTTCTTTTATGGTGAAGACCAGAGAGTCTAGGGGAGGAGGCAGCCTGCAGCATTATCTAGAAGTGGTGTCACATCTTCCTACATTCTGGCCCCACTGGTGGACCTCCTGATGGCACCTGGTATTTCTGGCCACTGTGTGACACAGAGTGTTGGACTGGATGGGCCTTTGGCCTGATCCAACATTGGCGTCTCTTATGTTCTTATGTTCAATGTCCCAGTCACTGCCTCCCAGATCTCTTGGCATACTATTGGGAAACCTAGCTATCATGGCACTGACTAGAACAATCATTGATCTCCCAGATTGTGGCGTCCACAAAGGAAGATCTCGTCCAAGCTATTGCTACATAGTGCAATATCCAGTGGTGTGTGGATGCAGCTTCAGTTATGTTTCCATGCGCTATTAAAGCCCTATACGACCTGGGACCTGCAAACCTGGAGGACGCCTAGGGATACCTACTACAGAGTTCAGTTCACCTGGATAAAATGGTTGCTTTGGAGGGTGGACTCTATGACCTTGTGCCCAGTGGAGATCCTTGTCCTCTCCAGGATCCATCCCGAAATCTGGAGTTTCCTTTTTCAATTTTTTTTTGTTAATTTTATTTTCTACATACATTCTACAAAACTACACACTAACTAAAATTACAGCTAAACAATGACCATATATGCTAATAATTGATATCTTAAGTCAAAGCTTTTCTCTTATTCAAGTTAAGAATAAAAATTCTATTCTGTTATTTTGATATGCAAAAAATTAAAATTATTGACAATGCAAGATTATATAATGTAGTATAAACATTTCTTCTAAAGTTTAAGCTATTTTCTGCCTTTCCTTCCTGTCTTCTCCGATTCTTGTTCCGGTCAGCGGCTCTAGATCCATACGGACACTCAGCGGCAGGACCGTCGTGGCGGAGGAGCGCCTCAATCCCCCAGCATTGCGCTGGCCAAGAGGCCTCCCCTCAAAAGCCCATGGCTAGGAGCCTTTTGCAAAGGCTCGGGGGGGGGGTAGTGATACGTCCCCCCCCTTTCCACTGGTGCGCAGATCACATCCCTAGGAGGTCCGGGAGATGTGTCTGCCAGCGTGTTGACATAAACCGGAAGCCCTCTTTTCCCACAACTTCCAGTCTTCGGTCAATTGCTTTCATCTTGTTTTCAACTGCCTCTGTTCTTTTGTTGGATGCTTTTAGCTGTTTTTGTAAAGACTCCAAGGTCTTGCTGATATTAGTCATCTGAGCCACCAGAGGTCGCAATGCAGTATCTAGCATACCTGCAAAGTCAAAGTGCACTTCCGGTTTAGAAACCGGACGTGTTGAGCTGGCAGTTCCTTGTTGAAGTTTCGCTTTCGCCGCCATCTTTTCAGCCCGATAAGTCATTGTTTATGTTTTGTAAAAGTTCGCTTAAGTCTTTAGAAGTTTATTTGCTCGAACGCCTTAACGGTCTGGCATTGTAGTGATTAAATTCACCTGTCCGCTCAAACGCCACCACTTTCTGCCCCCTCTAATGCTTTTAAATCTTTGTCATTTTTGTGGGGTGGGTAGCTTCCCCCCCCCTCTGCTTTTTCTTGGGGGCACCCGGGCTGGCATCTTACTTACACTCTGCTTCATCAGGTAAGAGAAAGTCTTTTTATTTTCGCCGGTTGTTCGCTGGTCCGGTATGCTCGTCTCATGCCCAAAATGGTTCCATGGCAGCAGGGACCTATAAGGGCAGGGGGGAGCCTCAATCCTTTGGCCTCGGCCATGGGAGAGGCACCCCCAGCACCCCAGGCTGAGAGTCCTCTACAAGGGCTCTGGGGGGAGTCCAGAACCAGCCAGACCCCATCCCTGCTGCCGGGTCACAGGCCGCTCTCCCCGGAGCTTCGGAGGAGCGTGCCCACCATCAACGTGCCGAAACCGGAAGTCCTCCCAAAATCTGGAGTTTCCCAACTGGGGGTTTCCCAACCCTACCCCTCCATCCCCCGCTGGTGGCTAGGGGGATCTGGCAACCCAAGACCCCCATACAAACCTACTTGACCTTTATGACTGTCTCCAGGAGCCCTGCTTCGGGTGCCCAGTCATCCAAGGCTAGATGGCAACTCAAGAAAGGGCCTTCTCAGTTGTGACACCAAAATTATGGAATGCTCTCTTCAGGGAAATTTGCCTGTCTCCCTCAACAAATGTCTTCTATTGGCACAAGAAGACTTTTCTGCTTTATTTGTCATTGTCCTAGTGACCCTCCTCCTTGTTTTTAGTTTGATGGATGGATGGATAGATGGATGGATGGATGGATAAATAGATAGATAGATTATGGTTTCTAAAGAAGACTTTTAATTTTTTTAATATTGTTTGGTGCCTTGAGGGCCCTAATTGGGTGAAAAGGTGAAACACAAAGGTTTTAAATAAAAACATAGGTATTTGTTCAGGTTGCTCGTCTTTGTACGCCAAAGTCCATTCTCAGCTCTTGGCTTTCTGGCTTGCAAAGCAGAGCAAAATGCGCCCCTTTCTTGAACTGAGTGTTTCTCATTGTGCTGCTGATGGTGCACTGGTGTCTCCCTTAGGCAGGGGAAAGCAGTTGTGTGGTTCTCCTTTCCCCTGTTGTATCCTGTGAACAGCCCTGTGAGGCGGGGGAGGCTGAGAAAGAGTGGCCGGCCTGAGACCTGTTGTTGCCCTACAGCTGTGGCCTTGGAGATCTCCTGGAATGACCACTAATCTCCAGGCCACAGAGATCAGCTCCCCCCGGAGGAAATGGCTGATTTGGGGAGGGGGCTCTATGGCACTTGACCCCACTGAGGCCCCTTCCCTCCCCAGACCCCGCCCTCCCCAGCCTCCACCCCTAAATCTCCAGGAACTTTCCCAACTGGAGTCGGCAGCCTTATTGACTGGGGATTTGGACCTGGATGTTTCGATCCTACCCCAGCAATCTCACTGCTCCATCACACTGGCTACCAACTTGGCTTCCCAAGAGGACTGCCTGTGTGCCCTGGCAAGGAGAGAAGAAGGTATGCGCTTTAATTTTTTGTTTTGTTTGGTAACTAACAGAAGACCTTCTTTAGATCTGTTGATTCCTGGAAAAGGCCCAAACCATGTGCCCCAAAGGGGCTTTCCCCTCTGACTGGAAAACTCTTTGGGTCCCTCTTTGAGAGAAATGTAGAGTACAGCTGTTTACATGCACTGAATGGTCACCAATGTTCCCTCTAAGCTGTGGAGCCTTGTGAGCAAAAATTCTACCTTGTGAGCTACCAGCATGAAAGTTGTGAGCGAGCGGTTTGTCTACTGGATAAATTAGTTTTCTCTGGAGTCTGAGACAAAAATGTGTGAGCCGGAGGCTAAAAAACTGTGAGCTGGCTCACACTGACTCAGCTTAGAGGGAGCACTGAATTGGTCCCCCCAGCTTGCTGAAGGACGAGGGTCTCTCTCTGGGGCTGGCTTCCTTCTCCTGGAGCAGTGGGCTGCTTGTGACCCCAGCTCTGAATCGACCACTTCTACCTGCTATTCCCCTGGGTCTTGGATGATCAGTGTATTATTTTAATTGTTAAAACATCCACACATTTGTTATAGTCTTGAAATGTTGCCCGTCACAGGAACCCCTCGGAGAAGTGTATTCTTTCTGTACAAGTCTGAATTTAGACAAGAAGTAAGTTAAAAAACAACGACAAAACCCTGCCCCCGAGGGCTGGGGGATCTTTTGGGACGTAGGGGCCAGCAGCTGGAAGGGGAACCCGGGCAAAATACCCCCTCCCTCCAGAGCAGAAGAGGCCAGCCATTTGTGTGTGGGGAGGATGAGTTCCTTCAGGCCCCTGCCCTTTAATTGTGGCCCTAGCGCTATGCTTTTTCAGACAATGAAAATGAAAAATTCATCATTAAAAAATAAATACAAACTCTCCCTTTCCAGTTATCTTTTTTTTAAAAAAAACCCATTCCATTTCATTTATTAGCTTCATTGACCCGAGGTCTTAAGCCAAACATACAAACAGCAACTATAAAATGCATTACTTAAAAAAAAACAAAAAACACCAACAATTTCAAATCATTTTGGTGGACATTGTGAGTGGAAAAGGAAATTTGTTCTCTAGTGTGGCCCTTCTCTGCAGCACCTGTGCCAGGTGAGTCACTTTTGGGATGAAACCCTTTTCTTTTTGCAAATCTACGTGGCATTTATGAGGGATGTGATCACAAAGCAGCTCATTGGAGTATCCCCACCCCATGTTTCAGAGCCTTCGAGAGTTTTTTTCTCCCCACAAAGGCTCCCCTGCCAGGTAAGATAAAGCCAGTAATGTAGGCAGACAAGTGCAGAGGCCAGAGAAAGAACTATTAATTTATGGGCACAAGTAAAAAAAAAATGCATTACGCCTTTGTTGTGTGCAGTTCAACCTGTGCATTTACAGCATGTCAGAACCCACAGCTAACAATGAAGTACACACATTCAGGAACGGTTATACTTTTATTGCAAAGCTATAGATGCAGTAACACAGGCACTGTTAAGAATGGCGGCAACTGATAGAACCTAATAGGATATAGGGTATTTGTATGCACCCCCCCATGGCATGGGCCAATTAGGGACCCTTCCGGGCACGGGATAAGTTAGGAAACCGTTAGGTGGCTAAAGCTGGGAACCAGGAGTCTCTCGCGGTAGATGGGAGACTTCCAGACAATACAACCTCCTCCTGCACATCTGTAGAGATAAGCATTTCAGCAAAGGCAGAACAGCAGGGATAGGAATGCAATAGCAATTAACAAGACACAGAATGAACTCCCCAACCCCCATGGCCGCATAGCTGACATAGCATGGCCCAGGCGATTCCCACCAGTGTTCCACAGGCAGCGGGCAGGCAAGGGTCTGGTCAGGGGTAGTTTGACAGAAGAATGCCAGGGGCCTCCCCCCCCCCCCAGTCTTGATGACAGGAGGGTTGCCTACTGCTTGAAGGGGGGGGAAGGTCCTATTTAATCAAGGTTTAATGGCTATTATTAACCGAGTGTGGTTATTTATGCCTTTTCCCACAGATTAAGCCCCTGTCAAAGGATTAGGGCATTTTTATCCAGGCCTGTGGGCAATGTTCCCTCTAAGCCGTGGAGTCTTGTGAGCAAAGATTCTACCTTGTGAGCGATTAGCATTAAAGTTGTGAGCAAGCAATTTGGCTACTGCATAAATTAGTTTGCTCTGGAGCCCTCCTTCCTGAGCTGAGGCAAAAATGTGTGAGCTGGAGGCTAAAAAACTGTGAGCCAGCTCACACTAACTCACCTTAGAGGGAACACTGCCTGTGGGTAACCTTTAGGTGAGGAATGAGAAGCTGAGGTAGGGTGGTGGGGTGGAGATTTTCCACAAGCCCTCCTCCCAGTTTCTTCAGTCCCACTACATTTTAATCTGCATCATTTCCTGGTATGTTCTTCTAGTCTCAGTATCTTTCTGTCTGAGGGAGAGAGTGAGGGATAAGGGTGGGATGGCTTTTCTGTCATAATCTGTCATGGGAGAACAGTTAGGGGGGAAAGTAGTCAGGTGACCTCTTTCAAGAACCCACTTGCTCCTCCGAACCTGTGCCTCAGAGACCTGGCAACCCTTCGCCTGTCTATAAAGACTTCCAGGATCTGTTCAGGGACATAGGGGGACCAACTCTGGACAGGAAAATATCTAGAGATTTGGGGAAAGGAGGAACCCTCAGCAGGGTGTCATGCCACCGAGCAGCCATTTTCTCCAGGGGAACGGGTCTCTGTAGTCCTGAGAACAAGGAAATCTCCAGGCCCCGACTGGAGACCGCCAATCCTAGGGACTAGCCACACCCCACACGTAATTGTCAGAAATTTGCCTGCTCGCTCCCAGCCCTGCCCACAAACCTCCCTACCCACTTACTTAACTTACAGCCATATACAGACCTACAAGGGTTCCAGCTCCCTTCACCTCACCTTTGGCTGACATCCTCAGCTCAGAGCCCGGCCTGCAGTGGGCCGTGCCGCCAGACCCGGCCCTCTTTGAATCTCTCCCACCATTTTAGGTAAAGGTAAAGGTCTCCCTTGCTCGAAAGCTAGTCGAGTCCGACTCTAGGGTTGCGGTGCTCATCTCCATTTCCAAGCCGAAGAGCCAGCGCTGTCCGAAGACGTTTCCGTGGTCATGTGGCTGGCATGACTTAACACCAAGGCACACGGAACGCTGTTACCTTCCCACCGAAGTGGTACCTATTTATCTACTTGCAATTTCTTGCTTTCGAACTGCTAAATCCTTCCAGAATTCACATTTTGGATCTTTCCTGACCTCAGGATCTCCAGAAGAAAGAACAGAATCTCAGAATAAGAAGAATGGAAGGTCTGGCTACATTCTGTTTGGATGACCAGCTGAAAGCTGCCTTTTACTGAGTCAGCCTCGTCTTCTCTGACCGGCGATGGCCCTGCGACCAGGTGCTTTTAATGCGAGACACTGCTGGGGGGCCGAACCTGGGTCCCTCTGCATGCCAAGCAGATATTCTCCCACTGAGCTGCTGCCCACACCTGCTTTGACGACAACTGTGGCTATTAGCCCCATGTCCTTATGTTTTTCACCCCTGTGCCAGTGCACAGGGGCTCTTTGTCTATTAGCTCTCTTGATACCACAATCTGCCTCCACCAGGTGGTGCTATGCCCCACACCTGGTCTGCTGGGCGTAAGTCGAATCTCCAAGGCTCCTCTCCTGAATTTCAGGAAATTTTGTTGTTGTTGTTCAGTTGCACAGTCGAGTCCAACTCTTCGCGACCCCATGGACCACATCACGCCAGGCCTTTCTGTCTTCTGCTGTCCTCCGGAGTTTGCTTAATTTCACGTCGGTTGCATCGGTAACACTGTCTGACCATCTCATCCTTTGCCAGTCCCCTTCTTCTTTTGCCTTCAATCTTTCCCAGCTCCCCAAACCTTCCAATTTTATACCCATCTGTCTCCAGCCCTGCTCAGATAACTACATTCCTACTGATTGGATTAAAATGCTGTTCCAGAAACAATGCTTATGATTTTATATCCAACCAGTTCCTTTATGACATCGTCAAGCCAAGCCCTGTTTAAGGCTTATAATTTCTATGGCTTAATACTTCCAACTAATTTTTTTTTTTAAATATGTCCACCTTGTTCGTTCGTATTATTTCCCCTGCTTCTGGTACATAATGCATTTCTTATTACCTGCAGATAGGCAAACCCCCCTCTTTGTCTGGGTTGTGGGTCATTCCGTTTGTCACCGCCAGAACTCTTAAGCGTGCTGATCCCCACTCATTAGAGCCGTGGCTTATCCCCCTTCAAATATCTCTGCACTTCGTCACCCACACTTATTTGTTCTCCAGCCATCAAAGTGTATTAAAATTAACCGCAGTCGTCACATGAGAAGACAATAGCCGTACTTAGACACTGAGATAGTTATATACCCTCGGCAGGAAACCTGCATTCAAATTTGAACAAAAGGTCACATTTGCAATAAGTAAGAGGAGACTGTGGGTAATTGGTTATAGAATCAACTAATAGCTTAGAAGGCATTCTGATGGGCTTGAAACCTTTTAGTTCAGGTAATTAAAATGAGATTCTGTTCCAGCCTTCAAAAGTAAAGGGCCAGCTCATATACTGTAAAATATATTAATTGAAAAGGGAGAGCAGAGCCCTGGATTCTATTGTTCCAATATTATCTCCAGAATAAACACACAACCAAACCAAGTGTTGACATCCATGAAGGGAGAGCAAAACAGAAAGCATTTTAATCTAGTTCATTAAGGACTTGCTTTCAAAGAGAAGGTGTTTAATTTTTACACACTGTTTTTAGGGACTGAGAGTATCATCCTAAACAGAGTTAGACCCTTCTAAGCCTTTTGATTTAGAAGGGTGTGACTCGGTTTAGGATTGCTTAGTAACTCTCCAAGCTTCATTTGAGTTCTTTGGGCGAAGCAAAGAAACTGAGTTAATTACAACAGTCTTCCCATTTTTAGTTTTATTCCAGAAAAGGACAATTAAGAAAACACGCCATCTTAAGCAGGTCAACTCACAATCCTATTGAAGTCTAATCAATGGTGATTACTCCCAGGGAATTACACCTAGGATTGCACTGATATTCACAGGGGCACAGTATACTTGTAAGCAGTGTTCCCTCTAAGCTGAGTTAGTGTGAGCTAGCTGGCAGTTTTTTTAGCCTCCGGCTCACACATTTTTGTTTTAGCTCAGGAAGGATGGCTCCAAAGAAAACCAATTTATGCAGTAGCTAAATTGCTCACTCACAACTTTAATGCCAGTAGAAAGTAGAATTTTTGCTCACAAGACTCCAGAGCTTAGAGGGAGAATTGCTAGTAAGCTATCCTACACAAATCTCATGTTGATTTTGGCCAGGCTTCCCAATGGAGCACGTCTATGAGCTGCAACACTGTACCCTCTTCAAAGTCAATTCTGAATGATAAATTATGGCCCTTGTTGGTCTTAAAGGTGCCACTGGGCTCGAAATTTGTTCTACTGCTTCAGACCAACACGGCCGACCACCTGGATAAATTAGGAGTTATTTTCTCTTTCAGAACTATGGATGACAGTTACATGATGACCAAAGACAATAATGAAAACAGAAGCATACCTGAAAAGGGGAAAGGAGCTTGTAGACTGCTCTGAGACTCCGAGTGAAGGGCGGGGTACAAATCCAATCTCTTCTTCTTCTTCTTTCAAGAACTGTTCTTTCCAGAACTGCTCTGAGAGAACGACACGGTTCTCCCAGATTAGAATCTGTACTCCTAACCACTACACCACACTGGCTCTCTAAGTCAATGAGATCTGAACACACTGGAAAAGTGGGCAGATGTGAACATGATACAATCTAACAAGGATAAGTGCTGAGTTCTACATCTGGGTAACAAAAATGAGGAACACACATACTGGATGGGGGGGGGAGATACAATTGTGTGTTTGAACAAGATCTTGGGGTACGGGTAGAAAATAAGTTAACTATGAGCAGCCAGTGTGATGCGGTGACAAAAAAGTCTTATTTATTTATTTATTTATTTATTTATTTATTTAAATTTATAACCCACCCTCCCCGCGAACGGGCTCAGGGCGGCGTACAGATGGGGCCAAAGCCCAATACATAAAACATTAAAACTGCATTTTAAAAACATTCAATACAACATAAGTGCTCTCCACAACAACTAACAAGGGAACAGATGGCGTCATCAGGATGGTATCCTTAGTGGCCACAGCTCCACACAGTACCACCATTTTTGCGCTCACGGCGAGTTGGTAATAAGGGCTAGGACAGATAGTAATAGTCGTAGACAGATGGTAACAGTCGTGGCGGCTCCTACTCAAACGCCTGGCGGAAGAGCTCCGTCTTACAGGCCCTGCGGAACTGTGCAAGGTCCCGCAGGGCCTGGATCTCCTCTGGGAGCTCGTTCCACCAGGTAGGAGCAGCCACCGAAAAAGCCCTAGCCCTAGTTGCCCTAGTCTGGCCTCTTTGGGACCTGGAATCACCAGGAGATGTTTAGTCCCGGACCGTAGTGCTCGTTGGGGATCTTGGGGTGTATCAACAGAGGCATAACATCCAAATTGCAAGATGCCATAGTCCCACTGTACACTGCATGGGTCAGGCTGCACCTGGAATATTGTGTGCAGTCCTGGAGGCCTCCCTTCAAAAAGGATGTGGACAGAATGGAGCGGGTGCAGAGGACTGGAGAGAGACGAGGATGACCGGGGGCCTGGAGACGAAGAAGCCTGTGAGGAAAGGCTGATGGACTCGGGAATGTTCAGTCTGGAGAAGAGGAGGCTGAGGGGGGACAGGATGGCTCTCCTGAAGTATTTGAAGGCCTGTCACTTAGAGGAGGGCAGGGAGCTGTTCCTGTCGGCAGCAGAGGAGAGGACTCACAACCATGGGTTTAAATTAAGGGCGGGAAGATACCAGCTGGATCTTAGGAAATACTTCTTGACAGTCAGAGTTGTGCCACAGTGGAATCAGCTGCCTAGGGAGGTGGTGAGCTCCCCCTCGCTGGCAGTCTTTAAGCAGCGGCTGGACAAACACTTTTGAGTGATGCTCTGGGCTGATCCTGCATTGAGCAGGGCATTGGACTAGATGGCCTGTAGGACCCCTTCTATGAAATAGCATTGTGACGTAGTCTTGGCCTGTAGTCCATGAAAATCTCAGCTAGCTAGCTTCTTCCCGGGCCACAGTTCAAGTCATAATTTTTGGCCCATCAAGTCAGGCAATGATGACATCCAATTAGAACGGGTCTCCAAGAGAAACCTCACAGGGGTGTCAAACCTATGGCCCATGGGCCAGAACTAGCCCACCCAGGGCTTTAATCCAGCCTCTGCAGCTCTCTTCTCCCCCCGCTGCCCCCTCCCCTGCCTGTCCTCACCTTCCAAACGTAGGGCTGCCAAACTTCTCAGCTCGCTCAGCCTTGTCTTCGCCTGCTTCTCCTCCAGCCAGAAGCTCCTCGGGACTCCATTGAAACACATTGCAGCACAGAAGAAGTTACAAAGAAAATGTGAAATAGAATCTGTGCTCTGGGACTGGAATGACAGGGCGTAGAGTGGAATGACAGCCGCTGGAAGTAGTAGCAGCGTTCTGGGAAAGTAATTCCACTCTGGGGCCCTCATTCCATTCCCAGAACTTTTCTGCTACTCCCAGGGGCTGCTATTCTGCTCTGCACGCTGTCGTTCTGGTCCTAGAGCACATATTCTACTGGTAGGGACCACCATTTAACTCTAGCAGCTGTCATTCCAGTCCCAGAACACTGTTTCTATTGCTAGAAACAGTCCCAGAGTAGTCTATCATTCCAGTCCCAGAGTAGTCTATCTGTGCCCAGAGACCTTAATGGAAAATCCATTCTGCATTTTCTTTGCAACCTTTTTTGTGCTGCAATGTATTTCAATGGAGCCCATGCAAGTCAATTGGCATTCTTGCCTCCCATTATCTCCAATGGGCCTTTAAGCCTCTCCCATTGTTTCCTATGGGCAATCCTGTCATTCCTTTTAGTACATCTCCCAAAATTATTATTTCAAATTACCTTTTAAACTCTCTTGAAACTCTGGAGAGCCACTGCCACTCTGAGTAGGGGGGGGGGGGGGGGGGAGAAGCTTGCAATGCCCAGCCATTTCATGTTTTCCTAGGACCTAGGCTCAAAGCATTTAAATTCTTTAGTTTATAGTTTTAGTTTTTGCTGTGATCCTTGTGCTTTTTCTTGATGTTTTATTAAAAAAATTCCATTGCCAAATCCCACTATTCCCTCACCATTCCATTTTAGGTAGGCAGCTTTTAAGGGGGGGGGGAGGTTTTGGACTAACCACAGTTAAAATAGAGTTCTAGAAACTCAAGGAACTCGTTTTGCAGAGAAATATTAGTTTTAACATTCCTGTAGTATGAATGGGAATATAAAGATTTTCATATATAGGTTTTTCCTTCTTGATTGTTCATATTCATATTTCTCTGGTTTTTATAGATTTATTCTTTAAGTAATATTTTCTTAGGATGTTAGAAAGGCCTGTTACATAGAAGGCTTTCCTCTTGTAGGTCTGATATTGTTAGCAGACAACATAATAGGTACAAAGTTCATGATTCTGTAGTTCTTAGGGCAAACCTTTCAATGTCTGGGTCAGATAAGATTTTAGTCTGATATGAAGAATCCTTGCCCATTATCATTTAGGTTAGGTTATGTAAACACTTAGTTTGACGGAGATATATGTTGCTTTATATCTGGCCAATTAGAGGATTATTACTCAAATTACCACTGTCTTTTGTAACCAATTATGCTGTTTGAATATTGTTTTCTTGATGATGTCAGTCCATGTATAAAATATCATGTATTTCCTGAATATGTTCAGAATATGCTCAAGAAGAAGATGAAGAAGAAAAAGAAGGAAGTCGTCAATTTTTTGGTTAACTATTTGGTCTAATTGTTTTCCTATTAATTGAGGCATTTTTCCTGATTATGCTGAGAAGAAAGCAGTCAGTTTTGGCGGGTCCTTTGGCCTAACTGTTTTCCATATTTCATTACAATAAAATACAAGAACTTCCTCCTCATTTGACTTCATTTTTGACATGGAATCTAATATGTACAACACTCCCCCCTCTTGATGTGGGGTTCCAATGCAGAACAATTGCTGAAGAGGACAACCAAAATTATTATCTCCAATCACCCTGTAAAAAAACCTGGGACCCTAGAGAGCCATTGACACTCTGAGTTAGCTCTCGAGGATGCGGGGGGGGGGGGGGGAGAACCTTGCAATGGCCAGCCATTTTGTGTTTTCCTAGGCGAAGGGTTGGGAGGGCGAAGGGTTGGGAGGTGTCAGTTGTCAAAGACTGTTAAATAAACAATATCAAAAGAGTGTTATTGTTTTAAGCATGTTTGTATTTTAAGGGGAAAAAATTCTTTAATTGTGTTTATTTGTGTCTCTGCTACCTGGCGTCACATTTTATGACACACATGGCCCAGCCTGACAAAGTACCATATATGTCAGATCCACCAGGCTGCCGTAACAGATGACTTCAACACTCCTGCTCTCCCAGTCTCCCCCCTCCCATCACAGATCACAGCGCAATGTTCCCTCTAAGCTGTGGAGTCTTGTGAGCAAAAATTCTACTCTGTGAGCTACTGGCACTAATGTTGTGAGCAGGTGATATGGCTACTGCATCAATTAGTTTGCTCTCTGGAGCCCTCCTTCCTGAGCTAAGAGAAACATGTGTGAGCTGGAGGCTAAAAACTGTGAGCTAGCTCACACTAACTCAGCTTAGAGGGAACACTGACTGGTTTCCATGAGAAGTGAATTAACTGGCCTCCATCTCTGGCCTTGAAGATGATAAGAAGCTTGCAGGCCAGCCCCCCCCCCCCTTAGCAACACCTGCAAGTCAGGATGGGCCCATCACCATTCACGTTAACCCTTGAGGGGATGGTGGGGAAGGTACTTTGCTTCAGTGGGGTTTTATATGTACATGTGCGCCATCAAGTTGTAACCGACTTATGGCAACCCCAGCAAGGGGTTTTTGTTGGGTGATAGTGAGATATTGAAAAAAATGGTATTTAGCAGAGATAAGATAGTCCAGCAGTCCCGGAATAAAATAATTCAGACTGAGAGTCCATGTGTGATTAAAATATAAAGTTTTTACTAAATTCTAGCATGGGGAAGGGTAACTGGGATGAAAATAACAACAGAGCAAAATCGGCTACATCCTTACTCTACAAAGACAAAACTAGAAGAGAGAGATTATGGCTACTCTTCCTCTCCTTCAGAACACTAAACAAAGATGGGAAGAGAGCCATAAAATGCTAATACACCTTGATACTTTAGTCCCAATCAAATTCCTAGATCAGGGAGAAAATTCCCGGGTATTCTACAGCTAAAGAACATTGGTTACATGAGAAACATGTGACTTCCTGTGAGTAACATAAACAAACATTTAACCCCAGATTTACTGAGTGTTTTCAACTTGTAATACCCAATAGTTTTCAAGGCACAGGAGATGCAGAGGTTTACCACTGCCTTCCCCCGCAGAATCTTGGTCCCCTGTCCAAGTACCAACCCTACTTAGGTTCTGGAATCTGAAGAGATCAGGCTATACCATGCCATTCCACATCCTATTTGGGGGTTTAAACCCCTCCCTAAATGTGAAGAGCAATGTCAGCACAGGTGCAGACGTAACAAAGCATCTCCAGAGTTTGAGCAGCATGCATGGCCTGCTGTAGCAATCCAAAATTGCACCCAATATTGTATCCACTACAACCAGGAGAAGAAGGAAAAGGTGTGTGTGGCTGTGGTCACACGGGCTAAATAATCCACGTTCAATGCACTTTCCATGCACTTTCCAAGTGGATTTTGCCAGTTCACACAGTAAAAATCCTGTTGGAAAGTGCACTGAAAGAGGATTGAAAGTGGATTATTTAATGAGTGTGGGGATAGCTAATCTGAAGGTGAAGGGAAATGGAGATGGAGCCAGTGAAAGAGTGGGAGGGGAAGTGTAGCAGGAACTGGGGGGAGGGGCCAGCAGAGAGTGACATGAATCCTTGTGCCCCCCCCCCTTGTTATATTTTTGTCTTGCACTGTCTCCAAGAAAAGCACTTTCTTCCCGAGCGGCTCGGAGAGAGAGGACAAGACTCCGGAAGATGAAGGAGCGGGGAAAGGTCCATCTTATAACCTGAGAGACATAAAAGGAAGGCAGCCCAGAACATGAAGACTGGTTCGGAAAGCGCATGAAAAGACATTACTAACAATAAACCAAAGGGACACTACTAATACATTAACATTTATATTTGTTTTTCACAGGTCGAGATGAAAGACGATTGACAACCCGCAGAAGAAGCCAAAAGAAGATTTGTTTAATACTAACAAAAGATTAACATACTAATAAGAGCATCACTCAACCTTTTCTTAGTCCCGCTATATACCGTCCCCTTTTCCGATATTAAAAGCAATAAACTCTCTCCTTTTTAGGAGAGTCAATAAAAAAAGAAAAGAAAGAAAAGCACTTTCTTCCCACCCAAACTGGACCCTTCCTTGGAAGAGCACACAACTTTTCCCATTACACCTGAGACCTTGGCTGCAAGACGAGAAATAATTAGGCCACTTAAGTTGAAGGAAGTCTCAGGCTGGAGGAAAAGCTATCAGAAGGATGGTTGGTCGCCCCGTCGGATTATCACGAGCGTCGGCCTTGGGACTGGGTCCAACCAGCTTTTCCACCAATGAACATTCCCCTCAAGCACCTAAAAGGCTGTGCTGGGGATCACGGGGCTTGTATGGACAAAAAGCATGTGGGATGGGGGCTGTAGTACGAAGGGGAATTGAATGAGACTGAATGGAAAAAGCTGCTTGGATCCAACCCATTGTCATTATCACAAGCCGCTACTGCGGAGCTCAACCCAAGGGCTGGATCTCTTGGGTCTCTCCGGCTTGCAGTAGCACTTTCTAGCTGCCCAAGGAGGCTTCCCCTCGAGAGGGGAGTCTCTTGTGTCAAACAGAGGCTCCTCATTCCAGCAGAAAGTGCTGAAGCTAACAGAAAATATCTGCAGGACCCATCCCAGAAGTCAGGTGTCTTTAGCTTATGGGCCTTCTGTTGTACTTACGGTGGTGGGAAGTGTTGTCATCCAGCAGCTGGCTTAGGGCAAGAGACAGACAGAGGTGTTTCGCCATGGCCTGCCTCTCCCTAGCAACCCTGGACTTCCTTGGTGGTCTCCCATCCAAATACTAACTAAGGTTGACCCTGCTTAGCTTCTGAGATTGGGCTGTTCTTGTTCAGTTGCACGGTCAAGTTGGACTCTTCACGATCCAACAACAAGCCTTTATTACGGTCATAGACCAGTATAATAGAAGACAGATAAGTACAGATAAGGGAGCAATAAAATTATAAAATATTATGGCATCTAAAATTATAAATAAGAATCTAAAAGTGTTAAAATACAGACATGATAAAATCAATATTAAGATCAGAAATTAGATTTAGGCCTATCTGTACTTTATTTCTTTCCTAGTTTGGTATGCCAACCAACCAAATTTGGCAACCATCCTAGTCAGCTTTTGGTTATCCCCTGCCAGCATAGTTGACAAAAGTATGCTTCTATTACGACCTGGAAAGGAATTAACTATGGGCTTGATCAAAACTTCCCTAATGTTTTGATATATAATACAATCAAAAATTACATGTTCCAATGTTTCGTCAGCTCCCAACCCACATATACAACTTTTCCTCTGTGTTCTAGTATATCTCGCCTCCATTATGGCTGAGGGTAAGGCATTGTATCTTAATAGGGTAAAAATTCTTCTGTGGTTGCAAATATCTAAATATTTGATATAAGATCTCAAAGTTATCTTATTAAGTGTACTTACATCAAATACAGGGCTCCTAACCCTACTCACGTCCATCTGTCGTTCAACATCTAGTATTCTTTGTGCTCTTCACGACCCCATGGACCACATCACACCAGGCCCTCCGGTCTTCCGTCGTCTTCCAGGGTTTGCTCAATCTCATGTTTGTTGCATCAATAACACGAGTTTGGGCTAGACGGGCCATTTAGGTCAGGGCATCTTCCATATAAATCGTATAAATAAATACATTAAAACCATGAATAGCCCGGGTTATTTTGTTTGCTTAATGATGAGGAAAACCTGGTTTTGTTCTCAAGATTGGCTATCATTCTTATTGGCTATCGTTCTTATTACGCTTCTTAGGTGGGGTGTTAGTCTGGTGTTACACCGTCTTGAATCTTAGTTTGGCATTTTTTTTAAAGAAATGCCCTGAGGCAGCTGCATTTGAAATTATTGGAGATATTGGAGAATCAAAAACTGCAAATAAAATGTATACATACTTTTTTTTCCATATTAAAAGTACATTTTATAAGAATACTCAATTATTCTCATTGTGTTGATGTGTATTATTACTTGCACTGGACCATAAAACCTAGACTAATAACACTAATTTGTCTTATGTTATAGATTGCTCTATTAACTTTAACAAATAGGTTCACCACAGGCACTGATTGATGGGTACACTGTTACAAGACTCGTTTTCTTCCTTATAAACAATTATCCACACAGAGTACTGCGAGTCTCTTTTAGCCTTACCTTAGAGAGACAAACCCAGGTGGGCAGCCATGTCTGTCTGCATTAGTAGAACAGGGTTTGAGTCCAGCGGCACCTTAGAAACCAGATATGTTCACCAGGGGACACAGAGCTTTCAGGAGTCAACGCTGACTTCATCAGATAAGAACGAAAAGGAAGATGGCTGATGGATCTTCATTCCCATTTGTATCTGACCAAGTGATCTTGGAGTCGCAGTAGATGACTCACTGAAAATGTCGAGACAGTGTGTGATTGCAATAAAGAAGGCAAATGCTATGCTGGGGATTATTAGGAAGGGAACTGAAAGCAGATCAGCCAATATCATAATGCCCCTATATAAATCAATGGTGAGACCTCATCTGGAATACTGTGTGCAGTTCTGGTCACCACACCTTAAAAAGGATATTATAGCTTTGGAAAAAGTGCAGAAAAGGGCAACTCGAATGATAAAAGGGTTGGAACACTTTCCCTATGAGGAAAGGTTAAAGTGCTTAGGGCTCTTTAGCTTGGAGAAACGACGACTGAGGGGTGACATGATTGAGGTTTATAAGATTATGCATGGGAAAGAGCAGGTAGAGAAAGAGGTACTTTTCTTCCTTTCTCACAATACAAGAACTCGTGGGCACTCCATGAAACTGCTGAGCGGTCGGGTTAGAACGGATAAAAGGAAGTACTTCTTCACCCAAAGAGTGATTAACACATGGAATTCACTGCCACAGGAAGTGGTGG
>NW_015167528.1:2272809-2275848 GCF_001447785.1 Gekko japonicus | reverse complement strand
TCCTGAGGGCACCTGGTATTTCTGGCCACCGTGTGACACAGAGTGTTGGGCTGGATGGGCCTTTGGCCTGATCCCACATGGGCGTCTCTTATGTTCTTAAGTGAACTTTGATTCACGAAAGCTTATGCCCTGGTAAATGTAGTTAGTCTCTAAGGGGCTGCTGGACTCAAGTTCTGTTCTTCCGGAGAGGCAAGAAGACTCTGCACTTCAAGCCAGTAGCCGTGTTTGCAATGTCTGTGCAGCATCGTCTGCGGGCATGCAAAATGTCCAGGTTCGATCCATTTAAAAAGGACCAGCCTGGCCACAGCCAGGAATTTGGGAGGGGGGCTGCCAGGGGTGCTAATTTAATTTAATTTAATTTAAGGGGCTTCCATGAAAACATCTGGAGGAACAGGCTGCATACCTGCAACCCTCTGCTCAGTCGGCAGGAAACGGGCGGGTTCGCTGCTGCAGAGGAGGAGCGTGAGTCAAGCGGCTGCCATCAGAGCAGGGCACCTCCAGGGGTGAGCACTAAAACTTGGTCCCGGCAGCTGCCATTGGCCCGGGAGAGCTTGTGTGGGTCTCTGAAGTGCCCACATCAGCCCCTTAGCTCGATGCCAGCTAGGGACCCAAAGGGCCATGCCAGCGGCGTGGGTGCAAAAAGGCTCTCCTGGGCCCTGCCTCCCCCCTGCAGGAGCTTCCTGGGCCATTTTGGTGTAGTGGTGAAGAGCGCAGACTCTAATCTGGGAGAACCGGGTTCAATTCCCCACTCCTCCTCCACATGCAGCTGCTGGTGTGACCTTGGCTCAGTCACAAGTTCTCTCAGAGCTGTTCTCTCAAGAGCAGTCCTCGAAAGAGCTCTCTCAGCCCCGCCTGCCTCACAGGGTGTCTGTTGTGGGGAGGGGAAGGGAAAGGGATTGTAAGCCACTCTGAGACTCCTTTGGGTAGTGAAGGGCGGGGTAGAAATCCAATCTCCTCCTCCTTCTCCTCCTGCTGGCTATGCAGGAATGTGGAGTGTGCCAAGAGTGGCTGCCCTCACAGTGCCGATGGGTCTGGTCCGCGCCAAGGCAGCCTTGTGTGTGCACAAGCTCAGCGTCCTCCCCTCCCAAGGGACTGGCTTCTTCTCCACACGGCCAGATCCCAGCATGCTGTGCCTGGATCTGGCAGGATCTTGTTGTCGCTGGGGTAAAGCAGTGGCGCAGTGTGGCTTTAAGGAAAAGACTGGGAGGGGCTGCTGCAAATTTGGTAGGTGCGCCACCCCAGCACCCTTGCTGGATACGACCCTGGGACCAGATGATGTTGGTGTAGTGGTTAAGTGCGCGGACTCTAATCTGTGAGAACCGGGTTTGATTCCCCACTCCTCCACTTGCACCTGGCTGGATGGCCTTGGGTGAGTCACAAGCTCTGTCAGAGCTGTTCCTGAAAGAGCCATTTCTGTTAGAGCTCTCTCAGCCCCACCGACCTTACAGGGTGTCTGTTGTGGGGAGGGGAAGGGAAAGGAGTTTGTAAACTGCTCTGACACTCCCTTGGGTAGTGAGGGGCCAGAGGGTATAAATCCAATCTCCTTCTCCTCCTCCTCCTCCTCCTCTGCCTGAGACCCTGGAGAGCCACTGCCAGTCTGAGTAGACAAGACTGACCATGATGGACCCAGGGTCTGATTCAGTAGAAGGCCGCTTCTTGAGGGAAGGGAGGGGGCAATCGGCCTCTTTCTTCAAGGTCCTGAGTACAAAACGGTCTGTTCTTTGGGCATTTCTCTCTCTCCCCCCGCCCCATGGTTCCTCTAGCACTCTACTACATACACTTTTTCCTAGCATAACCCCCACCTCCAGTGTTTCCTCTAAGCTGTGCTAGGGGGCGGTGGCACACAACATTTTAGCTGGCTGCTCAGGTATTTTAGCTTCCAGCTCACAAGCATTTTCCCCTCTATTGGAAACAATAGAGTATGGGGGCACCTCCTTCTGAGGCCCATAGAATTGGACCCCTGGTCCAATCTTTTTGAAACTTGGGGGGGGGGGTTTGCTGCAAATTTGGTGCCTCTACCTTAGAAAACAGCCCCCCAGAGACCCCCAAATCAATTCTCCATTATAGCCTATTGGGCACATTGACTATAATGTTTCCTGTAGGCTATAATGAAGAAGGAAAAAAAAACGGCCAGTGAGCCATAGAGTCCTCACTGGTCTGCCCTGCCAAGTTTTAGAATACTTGGATTCCAATCTCTTAAAATAGAACCTTCCAGTGAGCCGTAGAGTCCTCACTGGTCTGACTATCCAAGTTCTAGAATACTTAAAAACCAGAAGCTAAACGTGTACACCTTTAAGCTCTGACTTTGGGCTGCCCATTTTAAGTGATCCCCAATCCCTTTAGGTTTTGTTGTTAAAACTGCAAGTAGATAAATAGGTACTGCTTCGATGGGAAGGTAACAGCATTCCGTGCAGCTCGGCATCTAGTCACGCTGGCCACGTGACCATGGAAATGTCTTCGGATAGCGCTGGCTCTTCGGCTTGGAAACGGAGATGAGCACCGCAACCCTTGAGTCGCTCGACTGGCTTTTGAGCAAGGGAAACCTTTACCTATTAAGCTTTTCAGTGAGATTTGTAAGCTGCCTTGAGTTACAGTAAAAGTGGGATATAAATATTTGAATAAATAAGTAGTTTGGGCACGTTGGTAACATTTAAGCAACTTCTTGTTTGTAAGGCTAGGCAGGGTTCTGACAAGGTGAAAAGAAAGAGAAGGAAAGAAAGCAAATAGATGAGGGAGGGAGAGGTGGAAAGAAAGCAACTTTAACTTTAAATATGTTCTCCAAACCCCCCCCCCCCCAAAGTAGACTGCAAGAGTTTCCCCCCCATAAGTGCTAGTATGTTCTCTAAGGCTCACAGCAGGGCAATGGTCCAAGGCCAGGTCTATCAATATAGTGGAAAGGGAAGGGTAGACCTGTTCTCTGGAGGCCAGGTCTACCAATATAGTGGAAAGGGAAGGGTAGACCTGTTCTCTGGAGGCCAGGTCCACCAATATAGTGGAAAGGGAAGGGTAGACCTGTTCTCTGGAGGCCAGGTCTACCAA
>NW_015167528.1:2263229-2271765 GCF_001447785.1 Gekko japonicus | reverse complement strand
AGCCTGTTCAGGGGCATCAGCAAAGGCAGGCATGACATCAGCAGGGGCAGGCATGACACTAGGTGGGAGCCAAGGCAGAAAAAACCCTGGCTCTGGTCGAGGCTAGGCGGACGTCCTTTGGGCCAGGGATCGCCAGGAGATGTTGACTCTCAGAGCTCTGCAACTCTGACTCTGTTCCTGATATCCGGCTCCTGACTGACTTCCTGGTCCTTTGGGTCTGTTTCATGTGGGTGTCCTCCCTCATTTGGCACAGTTACAGGCTTTCTGATCATTTCAATCTTCAGAAACAACCTGAAATGTACAAAGATACTAGGGGAGAACCCAAGCTTGGAGGATGTTGTTCACATAACCAGTGTCAGGGCGAGGGCTTTGTGGCATGGAGAGAATACCGCTTCCACCATCTTCCGTGGAGAGTGCAGCCATCCCTGTGAAAGAAGAGAAGAGCTGGTGCAAGCAGTCTCTTGGGGGGGGGGAGTGTTATTAGCACTGGTGTAAGAGGGCCTCCCATAGTAGCTCTTCATGTTGCTGAAGAATCTGGTGGAACAACAAATACAGAGATTTGGCACATTCATCTAAAGCTCTTCAGCCAATTGGTTGGGACCTGCAGGTGGGTCACAGAGAGCACCAGCTTTTAAAATTATTATTATTATTATTAGATTTTTATCCCACCCTCCCTGCCTTGGCAAGCTCAAGGTGGCTTACAATACATACAAATAGATATATACATTAAAACTCAAAAATATACTAAAAGCAGAATTAAGTTAAAATCACAGTATATAAGACCGGATCACAGTGTATAAGACCAGACTACTCAAAACATAGATATAATGAAAGATGGTGGCGTTCTCGCAACATTTGAATGGTCGCCTATCCCTAATCCAGGCTGTTGGTCGTCAGGTTGGTGATGATATTGGTGGTAGGGCCTGGACCATGATGTTAAAGGCGGCCCCCTAATCTAAAGCCTGGTGGAAGAGCTCCGTTTTACAGGCCCTGCGGAACTGCAAAAGGTCCCACAGGACCCTGATGTCATCTGGGTGCTCATTCCACCAGTAAGGGGCCGTCACAGAAAAGGCCCTGGCCCTTGTTGCAGCCAGCCTGACTTCTTTAGGGCCCAGGAGAACCAGGCGATTTTGGGATCCCGATCTTAGTGCTCTCTGGGGGACATATGGGGAAAGGCGGTCCCTTAGGTAAGTAGGCCCCTGACCATATAGGGCTTTAAAGGTAAGAACCTGCACCTTTAACCAAATCTGGTATGCTATAGGCAGCCAGTGCAGAGCTTTTAGGGCGGGCTGGATGTGTTCCTGTACAGGATCTGGGACAAGGGCAGCCCCATGTAGAGAGCATTGCAGTAGTCCAGTCTTGAGGTGTCCATTGCGTGGATGGGCTGTGAAACATGATTCTTGCTGCTGTTGGGGCGCACCTGCTGGCTGGGTGTATGGGGAGATAACAAGGTTGCCACCAATGTTTGCTCTAAGCTATGGAGTCTTGTGAGCAAAAATTCTGCTTTGTGAGCTACTGGCATTAAAGTTGTGCATAAATTAGTTTTCTCTGACTCTCAGAGCTCTGCAACTCTGACTCTGTTCCTGATATCTGGCTCCTGACTGACTTCCTGGTCATTTGGGTCTGTTTCATGTGGGTGTCCTCCATCATTTGGCACCAATGCTTGCTCTAAGCTGTGGAGTCCTCACTCTGCCTTTCCCTTGAAAGCAAGCTGAGGGGGCAGCAGGACAAAATCACTTGGTGGAGAGGACTACCTTCTAGCATTTGTAAGCTTTCCCTTGAAAGCAAGCTGAGGGGGCTGCAGGACAAAGTCACTTGGTGGAGAGGACTACCTTCTAGCACAGGCGGGTTCAGCGATTCATCCATACCCCTCTGTTCTGATCATGAAAGGATGTCAGGCAAGTGGTTGTGCTCTTAACAAAGGGTTTATTGAGTTGTCGTGTGGGTCAAGAGCCAGAGCCCTTCCCCTAAAAATAGGGGTGTGCAAAACCCCCCAAAAACGGCCCATTCGGATTCTGCCAAATCGGGCAGAATCAATTTCGGCTGGCGGTAAGACTCCCGCGTGTCAGTTTCGTTAGTACCGATTTGGGAGTCTTTCAGCCAGCCGAATGTCAATTTCAGCCCCAAATTCGGTGGCAATTCGGCAACAAGCTGATTCAGATCAGAGAATCTGAATCGGCCTGCAGCAGCCCGAAAGGGGTCAGAATGGACCATTTTCGAAAGTGATAGACTCAATTTCTGCGGCTTGGAATTGCTCTGTTGATAACTCATCTAATAAACATATGCAGGAACAACTCAGGGAGCAATAGGAAGTGCCAGCTGAAGGAGAGAAAGAGAAATCTTAACAATAATATGCCAACAAATTTTGGAAAACAAAACAATGGGCCACAGACTGAAAATGCTCAATTTACATTCGGTTCGGACGATGATGATCTTCCCTTCCGGCAGAGCTAAGTGTCTCGAGCTTAGATCTGCCGGAAGGGAAGATCATCATAACCGAGAAGGGCCCAGATGAGAGCCTAAGAGCGGAAGCCCCCATGGAGAAGCCCAGCATACCTTAAGGGTTATGGAACTGAGTAACAGCACAAGGAGGGACCCTTGTATCAGTTTATTGAATTCTGTTAAACAAACAGGTTAAACAAAACATAGACCAGACAGTACATTTAGTGTTTTATTGACTGTGGTTCATTTTTTTAAATGATTCAGCATCACTTTACTCCCTAGGTAGGGATGTGCATTCGGTTCGGCAGAAGAAAATCAGCTTGTGTTTCATAGATTACTGCAAAGCTTTTGACTGTGTGTAGATCTTGAAATGCTATAGTTGCTTTTAAAATAAGTGTGTGTGCCACAACTTTTGAGTATTTTGATGCACAACCTATACTCTGGGTAAGAGGCTACTGTTAGGACAGAATATGGAGAAACAAAATGGTTTTCAGTTGTTAGACAAGGATGCATTTTACCTCTCTGTCTGTTCAGTCTGTACACAGAAGATAGTATAAGGAAAGCTGGATTAGATTTAGATGGAAGTGACATGAAAATTGGTGGAATGAACATTAACAATTTGAGATATGCTGATGATACCACATTACTGGCAGAAAGAAATGAGGACTTGAAAAGACTACTGCTGAAGGTTAAAGCAGAAAGGGCCAAAGCAGGACTACAGCTGAGCATCAAGAGGACAAAAGTCATGACCACTGAGGAATTACACAACTAAAAGTCTGAGAATGCAGAAACTGAAATGGTCCAAGATCCCCCTTGTTGATCCCAAATACGATGTGCAATAGGGAGTGAGTATGTTAGTCGCGATGGATCCTGTGAGCTTTCCACTTTGCTTAAATTGTTTTCACCTGTATTTTACTGCACTGTGTGCCTTAATTGTTTTTAACTTGTGGTGTTGGATTACACTTTTGTGTTTTGTAAGCCGCCCTGAGTCCGCGTGTGGGGAGGGCGGGGTATAAATGAAATGAAATGAAATAAATAAAATAAAATATTGTTTGGCTCCATCATCAGCCAAAGAGGAGGCTGCAGCCAAGAAACCAGAAGGAGACTGAGGCGGGGGAGGGCAGTCCACTGCTTTTAGCTTAAGGAACCTCCATTGGGAACATTTGGCTGTACAATCTTAGAAGAATATATAGTAGACCAGAGAGAAGTGCTACTGGACATGTGATTATGCAGGGAGGGTTGCCTCGGTGCACACCGCCTCCAGGGGAGAAGTAAGGGAGGAGCCCCACGGGACGTTATTATTAAGTTCTCTAGGGAAAAAATATTTTTATATATCAGCCTATATGTTCTATGTGTATTAGACCTCTGAGGAAGGCCTGTAAAGGCCGAAACGCGTTAGGTCTAATTCATTAGCCCTTGTATATATATATATATATATTTGTTTATGAGGTATGAATGGGCCCTTCTATGTTATTTTAATTTGTGTGTAATAAATACATGTATATTTTTGTATGATTTTTAGAGTTGGCCCTCTTCTATCCTTGACTAACCTTTTTAGGTTCTGAATTCTAAGTTTTAGGTTCAGTTTTTTCCCCCTTTCCCTTTTTGTCCTTGCTGTTAAACAGGACCAGGACAATTTATGCCATAGTATTCCCGTTGCTATATTTGGATGTGAAAGTTGGACAATGGAAAAAGCTGAGAGGAAGAACATTGATCCATTTGAAATGCTGTGTCGGAGGAGAGTTTTACAGATACCCAGGACCTCCAGAAAGACAAATCAGTAGGTTCTATATCAAGTCAAGCCTGAACTATCCCTGGAAGCCAAAATGACCAAACTGAGGGTATTGTACTTAGGTCACATTCCGTGAAAACAAGAGTCCCTGGAAAAGGCAACCATGCTAGGAAAAGCAGAAGGCAGCAGGAAAACAGGAAGACCCAACATGAGCTGGATTGACTCAACCAGGGAAGCCAAATTTGCAAGTTTGCACGATCTGAGCAAGGTTGTCAATGATAGGACATTGTGGAGGTAATTAATTCATAGGCTTGCTGTACATCTGAAGCGACTTGAGGGCATTTCACACACATAGCCTCTTATGGTGTGTGTGTGTGTGATTTTTAGGTTGCATTTTACTTTTTCCCCCTTTGACACATATTGTTAAAATGATTCAGTTTGCCACATTCTTTGCGGTGCTGTCTGAGAGCAGGACATTTCTCTTTTATGTTTGCATGACGTCTGCTGTGATAAATACATCTCGCACTGGGCACATGGCAGTGTCTAGTTCCACTGCACATATTTCAGAGGCTGCCGTACTCCCCAGGGGTCTCCATTCTTTCTCCAGAGGCCCCTGCTGCCTGTCCCCTACTAAGACATCTTTCCTGTGTGCGATAAGCTTCATCGAGAAGTCTCTCTTTTAGAGAATGATCTTACGTTCAGCAAACTATCCAGTTAAGTCTCCAAAATGGCACATTGCTGCTAGTGTTCTTAAGGCAGTAACATAAGGATCCAGAGGTTGACTTCTGTCTTGAGTTCCAGTGAAATATCGATGCCTCTTAGAAAAGAAGTAAGTCTCTGAGGGTGTCAGCACTGCTGAGAGAGCGGGATCTTTGCTTACTTTAAGAGTGCTGAACAATTCTCTGCCTTGCTCCCTCCGTTGGTAAAATAAAAGCTTTACTTTCCTGGCGACATTCTCTGTTTTTATGGTCAGGTCTCTACAAAACTGAAATTCTTCCTTCCAGCAACTCCATTGTTGGGCTAGATTACGGTCAGTGAAATCTCTAGGCTCAAAGGGTGCAGACGAAATTCCACGGCTGTTTTCTGCAGTCATTAGTGTTCTCGCGCTGCCATCACGTTATGATAATGAAAAGACATTGACAAGCTGTTGTGCTCGAAACAAGTGTTATTGAACTACCAAGCCTAGGCTAAGAGAGGTGGGAGCATTGTTCCCTTAGAACCCTTCCCCTAAGGACAGAGTTCCTATTAACATAGTTCTTTTTATCATGATAGACCCTCCACGGCAATGAAATTATAAGTCAGGTTTCTTTTCTTCCTGTTACATGAGTTCATGTGACTTCCTGCCACATATACCACCTTCATGTCACTTCCTATCACATGTACTACCTGGGTGCTAAAAATAGGTCCCGGGCAGTGTTCCCTCTAAGCTAAGTTAGTGTGAGCTAGCACACGGTTTTTTTAGCCTCCCGCTCACACATTTTTGTCTTAGCACAGGAAGGACGGCTCCAGAGCAAACTAATTGATGCAGTAGCCCAATCGCTCACTCACAGCTTTCATGCCCGTAGGTCACAAAGTCAAATTTTTGCTCACAAGACTCCACAGCTTAGAGGGAGCATTGGTCCCAGGTCCAGAAAATTGGAAGAATGCTGCTTTAATGCACCTCAGGTGCATATTAGCATATCTAGTAAGCAAACTAGCCCTGACCTGGATCACCCAGGCTGCCCCATACTCATCAGATCTCGGAAGCCAAGCAGGGACGGCCCTGGGATGGGAAACCTCCAAGAAGTACCAGGGCTGTGATGTGGTGCAAGCAGTGGCAGACCGCCTCTGAATGTCTCTTGCCTTGTACACTCTATGGGGTCGCCATAAGTCACCTGCGACTTGAGGGCACTGCCCCACCACCACAACAAGGTATCCTCTAGATCCTGTCTTTATCCTGCCCTTTCCCTGGAAGCTCAAGGTTGCATAGATGGGTCTCACCTTTCTCCTTTCAGCCTCACAGTTCTTCTGGCAAGGTGGGAGTGACTGGCCAGTCACACAGTGAGGTCCATAGCTGAATTTGCACCCAGTTGTCCAATACTTCAGCCACCACCAGGCAGGTTGCATTTAATGGAACGAGGCGGAGCTGCGGTGGCTCAAGTGGTTAAGACGCTGAACTGCAGGCTGTGGAAGGTTGGTAGTTCAGCAGTTCGAGACCCGAGTGTGCCGCATGACGGAATGAGCTCCCGTCTCTAGTTCCAGCTCCTGCCAACCTAGCAGTTCGAAAGCAAGACATTGCAAGTAGATAAATAGGTACCACTTCGGTGGGAAGGTAACGGCATTCCGTGCGTCTTGGTGTTTAGTCATGCCGGCCACATGACCACGGAAACGTCTTCGGACAGCGCTGTCTCTTCGGATTGGAAACGGAGATGAGCACCGCAACCCTAGAGTTGGATTCGACTGGCTTTTGAGCAAGGGAACCTTTACCTTTAATGGAACGAGGAACTATTTGTTTACATCGTTGTTCTTTTCTTACTTAATGCCCTAACAAAGAAGAAGAAAAAGAAAGCAAGGACTTGCCATTGAATTCAACAATTTAAGATACCATATTGGGCCAATACAATGAGCCCTTAATCGTCCACGGCTCTTTTCTTTAAAGGCCGTCCTCGGTCTGGTAGGAAGAGTTTAGTTTGATATTCATTTTCCTGGGTGCCGGATTGAGCTGTCAAATTACCCATTTAAATGTCAAAACCGAAGACTTCCCCACACCTCGTGCAATTTGTGATTCTAAGCGAAAGCCTCCTGGAACCAAAGAGGCCTTCGCCTCTATAATTAAAAGGGAAGTGGGTTTGTTGGAAAGACTATTTTTCCGGGATATAAACATCTTACATTATTTTCTGGACACGTGCATTCTTTCTCTTAGAAAAACTGTGTGGCTTATGAAGTTGTTGTGTGTGTTTGGTTTTTTTTGCAGTGATTTTATACACAATGGAAGGGTGAGGAAAAGGTCAGTCGTAACTCTGCTGTTGCATTTACGCGGGGAGCCCCCCCCCATCATACTGATCAATAATAAAATGGGAAAAGCACAACTATTAGCTTTTTGCTTGATCTTCTCTGACCTTTCCCCTGCCGTGTTGATTTTATTCTTAAATGTTATCTCTGCTGTTTCAAAGGTTTGTCCCATTTAGTCTTTTATTTAATTAACACATACGCTCCCTTTCCTGCTCTAATGTTAAGACAAGAAATTTACTTTTATCTCCTTGTTGAGCTGCCCGTCTTGCATCTTACTTGATGTGCCGTTGCTACGACTGCCAGAAATGGGAAGCCATGCTTAAAATGACAAGTGGGCCACTTAGTGAAAGCACAGGGTGCGCGCAAAATACACAACTCCGCCATTCAGACTCCTCATGATTTTGCATCGGGAGCTCCTCTATGTCTGGTGATGATAAAGTATAAAAAGTTATCTCAGACAACTATGTTAAAATATTCTGCTTTTTGCAGAATCTTTGGACGTACCTCAGATGGGGCCTTGGAGCCCTGCTGGGAATCGGTCCCTCTCCCCCACTGAAATCTCTTCGCACGTCCCACTGAGCCCTGGAATGGTGTGGAACAGGCCATTCTTACGTGGAGATGGATGAATTTTTGGTATCACCCCAAACAACTTGTGAGTCTTTATGAGTTCCATTTATGGGATTTACCTCTTCATGAGGGATTCTGGCCCCAGGCACCAGCACCAGAGGAGGAGGAGGAGGACAATTGATTCCCCCCTCCATTGATCAGGGGAAGGGCACCCCTATTTGTAGGCTTGGGAAGGGCTCCTCTTCCGGGAGCTCTGTGCCTGCGGGGCCTTGCCTTGCGCCATCCCAGCGAGACAGAGGCTTGTACAGTTGCTGGGCAGGATTAAGCCCAGAGGAATCATTCTGCCCCTAGGGGGACACGGATTTATTTTAAAAATTAAAATGTTCAAGGTAGGTCAAAATAAAAGTGGGCTGAATTTTATTTAAAAAAAACCACCCTGATATTTTCCCCTTATCTCTGCCATAAGAAGAAGAAGAAGAGAAGAGATTGGATTTATACCCCGCCCTTCACTACCCAAAGGAGTCTCAGAGCGGCTGACAAACTCCTTTCCCTTCCCCTCCCCACAACAGACACCCTGGGAGGCAGGTGGGGCTGAGAGAGCTCTGACACAAACAGCTCTTTTTCAACGACGGCTGTGCCAGAGCTTGTGACTGACCCAAGGTCACATCAGCAGCTGCAAGTGGAGTAGTGGGGAATCAAACCCGGTTCTCCCAGATTAGAGTCCGCGCCCTTCACCACTACACCAAACTGGCTCTAAGATTAAAAATTGTTAGGAGACCAAAAACAATGGCAAGATTTCCTGCT
>NW_015167528.1:2257599-2263193 GCF_001447785.1 Gekko japonicus | reverse complement strand
AAAGAAGTTAACTTTTCGTTGACAGTGCACAAAAGGTTTATTTGTTTACTTACTTGGTTTATATTCCACCTTTGTTCCCAATGGGGATCCAAAGAAGCTTAGAGCATTCTCCGTACCTCCATTCCATGCTCACAATACCTCTATGACAAAGTTAGAGTCCAATGGCACCTTTAAGACCAATAAAGTTTTATTCAAGGCGTAAAACTTTGTTGGTCTTAAAGGTGCCATTGGACTCTAACTTTGTTCCGTTGCTTCAGGCCAACATGGCTACCCATCTTGAAATAACTCTCCGAGATAGGCTAGGCTAGGAGTACATGGCTGGCCCATGGTCACAGTCAGACCCTAAGCCTCAGTCCCCCTGGGCTATTGTCCTTGACCCTGGAGCAATACCCAGCCCTGTGGGTCTTCAAAGTTGAATACACATGAGTAGAACAGACCTTAAATAAATATATATATTGAATACCTGCTATTAGATGACAAATCTTCATGCAGCATAAAATCCAATCAGTAGCATAAAAGCATTCTATATGTTGCAGTCCATCATGATGAATCATGATATATCAAAGCATACCAGCATGGCATGAGCATAGTTAATATGGCTTCCTTTTGGCCTATACCCTTATTATAGCCTTTTTGCCCTCTGGCATCAGGTGGTCTCTTAGATCTAATCAGGAATCTCTCTTGATGGAACTTTCCAGAAGATGTTAACATCAGTTCCTAATTCCTCCCTCCCATCTGGTTACACAACTGAACACAGGTTCTTATGATTAACCAAATGCCACATTCTCCAGCCTTGAAAGAGATAAGGATATCCCAGAAGGCGTCATTTTCAAACTCCACGATACAAAAGAAAAGATTGACTCTGTTCTTAAGGTGATTTTATGTGAACACAGCTCGGGGAACCAGCTGAGGGCAAGAAGGAAGAAGAAGAAAGCAAATCTGATGGCGAGTTAGGCTCGGAGTATTCGGATGAGGACTCACCCTCTGAAAAGGGGGCAGCTGCCCCCAAAAGTTCATACAAATTGAGGATTAGAAAAGAGAAGAATAAATAGTGGCCGAAGGACTCTGATTTGTGTCTGAAAACTCTGAAATGATTTTGGGATGCTCGGGGGGGGGGGGTTCTTTAAGCAGTTAAATGAATAGTTAAAAGATAATTAACCTAGCATAGCCGACTATGTTCATTGTTTTAATAGCTTTTTAAAACTAACATTGAGTTAAGCTGATGTATTGATCTCCTACTCTTGGGTTTTTTAGTTGTTAGTGGGTCTTTTATAAAATTACAGTGTCAGTCCATATCGAGGGGAACCCCTGCAAGATGGAGCTTGGCACGGGGTCCTCCATCTCCATAATTTCAGAGGACACTTTCTTTCTTTCTTTCTTTTTTAAGAATATTTATTAGTCAATAGTACAGTAAACAACAATGGGATTTGGTATAAATATGACCAACACAAAATTACATATAATGAAATACTGCAACATACTGAGAAGGAACAGCAAATTTAGAGGTGTCATTATTTAAGACATATTCTAAAAAAGGAGACCATTTCGTGCATAAAGTAGATTTTGAACATGAACTATTAGTAGAGGAAGCCACTGCATCAGAGAGTTTATCCATGATGTAAAAGTCCCAGATTTTTAAGCGCCAAGAGGAAAGAAGATGTTTGTCGGTGGATTTCCAGCTACTCGCAATAACCACCTTAGCAGCTATTAGCAGAGTCGAAATGAGGTCTTGGCTGCATTTGGGTATATGGGGGGCATTCCATAAATCGAGTAATATTAGATCAGGTTGCAGTGCCCGGTTATATTTTTGATGGAAAAGATAACCTTGGACCAGAAATGCTGAATTTCTGTGCACCCCCACCAACAATGAAAAAAAGTGCCAGGTTCCCCGCAGGAGTGCCAACAAAGATGGAGCTCGGCACGGGGTCCTCCATCTCCATAATTTCAGAGGACACTTTCAAGAGACTTTGTCCAAGGGGAGCCCCTCACCTTAGGCCTGTGGGTTCCATCCTGTCGGACTTCCAAAAGAATGAAGTGTCCGTCATAGGGGAGGGCAAGTTCCGAGTACAGTACCGGAATTTTGATGGACTTTTGGGTTTACTGCTTGTGGGAGGCAGTCACATGAGTCTCCTAGGTCTCGCCTGGTTCGCGCCCCTGGGGTTCTGAATGACTGGAGTGCACCACATGGCTACGAAAGACTTTCAGCAGGTGTGTGACGAGTTCCTGGTGGTTTTTGATGGGACGCTTGGTCGCTACCCTGGACCTCCCGTTTCACTACAGCTCAACCCGGAGGTGCAGCCCATATGGCCGAAGGCAAGGCGCGTCCTGTTTGTGTTGAAGCCCAAAATAGACATGGAGCTCGATCGGGTAGTGGCCCAAGAGGTTTTAGAGCCAGTTCCACATGCCCTTTGGGAAACCCCCATTGTGATGCTGGTGAAGCCCAACGGGGACATCCACATCTGCACGGACTACAAATGTACCATTAACAAGGCGCTACAAGACCACTCCTACCCTGTTCCAGTGGTCAGCCACGTCCTAGCCTCTCTTGCGGGCACCAAGATCTTTGGAAAGCTGGACTTCGCTCAGGCCTACCAGCAGCTCCCCGTAGATGATGCAACCGTAGAAGCCAAGATGATAGTCATGCACAGAGGTGCGTTCTGGGTGCGGAGGCTGCAGTTTGGGGTTAGTGTAGCCCTGGGAATTTTTCAGAACCTAATGGACTCTTCTTTGATGATATGTTAATTGCTGCCCCCACCGATGAAGACTTCACCAGGAGGCTGTGCACTGTCCTGCAGTGGTTCCAAGCAGCTGGCCTCAAGGTGAAACAGGAGAAATGACTCCTGGGGGTTCCGTGGGTTGAATTCCTGGGCTCCTCTGTTGATGCAGAGGGCATCCATCCAGCCCCAGACAAGGTGCGCGCTGTCGTCAACGCCCCCGTGCCAACCTCCCAGCCGGAACTCCAGGCCTTCTTGGGGCTTTTGAACTTCTATCACTCCTTCCTGCCCCACAAAGCTGTGATCGCGGAACCGCTTCACCGCCTCCTCGACAAGAAGGCCCCCTGGGCCTGGGGCCAGAAACAAGCCACCGCATCCTGGGCCATCAAGGAGCTGCTCACCTCCAACGCCGTCCTGGCCCACTTTGATGAAGCAATGCCTGTCATCCTTGTTCGTGACACTTCCCTATATGGGGTAGGAGCCATCCTTGGACCTCAGCGACCGGATGGCCAGGAGGTCCCCGTGGCATACTACTCCCACACCCTGTCTTCGGCCGAGCGCAACTACGTGCAAATTGACAAGGAGGCACTGGCTATCATGGCGGGAGTTTAAAAATTCCATGACTACCTCTATGGGCAGCTGTTCACCATCATGACTGACCACAAGCCCCTGCTGGGCCTGCTAGCTCTGGATTGCCAGACCCCACAGATGCGTTCACCCCGAGTGCTGCGATGGTCAATCTTCCTGGCGGGATACCAGTTCTCTCTCCTCCACCACCCAGGGAAGGCAATGGGACATGCCGATGCCCTCAGCCGCCCGCCACTTCCCTCTTGCAATCCCGACCCTGCTCCTGTGCACCAAATCCTGCTCATGGAGGAACTTCCCAACCGACGTATCCCACCACACCGCAAAGGGCTGTGTCCTCTCCTGTGTTTTGGACTGGGTGGGGAGGGGCTAGCCCACCAGCCAGGTGGGCCCAGAATTCACAGCATTCTCCTCCCACCGGGATGAGTTATCAGCCCACAAGGGTTGCCTGCTGTGGGGGAGCCAGGTGGTGGTGCCTGCTCCTTTGCTCCAGCAAGTGCTATGGGCTCTGCACAAGACACATCCCGGAATCGTGTGGATGAAAGCGCTGGCCTGCAGCTACATGTGGTGGCCAGGCATGGACGGGGAAATAGAGGCCTGTGTCAAGCGCTGCCAGGCCTGTCAAGAAACCCGACCGGAGCCTCCCAGGGCACCAGTGTAGCAGTGGGAATCTACCCACGAGCCATGGTCCCAGATATACCTGTATTTTGTGGGCCCCTTCCAAGGGCAAATCTTCTTCATTTCGGTGGAGTCATACACCAAATAGTTGGAGGTGTTGCCGGTCGCCTCCACCTCCTCCAAGGTGGCAATCTGGGCCCTCCGCTGGATTTTCAGCACGCACCGCTTGCCCGACACAGTCATGACAGACAACGGAACAGCCTTCACGTCGGGGGAGTTCCAAGAATTTATGGGCCACTACCTCATCCGGCCCATCCGCTCTGCTCCCTTTCTCTTGGCCACCAATGTGCCAGCAGAAAGGGTGGTGCAAACCATGAAAGAGTCCCTCTGGCAGATCATCCACAGGGACTGGGGCCACAGGCTTGTGGCTTTCCTTTTCGGCCATCAGGTGACCCCGAGCACCTCCACCGGCTGCAGCCCCACGGAACTCCTCATGGGCAGGCACCTAACCACCCGACTTGACAGGCTGCACCCAAACCGAGCCCCAGAACACTGCCCACCTCCAGAGAGCCAAGAGGCTCCCTGAGGATTCTTTCCCGGCAACCCCGTCTACTGCCTGGACTCCTCCCATGGTTATCAGAGCTACAGGGCCCCTGTCCTATGAGGTGTCAACCGATGATGGCCAGGTACTTCGGAGGCATATAGACCAGCTCCGCCACCACCTCCTCCTGGCTGAGCCAGGTCTGCCGTCAGCGATCTCGGAAGATTGTGACGTGGAGCTGCCACGGCCACAGGAGCCAGAGCCCACGAGGGAGCTCCCAGTGGCCCGTGAACAGACAGACAGACAAGCAGGTGAAGCACCAGAGCAAGTGGCCATGGACGACCCCCATGTCACATCAACACCACTACCATCTGCCAGCACCACGCCTGCAGCATCGGACCTGAGTCTCGAGACCGTGACCCCTCTGCCAGCACCTTGACGTTCAACCAGGGAACGTCGCAAGCCACCGTACCTTGAAGACTATGTCTGTTAAGGTGCTTTGGAACGTAGGGGGGAGGGGTGTTATGTATTGGGACTGAATCATCCCTGATTGAATCACCCCAGAGATGGGCTGAGCTTGGAGCACAAAAACAATAGAAGAGAAGAAGAAGAAGAAGAGATTGGATTTATACCCCGCCCTTCACTACCCAAGGGAGTCTCAGAGCGGCTTACAAACTCCTTCCCCTTCCCCTCCCCACAACAGACACCCTGTGAGGTAGGTGGGGCTGAGAGAGCTCTGACAGAAACGGCTCTTTTTCAAGAACAGCTCTTATTTATTTATTTATAAATTCAATTTATAGCCCGCCCTCCCCACTGCGCGGGCTCAGGGCGGCTCACAATTAGGCATACGCCTACACAGAAAACAAATTAAAACCATATAAAATCCTTACTACATACATCAAGATAAGGGCTCTAGCTGCTCCAGTCTGATCTTCCACAAAGATGACGTCACAAGATGGTACATCTACTCAATGCTCTCAGTTCGATGCGACACTGCCATTACCCCTTCCCAGGGCCAGACAATATTGATGGAACATAACGATGGTGCAGTAGTGGTGGCGGCTCCTACTTGAAAGCCTGGTGGAAGAGCTCCGTCTTACAGGCCCTGCGGAACTGCAGAAGGTCCCACAGGGCCC
>NW_015167528.1:2254961-2257396 GCF_001447785.1 Gekko japonicus | reverse complement strand
CGGGCCTCCTTGGGGCCTGGTATCGCCAGGAGATGTTGTGTCCCCGACCGTAGTGCCCGTGGGGGAACATATGGGGAAAGGTGGTCCCTTAGGTATGTTAGAGCCTGGCCATATAGGACTTTAAAGGTGAGAACCAGCACTTTGAAGCGAATCCGGTATGCTATTGGCAGCCAGTGCAGTGCTTTCAGCACCGCCTGGATGTGGTCCCGGCTAGGAAGACCCATCAGCAGTCTGGCTGTAGCATTCTGCACCAGCTGCAGCTTCCGGATTATCAGAACTATGGCTTGCCCAAGGTCATCCAGCCAGGTGCAAGTAGAGGAGTGGGGAATCAAACCCGGTTCTCCCAGATTAGAGTCTGCGCACTCAACCACTACACCAAACTGATGCAAATAGCTGGCCAGGACTCTGGAATAAACCAATCAAGTAGTAATGTTATGTAAATAGCCTATCACTGGGAATGGGGTGTTTTTTTGGTGTGGCAATTGCATGCTGTTTAACAGAGCTGAGGCTCTGGAGTCTTGTCTTGTAGTTTTGCTGAAATCAGTCAATAAACCAGAGCTGATCACTGCAATGTGTCTAGAACCTACCTATTTGTCACCTACTTTTGCATTCCTGTCACCTATGATTACCAGCACATCTTGTATAGGTGTGTGATCAGTTTCTTCCTGGACACTTGCTTGACAGGTGGCAACCAAAAAAGGGCTGCCTCCATCGTGGCTCCAAAATTGTGGAACTCTGCCCAGGGGGAGATTCGTCTGCCTGCCTCTATCCATGTCTCTTGCCACTGTGGGCGAATTCCTTTTTCCTCGTCCAGCAACCCCCCGATAATAATTATTGGCCCTCCTTCTAGTGTTGTTTATTCGTGTGTTTTTAGTTGAATTATTTAATAATTTTAACTGTATTTTTAATCATTTAAATCTTTAAATGTTTGTATATTCACTGACTTGTGGACACTGACTGAGTGGAAAAGCAGTATGAAAATGTTTTAAATAAATGCTATTTCACATCAGCCGTGAAATGCAGCTTCTACAAAATCATGAGCTATCAATTGGTGATGATAAATATTTATAATAACAATTGATTGGCACAGTAATGAGATAATACGGAGAACAAGAAAAACAGTGAGAAAGGGATGCTTAATATATGTCTTTTAGAAAAGTGAACAAAAATAATATACATAATTCATAGAAAAATATATATTGACGGTGATCTCCGGAATGTCTTGCCGTTTCGAAGGAAGATCTTCTTCTGAACAAAGATGTGGGGCAAAAACTGTCTCTCAATAGTTCATATCCTCTGGTGACGTCTCACAATGATCAAGGAAGATTTTATGTATAGAAAACTCACCAATAATCATACCAGCTGTAATGTATATTTGCCAGAGAGCCCTCCACCCAGAGAATATTCAGAGAATGTTCCCTACCAAAATCAACAGGTGACATTTTTTCCAGGTTGACTGGGATCCAAACATGCTGAGGCATGAACAGAAAAGGGATCTCACTTTTGCAGCAAATTCACATTCCAGTGAGAGCAAAGTTTGAGTCCAATGGCACCTTTAAGACCAACAAAGTTTTATTTAAGGTGTCAGCTTTTGCGTACAATGAAATTAAAAGACGCCTGCTCCTTGGGAGGAAAGCGATGGCGAACCTCAACAGCATGATAAAAAGTAGAGACATCACCCTGCCAACATAAGTCTGCATGGTCAAAGCAATGGTATTCCCAGTAGTAATGTATGGCTGCGAGAGTTGGACTATAAGGAAGGCCGAGCGCCGAAGAATAGATTCTTTTGAACTATGGTGCTGGAGAAGACTCTTGAGAGTCCCTTGGACTGCAAGAAGATCAAATCAGTCAATCCCAAAAGAAATCAACCCTGACTGTTCCCTGGAAGGCCAGATAATGAAACTGAAGCTCAAATACTTTGGCCACCAAATGAGAAGGGAGCACTCACTGGAGAAGACCCTGATGCTGGGAAAGATTGAAGGTCAAAGAAGACGGGGACGGCAAAGGATGAGATGGTTAGACAGTGTCATAGATGCAACGAACATAAAATTGAGCTAACTTCAGAGGACGGCGGAAGACCGGAAGGCCTGGCGAGATCTGGTCCATGGGGTCACAAAGGGTTGGACTCGACTGTGCGACTGAACAACAACAACAACACCTCCTCAGACAAATTGGAACAAAATCACTTCAAAAGTTTTCTTTCTATTTATCTGAGGAAGTGTGCTTGTACATGGAAGCCTTAAATAAAACTTTGTTGGTCTTAATGGTGCCCCTGGACCAATGTTCCCTCTAAGCTGTGGAGTCCTGTGAGCAAAAATTCTACTTGGTGAGCTACTGGCATTAAAGTTGTGAGCAAGCCATTTGGCTGCTGCATCAATTAGTTTGCTCTGGAGCTATCCTCCCTGAGCTAAGACAAAAATGTGTGAGCTGGAGGC
>NW_015167528.1:2243343-2254076 GCF_001447785.1 Gekko japonicus | reverse complement strand
GATTTGGCTACTGCATGAATTAGTTTGCTCTGGAGCCATCCCTCCTGAACTAAGACAAAAATGTGCGAGCCAGAGGCTAAAAAAACTGTGAGCTAGCTCACACTAACTCAGCTTAGAGGGAACACTGGTTAAGACGCTGAAGTGCAGGCTGTGGAAGGTCGGTTGTTCAGGAGTTCGAGATCCAGGTGCCGCATGATGGAGTGAGCTCCCGTCTCTAGTTCCAGCTCCTGCCAACCTAGCAGTTCGAAAGAACAGCGTTCCGTGCGCCTTGGTGTTTAGTCATGCCGGCCACATGACCACGGAAACGTCTCCAGACAGCGCTGGCTCTTCGGCTTTGAAACGGAGATGAGCACCACAACCCTAGAGTCGGATTTGACTGGCTTTTGAGCAAGGGAACCTTTACCTTTACTTTACTTAAGACAGCGAACAGTATGTGCCGTGTACGATTTTTCTCTGTTATGGCACCAATAGTTCCATTTACATTTGAGAAGCCTTTATTGGCATACGTATACACATGCGATAGGAGATCAGATTATATATAGATGGGGAGTTCCATCAGTCACAGCTATGTCCAGAATGAGACCGGCCTCTATAAATCTCCACTTTTGGGCCATAATCAGAGCTAAAGAATATATCATCTGATGACTGGTTGGGCTGCAGAGCTCCTTTGTTTTTGTTTCCCAGTGGAGAGAGGCGGTCTGGGTTTCAGGGTGCCTGGCATATCCAGCCGCACCATCCCCTCTCTAATAGTAAATGCATGAAGGCGGTCATGCGTGCCTTTTTGAGTTATGAGCAGATTGCGCAGCTGGCAGGCTGGCTTGATGCTTTCTTGACAGGTTAGGTTAAAGGATTAAGTCTAGTCTGTCTTCACTTTGCCCTGGTTCTGACATACTCTAAAAAAAGTTCCTGGCCGGCCATGGGCTTCACGTGACCTCTGCCTCTCCTCCGAGTGACAACACTTTCCTTTTCACTCTCCAAAGGTCAAGGAAGATAACTTGTCCGGCCCCCCAGATACTCCCTTATCAGCAGCTTTCTCCTCCTGGCACTTAGAAATAAACGCCTACAGAACTGGAAGGAAAAGGGGGCACCCTCCGGCCAACGGCAGGCACATTTGTTTGTTGGTTTGTTTAATTGAAAACATCTTATGGTGCCTTTCCACCCAATCAGGGTCCACATGGCAGTGAACATTAAAATATTAAAACATGTACACAATTGAAAATACAGGTCAAATTATGATGGTCAATTAAAAACACATAAACAACGTTAGGAGGCGCGCCAATAGCCATTATTGAGTGTGTACCAGATGAAAGAAAAAAGTCTTTGACTGCTGGTGGAAGACACAAATAGAGGGAGACAGACAAACCTCCCTGGTCCAGTTAGCACTCTGATCATTTTCTTGCATTCATGCCTTGGGAGTTGTTCAACAATGCAAAGAGGTAGCAGGTTCACCCACTTCCAGGTGATTGGAAAGAAGCACAACCAGAACAAATCGTTCAGAGATTTAACGGGCAGCCGTGTCAGCTGTGGCTGCCATTAGTATGGTGTGTGTTTCTAATTGCTGTGCATTCCTTCCCATGCGCTTAATTGCTTCAAAGCTGTAACGCTTATCTGTCAAGGTTACTGGAGAGGTTGGTGGTGTCTAGCTTTCGTGGGAGCTTCTTTCGTTCCCAGCTTTGTGGCCGTTAGAGAATAAGCCAAATGCCCGCGTGCGGGAGTCCATCTAATTGGGTAGAGCTGGGGGGGTGTGTGCATACGAATGCCCTATATCCTATTCTGTGCATAGGTAACCCGCCATTCCTAACAGTGCTCATGTTATTGCATCTATGGTTTTTCAATAAAAGTAAAACCTATGGTGCTGGAGAAGACTCTTGAGAGTCCCTTGGACTGCAAGAAGATCAAATCAGTCAATCCTAAAAGAAATCAACCCTGACTGTTCACTGGAAGGCCAGATAATGAAACTGAAGCTCAAATACTTTGGCCACCAAATGAGAAGGGAGCACTCACTGGAGAAGACCCTGATGCTGGGAAAGACTGAAGGTCAAAGAAGACGGTCAAAGCAATGGTATTCCCAGTAGTACTGTATGGCTGCGAGAGTTGGACTATAAGGAAGGCCGAGCGCCGAATAATTGATTCTTTTGAACTATGGTGCTGGAGAAGACTCCTGAGAGTCCCTTGGACTGCAAGAAGATCAAATCAGTCAATCCTAAAAGAAATCAACCCTGACTGTTCCCTGGAAGGCCAGATAATGAAACTGAAGCTCAAAGACTTTGGCCACCAAATGAGAAGGGAGCACTCACTGGAGAAGACCCTGATGCTGGGAAAGATTGAAGGTCAAAGAAGATGGGGATGGCAAAGGATGAGATGGTTAGACAGTGTCATCAACGCAACACACATGAAATTGAGCCAACTTCAGAGGACGGTGGAAGACCGGAAGGCCTGGCGTGATCTGGTCCATGGGGTCGCGAAGAGTCGGACTCGACTGTGCGACTGAACAACAACAAAAAACTTCCTGGAAGCGTGTACTTTGTTGTTTTGCTGTGGATCCTGACAGGCCGCCTGCTCTGGGTGGGCAGAGCTCACCAAGTTCTTTAACCTTCAACTAATTTCATTTTCACAGCACACTGACCATTATCCCACGGCACACAATTTGTGAAACGTTGCCCTACAGGTTTCGCTTTTATTGGATTGCGTATGAGTAAAGTACTGTGAAGTTGCAGCCAACTTACGGTGACCCTGTAGGGTTTTCGAGGCAGGAGGCCTTCAGAGGTGGTTCAACCCCAGACTTCCCTGGTGATCTCCCATCCAGTTACTAACCAGGGCCAGCCCTGCTTAGCTTCTGAGATCTGATGAGATCAGGCTAGCCTGCGCCATCCAGGTCAAAGCTTTATTGGACTAATATCTGCCATAATCTCTGTTTCATTGGACTAATACCTGCCTTTCCAAACCATTTCCAGCGCAGTGAAAGCCGAGGTGTTCAGGAGCCAATCATCTTTCCTCACAACGACACTTTCGTTGCCAAGGAAACAGCAAAACCCCCCCCCCAGCATTTTAGCCACAGTGTTTTGTCACAAGGAAGCTGTTCTTTTCCTGGTGGCCAGCACATCGGTTGCTAAAATGTGAGAAGGGATGCAAACAGACATTAAGAAGGAAAACAGAGGAATGGCTCCGGCTGGTACCAAATGAGATTGATTCCTGAGGAGGAAAAGAAAGCAAGCAGAAGGGGGAACGGGACGGGATGCAGCCAGCAGTTCCTCGATATCTTCCCCTAGGGAAGGGTCAACAACTGGCAGCCGGGGACAACCCAAGTCCCCTTGGGCAAGCTGGGGACCCAACTGGCAACCCGACTGCCCTCAGGCAAGCTGGCCATTCAACTAGCAGCCCAGGTTGTCACCACGGTCTCCCTGCTTGGCTCCCAGCACCGCTCCTGTCTAAAGGACCTCCCCTTATTATGCCTCTCAGCCATGCCATCCGGAATGAACAGGTCCCCGTGCTGATACCTGTGGGACAGGGCACCTCTGATCACGACATGTTCTCCTATGCCAGGACTGCTGACGTCACACTCACAAGGTCCCACCCCGGTGGTCCTTCCCCTGCAGCAATGGTGGCCAAACCTGCATGGTGTGTGCCTCAAGCTGCAGGCCACACACCTTCCCTTCCCCTTCTCCCCCCACTTCCCTTTCATGCAGTGGGAGAGCAGCAGACCTGTGTATCAGTACAGCACAGGATTGGCCCTGAAGATGGCGCCTGGTTCCCCAGTGTTAGCCGAATTGCTCCTCAAGGGAAACAACCGGTAGAGTTATTATTATCGGGATTCTTCCGTCTATGTTTACGGAGGGTGGCACTGTTTCCGAGGTTCCCAATGAAAGACTGAGGCAAACTTCCTTGATGATAATAATAGTTTACGGACACGCTTCACTCAAAAACATACGACAATCACAGCACACAAGACCAAGAAATTAAGATAGAATAATACAACACAGTTATGGTGGTTGATGCTCTGGGTTATAATTACCTAGCTGCAACTGCGTGGCTCCAAACTTCCAGCGAAGGGTTAAGGATGGGGAGAAAATTAGAAAAGAATGGCGAATGGACTCAGACCAGCTAAGACCACGTGCCAAAGAGACTCCAGCTGCGCAGTTCTAGAGTATAAAGAAGGACCGGTAGGATCTGGGATAGCAAGCTGGGCTTGAGAGGAAAAGCAGGTTTAATAGAGGGCGTCGTTAGAGAGCGATGGGGGGTTCCAGGGTCCAGAGCTAGAGGTATGAGAGCAAGAGCAAGAGAGAGCAAGAGAGCAAGAACTTAAGAGAGCGAGCTTTGGGTGCGCTCCTGATTATATCAAAAGGGGTCTAGAGGAGAAGCTGGGTCCATGGGTCCTCCCCTATGACACTGTGTTCTGTCATAGCCAAGAAGTTAGCGATTGGCTACTGTATTTTTCTGGGTGGGCCAAGAAACTGGAGGGCAATTTGAGATCTAGTTGCTAACTCAATCAAGACACCTGGGCTAGGGGTATTCTTATGCAGAAGGGTGACTCATGTCCATGCGGCCAGGCTGAATACCGGGTCTTTGTGAGTATGTGCAGCTTCGTTGGTGCGAGGGGGAGGGGGCCCTGGAGATAGGTGACCATGTGGCTGGTTTGAAATGGCGTTTTATACTTTCTGTGACCATGTGCGTTGATCCATGGTGTGCACTAGACACTGGAACACCTCTGGAGTAGCAACCATTGGAAAACACGGTCTTCTGTAGGCACTCTCACCGGGCGCTCTCAGCATGTCAGTTTCAGGCACAGTCCGTTGTTGGCACACTTCATCAGGTACAGTATAACACAGTCCATAAAAACACCAGGGCGGACTTGCTGGCTTACACCAGGCCACGAGGATTTTCGTCTAGGAAACTTTATAATGAAACTTTCTCATCAGCCCTTGTTTTCTTCCCATTGTTTTAGTGTCCCTATTTCATCTTGATGATTTTGAACTGTGCATACATGTGTGTTAACAAATGATTAGGCACTATCAGGCCACTAAGTAGCACATTTTGGATCAGGCTAGATTCAGAAGGACGCATGCATTTTTAATAGACTTAAATGTGGCATAAAACAGAGTTCTGCTGAATACTTTAATATATATAGACATGTGCGTACATTTACAAAGGTCACCTAAGTAATCCACTCATCTTTTTCTAAAGTACTCTGTGGACTAAGATGTCATGTGGCAAAGGATCTTGCAAGGCAAAGTAAGGTGGCAGAAATATATCCACTGTTGATGGGGAGGGCTACCTTCCTTCGATGCATGATGACAGTGACAGTTGTCAAGTGACTCCCTAATGAGCTAAACTGAGGATCTGCCTTAATCCTTGCCTCCTTTATTTCGGACGAAAGGTTTTATGATTTTACTCTTTTGTTAATGGTATGCATATGCAGAAATCATTATATGAATTAGAAAGCATCAGTTGGAATATACCACTCCAAAAATACGCAGGTCTGGAGGGCAAAAATGAAACACTCGGTAGTGAGTGGCTAATTTATTTAGCATTTATTATTTTTCCAGAGCATCCACTAGGGATGCAAGACAGGTTACAAAATGACTAAAATACATGATCACAACCACTAAGATTAAAAAGAATAAATGTCAGTTAAAAACAATGAATGCTAATTAGAAACAGAAGAATAACAACTGCCCTTTGTTTATACAGCAGTGTGAACAGCTCAAATGATCCTGAGCTTGTCAGCACACGGGGTCGGCCCTGGTCATACTCCGATGGGAAACCATCAAGGAGGTCAAAGGCTGCTATACAAAGTCAGGCAAGGGCAGATCAACTTAGAACACCTCTTGCCTTGAAAACCCCAGGAGGGGTGGCCATAAGGCAATTGTGAGTTGATGGATGGCACTATTGTTATTGTTGTTGTTGTTCTTATTATTATTATTGATACAAAACAGCTACACATCCACAAAGGCTCTCCTAGATAATTCTTTGTTGTTGGTGGTGTTGGAATGTCAACAACAGGGGGCCTTCCTCGCGACCTCAGGAAGGCCATTGCGCAGTGCCAGTGCTTCGGCAGAGAAGACTTGATACTCAGCAAATGATGTTTTCATCTGCCAGCAAGGAGGCTTCTGAAGCAGGACTTTACCATCAGGCAGTCCATTCTATAAGGTGGGGGGGCCACGACAGAGAATGTACCCCTACAGGGCATTGTTGATTTTGCCCATTTGCAGAGTGGCACCTGCAGGAGGTTGTGTTCTTACGAGTGGAGCTGTGATGGTGACGCACAGGGGGAGACGCAGTCCCACAGATATGAGGAATGAAGGCCAGGAAGGGTTCTGAATGTGACAGGCGGCACCTTGATACTAGTAACTGATGGGCAGACAGACTGACTGCAGAATGAAATATGCATGCTCCACCTAGCTCCTGATAGTAACTGAGTTGTGGCGTTCTGCACCTGACATCGAGGGGAAACTTATCTAGAATACACTACAGTAGTATAGTGTCAAAATTACCTGGTCATGGATCCAAGAGGCAAGATCGGCCATGTCAAGGTAGAGAGCCATCTTACAGGCCAGAGTGAGTTGAACAAAAGCATTTTTTGCAGCAGCAGTAACTTGTGTCTCCAACAGCAATGCTGGATCCAGTATAAGCCCTAGACTCTTAACTGGGTCAGCAAGGGTCAGCTGAACACCATCAAATGTGGGAAGCACCGTATACTTCAAGATCTCCTTTCCAACCAGCATCACTTCCAGCTTGTCTGTGTCCAGTTTATGTTCACTTCCAGCCATTTTACAACAGCAGTCAGGCTTTGACTCAAGACCTTTACTGCATTGCCAGGGGATATGGAGAGAAAGCTATAGAGCTTGGGGTCATCAGCACATTGATGACATCCAATTTCCAAGCTATGGATGATTTCTCTTAAAGGCTTTACATTGTGCCCACTAGAACCCCACAAAGCAGCGCCAGCTCTGAAGATAACTGGTCTCCAATGACAACACTTTGAGTCTAGTCCACGAGGAATGATTTAAACCAATCCAAGGCACATCCCTTGATACTTACTTCTGCTTCCAAACACCTCAGTTTGATGGCATGATCTGCCATATCAAAGGCTGCAGACAGATCCAGTAGGAGCAGCAAAGAAGCATGGCCTTTATCTACATTTATCTACATTCTCAAATGATCCTCAACTAAAGCTACCAGGACTGTCTCTGTCCCATAGCCTAGCCTGAAACCAGACTGAAAATGATCCAGAGTGCATCAGTTATCCAGGAAGATCTGTTGCTGTTCCTCTACTACTCTTGGAGGCTGCGGTCACACGGAGCATTAGCCACGCTACAGAGACGGAAGATAGGTGGATTTTCCGGGTGCGATCACACCGCCACATCTGGGAAGCGTAGAGCTCCCGTGGCGAACCCGAGGCTTCCCGCCGAAGATGCGCGGCAAAAAACTAGTACCTCCGAGGTACTAGTTTCCAGAAACCGTGGGGCAAGGGCGGGCATCTGATCACATTTCCGGTGGCATCCGGCGTCCGCCCATGTCCCATCGCGAAAAGGTTCCCCCCCCAAGTCTCCACGGGATGCGCACAAGCACCCAACGGAGCATGCGAACACTTGGGTTAAAACAACAACAACAACCCCCGCCGATCCGCTTCTTTGCCGCGCCACAGGAGTGACATATGATCGGCCCCTCCCCCCAACCATGGGACGTCAGCGGGACATTTGATCCTGCTGGCGCGCGGTAGTTCGCTCTGGGGCAAACAACCACGCCTCCCCCCCCTGCGATATCCGGCCCGTGTGACCGGGGTCTCAATCACTTTCCCCAGGAAGGGCAGATTAGAAACTGGGCGATAATTGGCTGTATCATTTTTTCTGTAGAGATGGAGGAAGGCGCCATGAGTTGGTGAGTGATTTCAGGTGGACATCAAGGGCTTGTTAGTGTTGTTCTTACATGATTTTATCAGCCAGGATCAGCAAGGATCCAGTGCATAAGCTGTGGCCTTCATGTATCTCAGGATCATGTCAAAATCCATCATGGTATCTGGCTCAAAATGGTCCATCAGCAGACCAGGTGAAGTATTAGGCATTTCTTCTAGCTGACCTTAGCCATTTCTATATTACGGCCCCGGTCACATGGCAAAGTTGCCGCGGGAGAGGCACGGATGGTGGGCGGATTATCCGGGCGCGATCACACCCCAACATCTGGGAAGTGGAGCGCACCCGTGGCTTACCGCCGACAATGCGCCTTAAAAAACTAGTACCTCCAAGGTACTAGTAAACGTTTGCCACAGGCTGCCTCCAGACCCCTGTGGTGTGATCGCCCCGGCGCGCAGCATTCCCCTCCGGTCCCTTGTTTACCCGCCGGCACCGTGGGAAGGACCGGTGGTGTGCCGCAGGCACATCTGATCGCGTAATCGCTGATCAAACTGCGCCAGGGCAATTATCCATGCCTCCCCCCTGGGATATCTGGCCAGTGTGACCCGGGCCTACAGGAAGTATTCAAATCAGAATGCATTTGTGTTATTTTATCAGCAAAAAAAAAGAAGAAGAAGAAGAATTGTGAAAGTATCACAGCTAGTAGTTCCTGAGAAAATGAAAGCTCAGACTGAGGAGTCAACAGATACTGAGATACCTTAAACAACTGTGAAGGTCATATGCTAGCTGAAACAATGGTTGTAGAGGAATTATGGCCCCGGTCACATGGTAAAGTTGCCGCGGGAGAGCGGCGTCATATCTTTTAGCCTTTTGATACTGTCCATGGGGTTTTCTTGGCAAAAATACTGGAGTGGGTTGCCATTTCCAAAACATCTCCAGTGAGCCCCAAAAAGTCTTTAGGGCATGTCTTCAGTGAACCTTGTCCATACTAACATGGACCAAGAAACGGTTGTACCTCTGCTGTGGAACTTCCAAGAAGCAGATGTTTCTGGGGATTGTTTTAGGGATGGAAAACATTCAAATTCATATCAGATGTGCTTGTTGGTCTGTGTTGTTACCTTGCACAAAACGAACCTGAACTCAGTTATCCACTACAACTTTGAATTGTAGCGGAAATTGGCAGTGGTAGAAACAGTGTTTTTCAGGAAAGCTTATTCGGTGTTACTAATCTTGTCACTGAAGAAGTCTGAATACACTTCTAACAAGCCCTAAATGCTTCTAACAAATGATACTGAAAAGTATGCAGACGGAGAGTGATTTCAGCTAAGCTTACCTTTATTTAGTCGGAACAAAGACAAGTTAGTCGGCGCGCAGGCCGGCTTATATTCCCTCAGAGAAACCCACCACCAAACACACACACCCCACTCCCGATAGGCTATTTACAGTAACCAAGAGACCTATTGGCCTCTTGGCCTGGGACCTAGCCCTTCCATTGGGCCTGGCTAGGATCCTACTTGCCCATTGTCTTTTAGCATGAAGGTTGAGGAATTTGTGCCTGGACAAGCCCAGGCATGCCTTGTAGTCCGTTTATACAGGGTGGATCTCAATTAGGGGTACCCCAAAATAAAATTATGAAGAAAGAGAGTGATAAGAGTGATTGTAAACACAAACAACTTTATTGTATACAAAGTAAAGTAAAAAGAATACAAACGTAACGAAGCTACACTGGGCACCTGAGAACTAATTCCCTAAATAATCACACACACACACACCAAGAGGGTGCACTTATAAAAAGTAGGAGGGAGGAAACTGGGAAGTTTTAGGGAAGGGAGATACGACCTGAAACCCTGAGCCTGAGGTCTAGAGAGCTTGCAGAGCCTTTCTCCATCATCTTCCAGACCTCTTGGAGGACAGGAGACGTGCCACAAGACTGGAGGAGGGCAGATGTTATCCCGATTTTCAAAAAACGGAGGAGGGATGACCCAGGAAACTACAAGTCAGTCTGTCTGACCTCTGTCCCAGGGAAGAGACTGGAGCAGATTTTAAAGGGATCGATCTGCAAGCATCTAAAGGACAACCTGGTGATCCGGGGAAGCCAGCATGGATTTGTCCCCAGCAGGTCCTCCCAGACCAACCTCCTTTCCTTCTTTGATCGAGTGACAACCTTTCTGGATCAAAGGTGTTATGTATTGGGACTGAATCATTCCAGGCATGTCACATCAGAGACTGGCTGAGCTCAGAGCACAAGAGCAATAGCCTACCAGGACTCTGGAAGTAACCAATCAAGTATTAAACAGCCTATCACTGGGAGTGGGGTGTGTCTGGGTGCGGCAATTGCATGCTATGTAACAGAGCTGAGGCTCTGGAGTCTTGTCTTGCTGTTGCTGAAATCTCTCCTTATCATAATTGTGTTTTGGGGTGGCCCTTAGCCTATGGGTTGGGGAGGACAAATGCGCTCTCTCAGCCATTGGGCCGCCAGCTGCCATTCAGGGTTCCTGGCGTCCCATTGGCTGGGGGCGGGTGGGAAGGAGGGACAAGGCTGGCCAGACCCTCGCAAAACTGGGGGTCCAACTGGCGGCGCCGGCGGCACCCGGTTGGCGGGGAGAGAAAGGGATGGCTGCGCCGTGCTTCCCTCTGCTGCCGCGCCCTGGCTTAGGGACGCTGTAGGCACTTCTGCTGGGGGGGGGGCTCTGCTGGGGTTCCCGGTGCTGCCCCCAGCCTTGCCACACCTCGGGATGGCGGGGAGACCACACCGCACTTCCCGAGGCTGCTGCGGCCTGGCCTGGGGCCGCCGTAGGCAGTTCTTCGGGGAGGCCGTTTGGCCTCCACCAGCCTTCCCTCCGCCGCCCTTGCTTGCCTGCCGGCGTGCCCCAGCCATGGGGG
>NW_015167528.1:2236162-2243330 GCF_001447785.1 Gekko japonicus | reverse complement strand
TGGCTTTATATGGACGGCCGCCATGTGCAAACTGTAATGCTCTAATTGTAATTTTATTGTTAATAAGTTATATTGGCTGTTTTATTGACTATTTTTAGATGTACTGCATTAATCTTTACTGGTTTTTAATTGTTGTAAGCCGCACTGAGCCGCTTCGGCGGGAGGGCGGGATAAAAATCTAATTAATAAATAAAAAATAAATAAATATATTTTAGAAAGGAGAGAGTCCAGTCTTTTTTGTTTTGCTTCATCATTCCAGGAGAGCCTGTAGCAGATCCTGAAATCCATCTTGTACTGATCATCATGCGATCCGCAAAACAACCTAGCCTCCATTTTAAGAAGGCTACAAAGGATGAGATGGTTAGACAGTGTCATAGATGCAACGAACGTGAAATTGAGCAAGCTTCAGAGGACGGCGGAAGACAGGAAGGCCTGGCGTGATCTGGTCCATGGGGTCGCGAAGAGTCAGACTCGACTGTGCGACTGAACAACAACAACTTTTCAATATTTTTATAAATTATCTGGATGAATGTATGAAGGGGTTACTCATTAAATTTGCAGATGATACCAAATTGGGAGCAGCCGCAAACACACCAGAAGACAGAGATAGAATCCAATGAGATCTGAACACAATGGAAAAGTGGGCGGATGTGAACAAGATACAATTTATCAAGTATAAGTGCTGAGTTCTACATCTGGGTAACGAAAATGAGGAACACGCATACTACACTTCTGGGTAGCAGTGTGTGTGAACAAGATTTTGGGGTACAGGTGGACTGAAAGTTAAATATGAGCAGCCAGTGCGATGCAGTAACAAAAAAGGCTAATGTGATCTTGGGGCGTATCAAGAGAGGCATAACTTCCAAATTGCAAGATGTCATAGTCCTACTGTACACTGCATTGGTCAGGCCACACCTGGAGTCCAATGTTCCCTCTAAGCCGTGGAGTCCTGTGAGCAAAAATCCTACTTGGTGAGCTGCTGGCTTTAAAGTTGTGAGCGAGCGATTTGGCAACTGCATAAATGAGTTTGCTGTGAAGCCATCCCTTCCTGAGCTAAGACAAAAACGTGTGAGCCGGAGGCTAAAAAACGGTGAGCTGGCTCACACTGACTCAGCTTAGAGGGAACACTGCTGGAGTCTTGTGTGCCATTCTGGAGGCCTCACTTCAAAAAGGATGTGGACAGAATGGAGCACGTGCAGAGAAGAGCGATGAGGACGATCAGGGGCCTGGAGACCAAGCCCTGAGAGGAAAGGCTGAGGGACTTGGGAATGTTCAATCTGGAGAAGAGGGGGACATGATGGCTCTCTTGAAATATTTGAAGGCCTGTCACTTAGAGGAGGGCAGGGAGCTGTTCCTGTTGGCAGCAGAGGAGGGGACTCACAATCATGGGGTTAAATTAAGGGCAGGAAGGTACCGGCTGGGTATTAAGAAAATCTTTTTGACAGTTGTGCAACAGTGGAATCGGCTGCCCGGGGTGGTGGTGAGCTCCCCCTCAATGGCAGTCTTTAAGCAGCAGCCGGACAAACACTTGTCAGGGATGCTCTAGGCTGATCCTGCATTGAGCAGGGGGCTGGACTGGATAGCCTGCATGGCCCCTTCCAACTCTGTGATTCTGTGATTTTCTGATTCCCAGTGGTTGGGGACACTACTCACATTACTCTTTGCTCTTCTCCAGCAAACCGGAGTAAATGGTGCATAATTGATAAAATTATACAAGATATGAGAAATTATATGAACTGACAAGATCTAGCTTGTCTCTGTGCAGAACCTGAATTGCCTGGGTACAGAATTTCATTTTAATGGGGCAGACAGGTAGCTCTGGGCATGATTTCCCACGTCACTACAGACAGGTCACTGAACATTCTTGATGCTTCATGGGATGGTTCCAGTCTAAGTTGTCAATTTCTGCTGAGTCCCCCTTTCCTGTTCCTCGGGGTTCCCATCCTCCAGGAGCACCATTTCATAGAGGACCAGTGGGGTGCAGTGGAGGGGGGGGGGAAAGAGACTGAATAATTTTGTCTGGATCTAAACCATTGTCTGGCAATTTCTGGCCAAGCCATTTACAGTTAACGTGGGTGTTAGTGTGGGTGGAGAGTGTATAATCTCCTCCATGTTTCTGCTTGTCTGTGATTAATTCTTTCCAGCTGCACTTTCACCAAACAGGAGATAGTTATCTATCGCTTAATGGAAGTATCTCCAGATCAATAACATTGCCATGCTTCTCTTCAGCACCACGGCCTCCATGTCGCCAATGTCATGTGGCTGATTTCTGGGACCCCGTAGATCTCACTTGTTTGTTTGTTTTTAAAAAAACATTTATTAGCCCCTTTTCTTCCTTACGGAGTTCAAGGCAGCTTTCAATATAGATAAAACAAAGTAAAATACGTTAAAAACCAACATTTAAAACCAGAGTTTAGGACTGCTAGTACCTTAGTCAAATGGGGTCCTAAATAAAGCTGTCCAGAGGGCCTCTCCCTGTGATCTGAATCCCTGGGATCCGAATCCCTGGGCCGGAACATCTGGGAGAAGACGGTCCTTCAGATACCCCAGTCCAATGTTCCCTCTAAGCTGTAGAATCTTGTGAGCAAAAATTCTACTTTGTGAGCTAATGGCATTAAGGTTGTGAGCGAGCAATTTGGTTACTGCGTAAATTAGTTTGCACTGGAGCCATCCTTCCTGAGCTAGGACAAAAATGTGTGAGCCGGAGGCTAAAAAACTGTGAGCTAGCTCACACTAACTCAGCTTAGAGGGAACACTGCCCCAGTCCCAAGTCGTGGAGGGCTTTAAGGGATAAAACCAGCACCTTGAATTGGGCTCTGAAGTGGATTGGTAGTCAGTGAAGCCCCTCGGTTTGCAAGACCTGAGCCAGGCTATCAATGAGAGGACGCTTTGGAGGACATTAACTCACAGAGTCGGCATAAGTTGGAAGAGACTCGACGGCACTTAGCACACATACAGTTCGTTAAACAATGAGCTTTTTCTTGATCTCTTGCTTGAAATGTGGACATTTTTAAAGGTAGAGGTAAAGGTTCCCTTGCTCGAAAGCCAGTCGAATCCATTGGACATTGTTAAAAAGGTAAAGGTAAAGGTTCCCTTGCTCGAAAGCCAGCCAAGTCTGACTCTAGGGTTGCGGTGCTCACCTCTCCGCTTCAAAGCCGAAGAGCCAGCGCTGTCTGAAGACGTTTCCGTGGTCATGTGGCCGGCAGGACTAAACACCAAGGCGCACGGAACGCTGTTACCTTCCCACCGAAGTGGTCCCTATTTATCTACTTACAATTTCTTGCTTTCGAACTGCTAGGTTGGCAAGAGCTGGAACTAGAGATGGGAGCTCACTCCATCATGTGGCACCCGGGTCTTGAACTGCTGAACTACCAACCTTCCACAGCCTGCAGTTCAGTGTCTGAACCACTTGAGCCACCGCAGCTTTTGTTAGGCTCCATTAAAAAAAAAAAAAAACTATTGATCCCCCTATATCAGAATATGCTTTACTGGACAAGATAGGCACCTTGCAAGTGTGAATTTGTAGCTCTTCTCCCCAGAATACTGAATTATTCTAAAAAGAAAATTTAAAGACACAATCTTTCTAGCTCAGTCAGTGTGAGCCAGTCACTTGTGGAAAAAGATATGCTGAAATGTATGCCAGATTTAAATGTAAAAATCATGAATGGTGTCAATATAAAACTATATTACTTTACTATCACTCAGGAGTTGATGCTCAAATTACTTCATCTCCCTTAAAACCTGCACAATTTATGTCAGCATTTCAAAGGGAAACAAATGCTAAAGACGCAAGAGCTAGTTCTGCTTCAGAGGAATTAATTGGCAAAACACCAATTGATTTCAGCCGGAGACCTCTTGACCTCTGAAGTGAGATCAATAATGATATGGCAGTTTAAGGAAATTAAATAAAGTGATCTCAGCAAGTGAAACCAAATATTTTGAACACCCTGGACAGTCACCCTGAAGTGGAGATGCAAATCCATGGGTGTCCAATATTGCGTCAGAGCCCTAGAAACATAAACAATCCATAAAAATTTAGCATGAGTGGGACACCCATGGATTGCATCTCCACTACTGACTTTTAATCACACATGGACTCTCAGTCTGAATTATCTTACTCTGGCTCTGCTGGACTATGTTATCTCTGCTAAATACCATTTTTTCAATATCTCATTATCACCCAACGAAGGTTATGGGTGCCCAGATCGCTTCAGCTGCACCAGATAGCTAAGCAGAGTGCAACAGCCAGACTTGGAGTCAAGAAAAATCATGTGTGCTGGAGTTTTCTAACACAGAATTTTTTATCTTAACTCGCATTGGATTTATGAGATTCAGACAACATCCTGTTTTCTTCATGAACTTGTGGGACCAGACTAGACGCCTGTGTTTCCAAGTCGGAGAAAGCCTGTACTGTTTGATCTGAGTTTGTCTTCTTCCGTGCAGAGTGAAAGAAAGAAGGAAAGGGGGTGAGACCGATCCTGGCTGTTCCCTACTGAAAAGCTTAATCCCGTGCTCACAAAAGATCGCCTGTTGCCGTCATCACTCTCAAGTTTCGGTAACATATAAATAAAAGGAGAAATCATTATGTCTGCAGCTAAGAATCTTGCTTTTTTCAATATGCCCACCTTAGACTCAAGTAATTTCTCTTGGTGGAAGAGATCAGTAAAGAATGCCCTTCAAGCTCATGGGGCTCTTTCTGTGCTCACTGAAGACCCTCCTGAAGCAGCTGGGGCCCCTCTTGAAAAGTACAGAGGGCATGATGGATTTGGGATGTCTTTAAAGCCTGATTATAAAAGGAGTAATGCCAAAACAGATATAAAATGCCACAACTGTGGAAAATTTGGGCATATGGCAAGACATTGTAAATAAAAGACTTTACCAGAACAAAGAGAACGAAGGCATTTTGTTCTGCCGTCAGAGGAGGGAGACTAGAACGCTGAATTCTGGGGGCAGAAATCCTCCCACCCGTGGAAAAGCTCTGGTGGGCTCCAGCCCTAGGCCTTCATTCTTGCTCTGTCATGAAGCTCACTGCATTATCATCTTCGTATCTGAAGGGCTGTCATGTAGAAGATGGAGTGGATCTATTCTCTCTTGCTCCGGATTGCAAGACTAGATCTAATGGGTGGAAATTACAAGGGAGTCGTTATCAGGAGAAACTTCCTAACTGTAAGAGTGGTTGAGCAGTAGAACAGTCTGCCTTGGGAGGGGGTGGATGCTCCTTCACTGGACGTTTTCAAGCGGAGGCTGGACGACCATCTTTCGGGCATGTTGTAGCGCTGTCTTTCAGCTATGCTCCTGCAGAGTGCAGGGGGTTGGACTAGATGACCTGCAAGGTCCCTTCCCACTCTAACATTCTATGAGTCTATGATTGCCTGGCCACCATTGTAGTAAAGTGACATTTCCCACCTGGTATCTGGGTAGACCAGTGCTGGGATGTGAATGTTGAATGTGTGTTCTGTGAAAGCTCAGAGACTAACACGAAACCACCTGGGCAGGTTTACAAATGCTTCCAATCTGCAAAGGGCTGCAGGATGCCCATTCAAATGGTGTTAAATGGGGGGCAGGGCTTCAGGAGACAGAAAGAGAGGACTTGGGGGCCACGTTTCTTGGCAAAGGCACCTCTGATTCACGATCTGGCAATGAGACTGAATCTAACCTAGGAGCAAGGTGGGGAGAAGAAATAAACCTGGAGCAGTAAACTCCTCACTGAGGTCTAGCAGCTTTATAGGCCCAGGGATTGAATTCCACACACACAAAGCCCACAGTAGAAACAGGTGCATGAGGGTTCCACTTCACCCGAATATTTTCTCATCTTAGCCTACCTCACATTGTGTCTTGAGGACACAAATATGAGGAAAGGTTAAGGCACTTAGGGCTCTTTAGCTTGGAGAAACAACGACTGAAGGGTGACATGATTGAGGTTTATAAGATTATGCATGGGAAAGGGCAGGTAGAGAAAGAGGTACTTTTCTCCCTTTCTCACAATACAAGAACTCGTGGGCACTCCATGAAATTGCTGAGCGGTTGGGTTAGAACAGATAAAAGGAAGTCCTTCTTCACCCAAAGAGTGATTAACACTTGGAATTCACTGCCACAGGAGGTGGCGGCGGCTACAAGCATGGACGGCTTCAAAAGGGAATTAGATAAGTATATGGAGCAGAGGTCCATCAGTGGCTATTAGCCACAAGGTATAGATAGGGGCTCTGGGGCAAGTGATGCTCTGTCTTCTTGGTGCTTGGGGGGGTCAACAGTGGGAGGGCTTCTAATGTCCTGGCCCCACTGGTGGACCTCCTGAGGGCACCTGGTATTTCTAGCCACTGTGTGACAGAGTGTTGGACTGGATGGGCCTTTGGCCTGATCCAACATTGGCGTCTCTTATGTTCTTATGTTCTTATGTAAGACAGATAGAAAGATGTAGCTGTTAGCATATATTACTGAAAGTAACTGCGAGTATGTAACTTTTATTTTATTTCTTTTATCCAAAGTACCACACCCATGTTTTATTTTATTTTTATAGTAAAGATATTTTTCTTTTACTAAGTGTGGCTCTTGTGTTTGCAATACAACCATCGGCCCTGAATCAAAGAATCCCCACACAAACTGATAAACAAAATACTGTTCTAAGCGGATTGTGTAGAAATCATGTTGAAACTGGGAGGCTTTCTAACCTTTGTGTTTCAAATTGGAATGTAAATGTGCAATGAAAAGTGGCATCGCTTTTGAAAATGCGTCTTTGGAGCTTTTTCACTGTGATTCTAATGCCCTCCTAGAAAATTATTCCTAACACATTTTTATTGAGCATGAGTCCCATAACTGCTGCGTACTAGATCAGCCCTATATTTTCAACAGGCAGTCATCTTTAATGGTCAACTGACCCAATTGTGTTGCTGGGGGAGGGGGAAACGGGACCCAAACACACACTTTTAAACGTGTTGCTGGGGCCTGAACCTCGTGCACGGAGACAGGGAGACCTCGTGACGTCATGGCTGAGCGGGCAAACATCTGGGCATGGAATGCTTGTACCCCCTTTCAGCCGCCAGCGTGTCTTCCACTCCCCGTCTCCCTCCCGGTGAAGAGCTGGCGAAAGTGCCAAACAGGATCAGTCCGTCTCCCCGGCCCTGAACTCCGGAGGCGGGGAGGGACAGGCAGAGCAAGGCCAGCCCCCCCC
>NW_015167528.1:2232740-2236145 GCF_001447785.1 Gekko japonicus | reverse complement strand
CTTCCCCGGCCTGCCTGCCTGCCCCTCAGGGCCGTAGCCCTCTCCTTTGAGGCAGCGCCCCACCGAGGCTCAAGGCCTCCGGTCCCCTCCCGGGGTGGAGCAGCGGCGGCCCGGGAGGTTCCCAGCAAAAGGGCCCGGTGGGGGGGCTGCTGCTGCTGAGCCTCTGCCGGGCTGCGCTGCCGAGCCGCGAGGAGAAGCCGGAGCCGGGCAGACCTTGCCCGAGGGAAGGCCCGATCCCCACCCCCCACCCCCGCCTGCTGGGTTCCGCGCTCTGGAGCCGCCTTTGCCCCGGAGCAGCCCCGACGTGCGCCGCTGGCCGCGCTCCGTCCCCCGGTGCGCGTCTGGGTCGGCCTCCCGCCCAGGCGAGGAGAGGGGCCGGGCAGACCCTGCAGCAGCAGCGGCGGCGCCTTTGCCGCGGGGCGAGTCCGCCCCGTCGGGGGCCGGAGGGCGCTCGATCCTGGCCTCGGCTGCGCGGTGTTCGATTAGGGTGTTTCATTAGGCCCCCCCGGCCCCGCTTGCCCTGACGCCTCCCGATGGAATCCTGGCCCAGGGGGTCTGCCGCCTCTGCCGTGATGACCTAAGGAAAGCCCGGCTGTCGAAGGCCAGTCGGCCCTCGAGTCCGGCCTCCCGTCTCACACCGTGGCCAGCCGGTTCCTCTGGAGGGCCAACCACAGGGCACAGAGGCCGGGGCCTTCCCCTCAGGCTGCCTCCTGGCTCTGGGATTCAGAGGTTGAGTGCGCCTGAGTGTGGAGGTTCTGTTGGGTATTACAAGTCGAAAACACTCAGTATATCTGGGGTTAAATGTTTGTTTATGTTACTCGCAGGAAGTCACATGTTTCTCATGTCACCAATGTTCTTAAGCTGTAGAAAGCCCGGGAATTTTCTCCCTGATCTAGGAATTTGATTGGGACTAAAGTGTCAAGGTGTATGAGCATTTTATGGTTTCTCTTACTGCTAAATACCATTTTTTCCAATATCTCACTATCACCTAACAGGTTCCCCTCAGCCCACATGGCTAGTAGCCATTGACATAGGCTTCTCCTCCAGTGTCACGTGGAACTGACAGCACGGATTGGGTGCACCATCTCTGAGACGTCATCTTTATGGAAGATTATTCTGGAGCATCCAGAGCACTTCATGTCTTGTAACACTGTAGTCATGATTTTATGTGGTTTTAACCTGTTTTTATGTGTTGGCTTCCGCCTCTCTGTGAGCCTCCCTGAGCCCGCGTCACGGGGAGGGCGGGCTATAAATTGAATTTATAAATTAAAAAATAAAATAAATAACCCCCCCCCCCTTAAAGCCGTTTATTCCTCACGACATCCTCTGACCGGGAATGCCGCATTTCCATCACTCTCTGCGAAAAGTAGTTTCCCCTTTTGTCTGTCCCGAACAACCCTGGTCTTCCTCCATCCAAGTAGGAACCAGGGCCGACCCTCCTTAGCAATGCTCCCTCTACGCTGCGGAGTCTTGCGAGCCAAAACCCTCCTCCGGGAGCTCCTGGCATCCCAGTGGTGAGCGAGCGAGCGAGCGATTGGGCTGCCTGCTGCATCAGTTAGTTGGCTCTGGAGCCCTCCTTCCTGGGCTCAGGCAAAAATCCGAGAGCTGGAGGCGAAAGAACTGTGAGCTGGCTCACACTGACTCAGCTCAGAGGGAGCACTGCTCCTTCGCCGAGGCCAAGCTCGTCAAGACTTCCAGCGGCTGCACCCGGGAGATCAGTGGGCCGTCCTTTCCAACCCACCGTTTCGTTTCGTTGCCTACAAGAGTTTCAGGAAGGCAACCGAACTCCCGTAGAAGAGCCGGGCCAGATGCCGGTCGTCGCGCCTTGGAGATCCAGGAGATGTCCGGGCTTCTTCCAAGGGCCAGAGCATCTGGCCAGGGGAGCTGTGACTGCCCCACGCCCACCCCTCCTTCGTTTCGAAGGTGCTGCAGGACTCTTGGCATAAAGTGCTTTCCGTCCAAGTCCTGCCAGGCAAACATGGAAAGGAAACAGGAGGAGACTCCAGAGCCAGTTTGGTGTCGTGGTGAAGTGCGGGGACTCTATTCTGGGAGAACCGGGGATTCGATTCCCCACTCCTCCTCCACTTGCGCCTGGCTGGATGGCCTTGGGCAAGCCATGGTTCTGATAAGAGCTGTCCTTGAAAAAAAGAGCAGTTTGTTGTCAGAGCTCTCTCAGCCCCACTATCTCACAGGGTGTCTGTCTGTTGTGGGGAGGGGGAGGGAAAGGAGTTTGTGAGCCACTCTGAGACTCCTTTAGGTAACAAAGGGCGGGGTATAAATCCAATCTCCTCTTCCTCATCTTCCTCTTCCTCTTCCTCTTCCTCTTCCTCCTCCTCCTCCTCCTCCTCCTCCTCCTCTTCTTCTTCCTCTTCCTCTTCCTCTTCCTCTTCCTCTTCTTCTTCCTCTTCTTCCATAAACTGTTCTCAGCAGATGCCTTGATGCGCCCTTTCCACGCTGCCTTCGAACCCAGGGGCACCACCTACACGGCCACCGGCTCTCCTGCGGCAGGCCAAGCCCGGCTGCCCCCCGCCCCCCGAAATGGTAGAAACTGAACGGATGAGTTCCGTCATCATAAGAGAACATAAGAGCATAAGAGACGCCAAAGGCCCCTCCAGTCCAACAACCTGTGTCACACAGTGGCCAGAAATACCAGGTGCCCTCAGGAGGTCCAGCAGTGGGGCCAGGACATCAGAACCCCTCCCACTGTTGACCCCCCCCAAGCACCAAGATGACAGAGCATCCCTTGCCCCAGACGGAGAGTTCCTATAAGAGCATAAGAGACGCCAATGTTGGATCAGGCCAAAGGGCCATCCAGTCCAACGCTCTGTGTCACACAGTGGCCAAAAATACCAGGTGCCACCAGGAGGTCCACCAGTGGGGCCAGGACACCAGAAGCCCTCCCACTGTTGCCCCCCCCCCCTCCCAAGCACCAAGAAGACAGAGCATCCCTTGCCCCAGAGTCTCTATCTAATAGCCACTGATGGACCTCTGCCCCATATGCTTATCTAATTCCCTTTTGAAGCCGTCCATGCTTGTACGTCCTCGCTGTTGTCAGCCTGATGCTGGGAGCCGGTTTAGCTGAAAGCGGCGATTTCCGACCATTCCTTTCATATTGCAGGACAGGCGCGAGAGAATGGCCCCCAGGCAGAAGGACCCATCTATCCACTTGCTATTTTGCGTGCGTGTTTGGGGAGGGGGGCGGCGGCGGCGAGAAGGCCCAGCCTGTGACATAAATGGCAGGCGCGGTCTCGGGAGACGATCGCTTGAAATCTTAATTGGCTGCCTTTTAAATACCACTTAAGGTCTCGCTGGCCCCGCCTCTCCGGCGGGTCAGTTCAGACGGCGCGGCCGTGTCCAAGCGCCTCTCCTGCGGCCGGGGAGCCCTCCCCCCCCCCCCCCATGCAA
>NW_015167528.1:2230916-2232139 GCF_001447785.1 Gekko japonicus | reverse complement strand
CCAGGGCCAGGGGCCCGCTTCGGGCGCGCCTTCCGCGCTGGGAGTTCCCTGGCCGGAGCGGCCGGCGACCCCCCTTCGGGAAAGAGCTCCGTCCGTCCAGGGGCAGTTTGCGCGCCTGAGAATTTCCCGCCCGTCTGTCCAGGCGCCGGCCGCTCCGAGGAGGCGGAGTTCGCGGGGGTCCCTTCCGAGACGCCGAGGCCGGTGTAGACCCCCTAGAAGGTCAGCAGCGTCTTTCTGGGACCCCGGATCAGGCAAGGCCGGTGGTGTTGCCGAAGAAGGCCGTGGGCGAGGCCTGGGCGGCCTGGCGAGGCCCGGGACGGCCTTGCATTTCGGCCGCCAGTACGGCCGCGGTGTCGAACACAGAACCGGCCCAAATGCAAGGAGGTCATTGCCAACAGAGACACGCCGGCCGGAGACCGGCGCCGATCGAGACGACCGCGGCGCTGAGCGCGCCGGAGCCCGAGAGAAACGGCGAAACCGCCGCGAAACCTGGGCCGCCCCCAAGACTTAATTGCCTCGGGTTTTTTTTTAACAAATACAACAAAGCAAGGAAGGCGTCGCCAAGAGGCCTGGCTTGGAAAAGGCGGCTTGTCACACACAGAGAAAAAGGCTGTTTCGGTCCCCGTTCGGTGCCGCTGGCGACTGGGTCTGGGTCGCACTGGGTGAAGTGGCCAAATCCACTTGCCCAAGGCGGCTGCAGTGACCCGGGAGTGGACTGAAGATGCCAGCCAGAGCCGGCCGGTGTGAGAGCAGAGCCCAGAGGAGACAGGCGCCTGCCCTGCCTGCCCGTCGAGGGCCGGACACGCTTTGCCGGTCTCCTCCCGAGATGTGCTGGCGACGGGAGCGCCTTCGGGGGCGGCGGCGGAGGGGGGGGGGTTCATTCAATCTCGACCGGGCCGCCTCCGCCCGCCACCTCTCCATCCTTTCCCCAGGGAAGTTATTCCCCGATGCCGCGGGGGACGTCCTTTCCGTCGGGCCGGGAAGGCTGGGCTGGAGGCTGGAGAGAGCCCCCGGGAGTACAGCTGGGCGGCAGCTTCCTCATTTCCAGCCTCTCCCCCACCTCTTCTCCAGGAGGAAAGGAGGACAGCTGCCCTTCCCCTCCCCGGAGGCCAGGCCCCGCCTTCGGCTGCTGCCCTTCCCCTCCCCGGAGGCCAGGCCCTGCCTTCAGGCCACCCACCCCCCGCTGGGCGGAAAGGGCTCTCCCGGCTTTGGGGCTTTGTCTG
>NW_015167528.1:2226790-2227630 GCF_001447785.1 Gekko japonicus | reverse complement strand
TTTTGGACCAAGCCCCCCGGGCCCCCCCCCCCCCCAAGAGCACGTGCCCGGGGCCCGGCTGCCGGCGCGGGCGAACCAGGGACGGAGGGGCCTTTCCCGTGAGGGCTTCGGCGACGGACTGGCCTACGAAGGCCCACGACCAAGGCTCCCTCTAAGCTGTGGAGTCTTGTGAGCAAAAATTCTACTTTGTGAGCTACTGGCATTGAAGTGGTGAGCGAGCCATTTGGCTGCTGCATCAATTAGTCTGCTCTGGAGCCATCCCTTCCTGAGCGAGGATGAAAATGTTTGAACCAGAGACTAAAAAACTGTGAGCTGGTTCACACGAACTCAGCTTAGAGGGAACACTCCTCAACATCAATGCTCCCTCTAAGCTGTGGAGTCTTGTGAGCAAAAATTCTACTTTGTGAGTTACTGACATTGAAGTTGGGAGTGAGCAATTTGGCTGCTGCATAAATTAGTTTGCTCTGGAGCCCCATCCTTCCTGAGCGAAGACAAAAAGATGTGAGGCGGAGGCTAAAAAACCGTGAGCTGGCTCACACTAACTCAGCTTAGAGGGAACACTGCCCACAACCGGGCGACCCTCCCCGGACGGGATCCCGAGCCGGACAGTGTCCGCCCCCCCCTCCCGCCGCCTGCCCACAGACCACAGCGCTCCGGGCTCCGCGGAGAGACCATTTATTGTCGGCGTGAACATCAGCGTGGCGACAGGGGCCCTCCCTCCCGCTCCGCGTGCGCGTGCCTGGGCGTGCGGGGGTGCGCGGGTGCTCGCGGGCCTTCACTGGGGGGGGGCAGTGCTGCTTTCGGCGGGTGGGGGGCGAACTGTGGGAACGGGGCTGGGTG
>NW_015167528.1:2225698-2226266 GCF_001447785.1 Gekko japonicus | reverse complement strand
GTGGAAGACGCCGTCCACCCAGTTCCTGAGGTTGGTGACCGGGGAATCCTTCGCGGGCCGCTCGACGGCGCTGGCGGCGGGCGAGGCCAGGGCGCTGGCGGCGCTCGGCGCCCCCTGCTGGCGCTTCAGCATGCACGACGGGTACTCGGCCTGGTGGAGGGAGGTGGCCGTGTGCGCCAGCGACCAGATCCTCGGCTTGCCGCCCCCCCCGCCGCCTTCCGAGAGCTGCTGCTGCTGCTGCTGGTGGTGGTAGCACCGCTTGGCCTCGCAGCCGGCCCTGAGCTGCCGGGCGCTCAGCAGCTCCGCCGCCTCGCAGCCCTCCGGGACCCTCGCCGGCTCCTTCAGGCAGCTCTTGGCCCGCCCCAGGGCGCCTTCCAGCGCGTCCGCGCCCAGGGCGGGCTCCTTGCAGGCCTCGTCCACGCACCCGTCGCCCTCCACGTGGCCGAAGGCCGGCGCCTTCAGCTCGCCCTCGGAGCTCTCCGACTCCAGCGGGTCGTAGTCCTCCAGGTCGCTCAGGGCCAGCTCCTTCTCCTCCTTGCTGGCCGTGTCTGAAAAGGGGGGGGGGGGG
>NW_015167528.1:2220205-2225437 GCF_001447785.1 Gekko japonicus | reverse complement strand
CTCTCTCTCTCTCTCTCACACACACACACACACACACACACACTCACACACACACACACACACACACCACTCCCTCCCCCCAAAGACACCTTTCTTTGCACTTTCTTTTAAATGGACGTGGCGCGTGCGTATTAATCGACCTTTTGAGGATCATGTAATAAACGACAAGAGTTCAAATCAGGAGTCCTCGGGAATAACACACCGTGCAACCCCCCCCCCTCGATCTGTTCGGGTTTTCTAAAAAGAACCCCCGTTTCTAGCCCCCAAGAAGGCCTGATGCGCCCTTCGCTTCTGGCTCCAGGGAGGAGCGGATTTACGCAACGAAGCAACAAAACGTGGCTTCGAGCGCAGGTCTTTGCCAGACAGACCCGAGAATCCCTTCCTCTTTTCTGCAACGGGCAGCTGCGGTTTCTTAGACAAGGTTTCACTTGGGAGGGTGGGGAGGGGGGGGGGTTTGCTTTTTAAAATACGAGTTACTATGCACTGTAAGAGGATGCTCATTTGTATTGCTTGGAAATACCTGTAAAATTGTACGGATTTAAGAGAATCCTCTCCGGTCTCGCTGGACAAAAGCCCAGCCCGGCACTTGCATCAGAGCAGCCACTGGGGGTGGGGGCCGCTTCCCCCACGTCCCCCAGGGCTTGTGCTGTGTCGGGACGCCCCCCCCCCCCCCCGCCCCCCGGTCAGGTCAGGGGGATAGATACCCGCCAGCCGCTCGCTCTTCAGGCCGTCCTCGGGAGCCTCTCCCTCGGCGGCCGCCGCCTCCTCCTCCTCCTCCTCGCCCGCGTAGGGCCTCTTCTCGTCGGCGCCTTTGTTGCGGGGCGGCCAGGTCATCTTGTTCTCCTTCTTGAGGCGGCGCCGGGCGTTGGCGAACCAGGTGGAGACCTGCGTGAGGGTCATCTTGGTGATGATGGCCAGCATGATCTTCTCGCCCTTGGTCGGGTAGGGGTTCTTGCGGTGCTCCTGCAGCCAGGCCTTCAGCGTGCTCGTCGTCTCGCGGGTGGCGTTCTTGCGCCGCGTCCCGCCGTCCAGGGCGCCGTACCTGCGCGGGGAGGGGAGAGACGGTCAGGAGAGGGAGAGACGCCGCCCCCCCCCCCGCGGCCGCTCAGTCCCAGGACCCCTCCCCCGTGCCAAAGCCTCAAGGACTTCCGGGGGGGGGGGATTGAGCCGTTTTTGTAGCTGTTGGGTATTCCAAGTTGAAAACACTCAGTATACCTGGGGTTAAATGTTTGTTTCTGTTACTCACAGGAAGTCACATGTTTCTCATGTAACCAATGTTCTTTAGATGTAGGGATGCCCGGGAATTTTCTCCCTGATCTAGGGATTTGATTGGGACTAAAGTGTCAAGGTGTATTAGCATTTTATGGCTTCTCTTCCCGTCTTTGTTTGGTGTTCTCAAGAAGAAGAAGAAGAAGAGCAGCCATAATCTCTCTCTTCCAGTTTTGTCTTTGTAGAGTAAGGATGTAGCCGATTATGCTCTGTTGTTATTTTCATCCCAGTTACCCTTCCCCATGCTAGAACTTAGTAAAAAGTCTGCTGGACTATCTTATCTCTTCTAAATACCTTTTTTTCAATATCTCATATCTCACTATCACCCAACAGTAGCCGTAGCCCCCCCCCCTCCTTAGGTGTTGCTCGGATGCAGGTAAACGACTCGGCCCAGTTCAGCCGGAAAAATCTGGCGAGATTAGCTGCTGGATCAGCGCCCTGCTGGCCCCGACCCGGCAAGAGTGCTGCTGACGCCCTTCGGAGTCCATTGACCCCAAAGGAGGGCGAAGGGAGGGGCTCTCCTGAGCCCGCCCGGTCAGGACTCGACGGGACATTCGTCGCCATGGGGCTCAGCTGAGCTGGGGATCCAGCCGCGCGCGGCCCCCTCTGACTCAAGCATTCCCACGACACGAGCGGGCTGTTTCGAAGTGTGCCCCCGTCTGTAAGGTCGCTCAGAGGCGAGCCCCGGCCGCCTTCGTTGGGGGGGGGGGGCAGGAAGGCTCCCTCTCGGCAGTGGAGTCTCTTGTGAGCAGAAATGTTGGGTGTTACAAGTTAAAACACTTCTATTTCAGTATTTACTGGGTTAATACTGTTTACTGAATCACATGTTTGTTTGTGACCAATACGTTTAGAGAGCTAGAAAGCCCGGTAACTTCAGATCTAGTTTGTTGTTCTGATTGGAGAATAGAGTGGCTAGTATTAGCATTTTATGGCTCTTTGTCCTGAGCAAGAAGAAGTTAGTCTCCTTTGCTCTCTTCTGCCATGTTCTGTCTAGCTGTAAGGATGTAGGAATATTAGCTCTTTGTTATTTTTCATCCCGTATACCTTTTCCCATGCTAGGTTGTAGTAAACATTTATATTTAAAACACACCATGGACTCTGACTCTTTAATACTCTGCTGAATGCTGATTACTCTGCTGATTAACTTTAGAAATTAAGAACTAAAACCCAACAAGAAATCCTACTTGGCGAGCTGCTGGCATTAAGGTTGTGAGCCATGAGCGATTTGGCTCCTGCGTGAATCCGTTTGCTCTGGAGCCCCATCCTTCCCTGAGCTGAGACAAAAACGTGTGAGCCGGAGGCTAAAAACCTGAGAGCTGGCTCACAATAGCTCAGCTCAGAGGGACCACTGGCCGCCTGAACTCGTCCTCTTCGGCAGGCGAAGCAGGGCGGAATGGGAGGCCGCCAAAGAGGCCCAGCGGGGCTGCCGGGCAGGGGCAGGCCACAGCACAGCGCACCCTCCGAGGGTCTCTCGCCTTCAGAGCCCCAGGAGGAGGGGCTGCCGTCAATCAGGTGGGGGGGGAGGCTGCGGTCTTTTTACGGGCAGGAACCGAGGAGGAAAGAGAAGCGGCAAAGGAGGCTGGTTGTTGGAATTGCAAGTTGCTTACACTTCAGTCATTACAGAGTTAAATGTTGTTTGTTAGGAAACAGGATGTTACGTCACATAATGTATTCTAGGGCAGGAAAGTTTGTGGGAGTTGTTTACCCTAATGAAGTGACCTGTAACCTTTGTATTGGTCAACTAACAACTTGTTTGTGGAAATGCTTTGATCTAGCATTCATCTATTCACAAGGTTTATGGCTCTTTGTGTGAACCAGAGAGGAAGTTCTCTCCTGGAAGTCAAGACAGTTAGAAAGATGTAGCTGTTACCATATAGTACTGAAAGTGACTGCAAGTATGTAACCTTTTATTTTATTTCTTTGATCCAAAGTACCTTACCCATGCTTTATTTTGTTTTAGAGTAAAGATATTTTTCTTTTACTAAGTGTGGCTCTTGTGTTTGCAATACGACCACCGACCCTGAATCAAAGAATCCCGACACTGGCTCAGGACTCTCGCGACCCCACCCCAACCCTTTCCCCGAGGGAATCCGTCGAAGGGACCCGAGGTGGGCGGCCATCATCAGTGCCCGCACTTTGCTCCTCGCAAGCCTCCCTCCCGGCCCTTCCTGCCCGACTCGATACGAAGTGTGGGCTCTTGTGTTTGCAATGCAACCATCGACCCTGAATCAAAGAATCCCAGCACTGGCTCAAGACTCTCGCGACCCGGAGCCGGAGGGAGAAACACCACCCCTAGAGGTCGCCCCGGGGTGAGCGGGGATCCCCGGCTGCCCTTTCCGGGCCAGCCAGGCCGGCCCCCAAGGCAAACGGGAGGCTTTCACGCCGGGTCGAGGGGAGGGAGATCCGTCTCCACCCGCAGGAAAAGGCCCCGCTCCTCGGGCCGAGAGGAGACGGCGCCGGCGACAGGCTCGTTCCCAGGCGCGAGGGGACCGCAAGGGAGGCGGGCGGGGGGGGGGCAGCCATCAATAGAGGGACTCCTGCGCCTTTTCGCCCTGGGCGCGCTCCTGGCGGACGGCTTCCGACCTGGCAACGCCGCCCAGGCCGCTCCGGAGTTGTGGGCGCCCCCCTCCCCTCCGCTGGATGTTCGCGCTGCCTGCGGCCCTCGGCCACGCTGGCCTCACCACCACAGCCCCGGCCGGCAGGGCCCAGATCCCCTAGCTAGCGAGGCCCCAACGGTTGCCTTCCGAGTAAGCGCAGGGCTGGGCGGCTTGGCCTCGGGGAGTCCCTGCGAGCTGAGAGCCGGGCGGCGGGAGCGTCTGCGGCAAAAAGTCACTCGCCCCGGCTGGGCCCCCAGCCCGGGGGTCGGGCCTCGAGCCGAGCCGAGCCGCTTCTGGGCGCTCGTGGGAGCCTTGGGCGTCTGCTGCAGTCCCGACCCGCACCCTCTTCGGGGAGCCCAGGCAGGCCGCCCAGCACGGAGCATTCCTCGACGGCTGCAGGTGCGAGGGCGAGCCTTGGGACAGCCCCCCTGCCGCCGGGCTCCTCTGGCCGCTTGGGACGGGGCAGGGAGGGGGGAGGTTATCCTTGGAGCCAGGAGAGGGCAAACGGCATGGCCACGGGGGGGGGGCGGTTCTCAAGGCAAGAGAGCGACAGAGGTGGCTGGCCTGCCGCCGCCTGCCTGGACTTCCTCGGTGCGAGGGCGGCGGGGCGACCCGGCTGAGCTCGTGCGTGCCGAGGAGCCGCCCCGGCCGATGGCTGCCTCCTATTCCGCGCCCCACCCAGCAACGAAGCCACTTGGCCCTGAAGGACGCGGAGACGTCCGGGTTTCTACGGTCCGCCCCAGTGGCATTCGGAGCATGGCGGGCCCACGGCTCCCCTGACCTCGCCGTGCCAGGAGCAGCAGCCGCAGGCCTGCTCAGGTGTGCGCGGGGGACCCCGCAGCGCGGCCAGAGGGCGCCACCAGACGCGCCTCGCCCTCGGCCCCGTCCGACCCTCGCTGGCGGCACCACCCGCACGCAGACCCTACGGGACGGGCCCACGGCTCCCCTGACCTCGCCGTGCCAGGAGCAGCAGCCGCAGGCCTGCTCAGGTGTGCGCGGGGGACCCCGCAGCGCGGCCAGAGGGCGCCACCAGACGCGCCTCGTCCTCGGCCCCGTCCGACCCTCGCTGGCGGCGGCACCACCCGCACGCAGACCCTACGGGACGGCGCGGCCACCTTCCGACACAGGCCCCCCCGCCCCCGCCCCATTCCGCCGGGCCTCTCACCTGTCATACTGGTACTGGCTGAGCGTGTGGTCGTAGGGGTAGTAAGCGGCCGCCTGGGTCAGCCCCGCATGCGCAGATCCGCCCCCGTCCTTGGACTCGAAGCTGTTCTGGAAGAGGGAGAAGGTGCGGGCCGCGGGTCAGAGCGGGATCATGGCCCTCGGGGCGGGCAGGGAGTCGGAGGCGCCGGGCTCATGCTGGGGG
>NW_015167528.1:2217985-2220181 GCF_001447785.1 Gekko japonicus | reverse complement strand
GGGGGGAGACACGTCCCGGAGGAGAGACGGGGACGGGGCAAGCCAGGGCAGAGCGGAATAGACCCTTTCAGCCGAGGCAGGGAGAGCCACACAGTCAGACCGGCCCCACCGCCTTTGGGAGGGCACCGTCCACCCCTTCTCCCGTCGAAGCTTGTCTTCAGGCCGCGGTCCTGGAAACACTTTCCTGGGAGTAAGCCCCACTGAGTAAACTGCCATTTAGTTCCGACTAGACCTGCCTAGGACTTGCTCCCAAAGGGACCTGAAAGGGCAGGCTCTTTTATTCGTGCTCTGTGTGTGTCTCTGCCCCCCCCCCCCTTAACATTCCAGCGGGTCTGTCTCTCGCCTCTCTCCTGAATCCGACGACTCCGTTGAGGAGCCCCGGGAGGGAGTACAATCGGACCTCGAAAGACCCCTTCGGGACATCAGGAGCCGCCCACGTCGGAGAATGCCACTTGCAGGGCACTTTAGCCATCGCTTAGCGACTGGATCCCCCTGGTCCGCACAGGAAGATCCCGCTGAAAGGACTGCTCAAGGGCACTGAAAGCGCACTAGCCTAAGTGCGGAAGCTCTCGTGTGAAGGTCCCGGCTGCGCCAGGCCAAGCCCGCCGCGCCCAATCAGGCCCCCTCCCCCCCAAGGCCGTCGCGGGAGGAGACCTGCGAAGGGAAGCGGCGTCCATGAGAGCTGCAGGGGGGCAGGCAGGAGCGGGAAAGGGGGGCTCCTTTGGGGGAGGGTCCCGCCGGGCTGCCCGACTTAAATGGGACGCCCTCTGGCAGTACCCAAAGAGCCCGCTTGCTTAGCCTCAGTGTCCAGCGGGGCTCCTGACTGCCGCATTCACACACCCCAAAGAATCTACTTCCCATCCACTTCCAGTGCACTTTCCAACTGAATCCTGCCAGTTCACACAGTAAAAACCCAGTTGGAAAGTGCACTGGAAGTGGATGGGAAGTGGGTTACTAGTGTCTGTGACCGTAGGCAGCCACAGAGTGGGAAGGGTCCTCCGGGGTCACCTAGTCCAACCCCCTGCACAAGGCGGGAAATCCAACTACCTCCCCCCAGTGACCCCGTTCCACGCCCAGAAGATGGCAAAAAACAACAACAACAACAACCCTCCAGGATCCCCGGCCAAAGGGGCCCGGAGAAGAATGGCTTCCTGTCCCCAGCGTGGCGACCAGCATGTCCCCGGGCCTGTAAGGGAGGGGCCACGAGAAGTGAGCACTGAGGCAACCCTTTCTGTTCTACGCCCAATTTTGCAAGGGCCATGAGAGGGGCGAGGAGGAGGAGGAGGAGGAGGCGGCAACCAGCGGCAGCCGGGAAGCGGCAGGAAGCGGCTGGTTCGCTCTCTCCCTCCCTCCCTCCGCAGGGCCCCTTCCTCCAGCCGCGCCCCTACCCTTCCCCCGGGCCCGCGCCTCCCCTCCACGCCCCGGACTCCTAGGAGGCAGGGCGCATGCTCAGAGCCCAGCAGCAGGGGTGTGTGTGTTACCCTGTCCCCCGCCTGCGCAAACCGACAGCAACCGCAACTCCACTTTTGTTGCCTGCCTGGATCCCGGGGAGGGGCCGTTGGGGGGGGCTGCAAAGCCCCCCCCCACATTAATTGTGCAGTTGGGCACGCATGGGGGTGGGTGGGGGCGCGTTGACTTCAGGTCGCCAGCCAGGCCCAGATCTCGGGCCGGGAGAGGCGTTGGGGGGGTGCGTTCGGAACCGGGCCACCTCCTGAGAGCGGGACGGAGCTCCACCAGCGCGCCGCCCGGCTTGGATCCTGCCTACGGTTTTTACAGAGGAGGCCTGCAGACTGTACAGGCAGTGCACACAGGGCCGGCTCTAGCTTATTTTGCACCCTAGGCGAGGATCCCTTCTGGGGGCCCCTGCGCCCACCAATTTTCAAAAATAAATGCATTTTAGGAAGAATGAAAAACACAAATAATCAAGAAACTCCCAGAGTACGGGGCGGGTGCAGTTTGGTGCCCTTAAGGGCCGTCCCGCTCTAGGCGATCGCCTACTTCGCCTAGTTAGTGAGCCGGCCCTGAGTGCACACCACCACCACCCCCGTGCCCAATGACTCGCTAGGCCTGTAGATGTGCCGCTGGCCGGCCACGTCGGGCGAGTCCCGCACACGCCCCTCAGCACCAGCCGGCTGAGACGCGGGAGGAGCGCCCCGCAAAGCCTTCTTGGCAAGCCGGCCCGCCCCCCGCCCCCCC
>NW_015167528.1:2217066-2217896 GCF_001447785.1 Gekko japonicus | reverse complement strand
GGGCCGTGGCCGGCAGCCGGCTCTCGTAGACCGGGCAGTAGACCGGCGCCTGGGCCGAGGCCGCCGCCGCCGCCGCCCCCGAGTCGGCCAGAGTCCGGCCGCTGGTCTCGCAGCAGGTGGTCAGGGAGTTGGTGCTCATCAGGAACTGGGGGGCGAGACGGGACGGCCTCAGGCGGGGAGCCGCGGGAGCCGGGCTCGAATCCCCCCCCCTAACCGACCCTGCAGGGCTGTTGTGAAAGGGAAGAGAGGAGAAGGGCGCCGGCCGCTTCGGGCCCCCGCTGGGGAGAGCCGCGAAGCCTAAACGGAGTCTGCCCGTCCATGGAGGAGGAGGAGGAGGAGGAGGAGGAGGGATGCGGGGCTGAGACTCGCCCGCCCGCCCAGGTTTCCCCCGTGGGGCAGGTGTGGAGTCTGGGCCCGCCCGCTCGGCTGCAACTAATCCGGAGGAAGAAGGAATCCCCGCCGAGCGCCCCCATTCCCGGGGCCGAATGGGGCTATGGACCCCGGGCAGGGGACGGGAGGGGACGGGGAGTGGGACGGGGGTGCCCTTGGCCGCCAGCTCTCGCGGGCAAAGAGACGAAAGCCAAGCGGCGAAGGCTGCCCGGGGATTTCGAGCCCCGCGACCGGTCCGCCTCCTTCCGGGCACCTCCTTCCAAGGGAGCGTGCCGAGGAGCGCGGGCTCGACAGCCGAACTGCGCCAGGCCAGGCCAGGCCAGGCTGGGACACCCCCCCCCGGAGCGCGGGCTCCACAGCCGAACTGCGCCAGGCCAGGCCAGGCCAGGCTGGGACCCCCCCCCCCCCCGCCGCCTCCCGGTTCCCTCCCGGCAGACGAC
>NW_015167528.1:2214507-2215809 GCF_001447785.1 Gekko japonicus | reverse complement strand
GGGGGGGGGAGGGGGAGAGGGATGGGGGCTGGGAGCCCGCGAGCCAGATCTGCTCAGAGGCGTCCTTGGAACAGAGATCCTGGTGGCTCGTTGCTCAGCTAGCTACTTCACCGCGATGCAACAATCTTTAGCTCTCTGGTCGTGGACGGACTTTTGTTGAGTGCAGATGGTTAGACAGTGGGGGGGGGAGGGGGAGAGGGATGGGGGCTGGGAGCCCGCGAGCCAGATCTGCTCAGAGGCGTCCTTGGAACAGAGATCCTGGTGGCTCGTTGCTCAGCTAGCTACTTCACCGCGATGCAACAATCTTTAGCTCTCTGGTCGTGGACGGACTTTTGTTGAGTGCAGATGGTTAGACTAGTTTCTCGGCCACACAGGACTCTTCAGCATGAAGAGTAACCATACTCCGTCGCGAAGTGTCTTGTGTATCCGGAAAGTCTTCAGCTTCCTACGCCAGGAGAGTCCGGTTCGAAGTCACCTCGTTTCCCGTTGTTATTTTCTGGAACTACCGTGGGACAGCAGCTGGTCATATTGTCCACTCCGGGTATTCCCTCCCTCCCTCCCAACGATCAGGAAGCACTGCCCGTCCCCTCGCTCTTCTGGTTCCCACCCCTTCCCAGAGTCCCACCGAACACCCTACAAGGCCAGCAGTGCGTGAGCTGGAATCACACCCGGTGGGCCACCTTCTTTCTTCGTTCACACCATCTCTCTCTCTGATCTGACGCCTACTCCACATCGAATTCACGACTGAAAAAGTTCTCGCTCTCGCTCTCTCGCCGCCCCCAGGACTTAAAAGAACACCCTGCGCCGCCCTCAGAGGGTCCTGCCGACAGGAGCTAATTGGGGCGAACCGAAGTGTGTGTGGGGGGAGGTCGCACTCCCAGCATCTGCACCGCGTGGAGGCTGGCCAAACTCCGAGCTTGAGAATGAGGAGGAACTCCCTCGTCTGGCGAGGGTCGAAGCGCTCCCCGGAGCCGAGGTGACCTTCCGCCATCAGGCCAGCGCCTCCAGTCGGAGCCCCGGTCGCTGGGAGCGGCGCCGGGATCCGAAGCCCGCGGTCCGTTGGCGTCAGAGCGGAGACAGACGTCACTGAAGCCAGCAGCGATGGAATCCCCCGGGGACTCGACTGGCACCTGCCCCGGGCAGGAAGGCTCCTGCTCCGGCTTGTTCCCAACGGCCCGGGAAGGAAGGCAAATCGGCAGAGCCCCGCGCTCCGCCGCGGCCGTTCTCTCGGAGGGCAGACCGGCCTCCCCCCGCTGGCCCCCTAGCCCGAGCACCCAAGCCTGGCCCGCCGGCCGGGGGGGG
>NW_015167528.1:2211557-2214270 GCF_001447785.1 Gekko japonicus | reverse complement strand
CCTCCCTCCCTCCCCGCCTCCCCCACCTGCCTCCCGGGGACGAGCCTGCCCGCGCTGACAGCTCGATTGCGGGTGATGGATGACTCTCCGGAGACCGCGGCCGGCGCACCCCGCACATCCTCCGCTCTGCCGCGTCAGGGCTGTCATTTGCCGGGGGAGACGACGACACGGCCGGGAAGGAAAGGCTGCGCGAGGGCCCCGTCCGGGAGGGAGGCCCCGGGAAGGCTGACCGGGGAGGAAATGTTCGGAGTGCCGCTGGTCGGCCCCGGAACGCGGAGCCCCTCTGCCGGAGGGCGGGGGAGACCAGTGGGCGCTCCGACTGCTCCGAAGCCGCTCGAGCCTGTCTCCGTGGGAAAGGCCGGCCTCCTCACGTCCCGAAGGCTCCCCCCCTGCCCGGGCTGTTCGCGGACGGCGCACAACGGGAGTCTTCGAGAGCGCGTTTCCTCCGCGGGCAACCGGGCAGCGCGCCCTGCTTGGACTGCGGGGACCCCGGTCTGCTTGGACTGCGGGGGACCCCTTTGCTGCAAGCCGGAGCCTCCTATGGGGCTACTTTCACACAGGTTGGACGCTGCGCTTCCAGTGTACTTTAGCAAGTAGAGTTTCCTGTTTCGCTCCAGAAAACCCAGCCGCAAAGGATCGCCAAAGCGCGCCGACAGTGCAGCATCCAATGCGTGTGAAATTGGCCTCATCGTGGGATGTCGCGTGGCGGCATTTCGAGGTGTCCCGTCATCCTTACGCTCCGCTTCAGTTCGATCGTTTAGATTTCTGTTTGGTCTTGCAACCCTGATTCCCACGGCCTGGTGGTGGTGTGCGGAGTGCCCCCTCCTGTCCGTCGTCTTGACGCGCTCTGCGTCCTCCGCCTCGAGACCCGGCGAGAAAGGCGGACTACAGGTACGGACACTTTACAGAGACCCCGCTGTCCAGTAACGGCGCCGAGGCTGGCAGGAGCGAGAGGTGGCTGCGGCGCCTGTGCAGGGGGGCCGGGTCAAGGCACTGTTAGCCTCGGTCGGCCTGCCCCGAGGCGCGGGCACGCGTCCAGCGACACCCCGGTCCGCAAGCCGGCCAAGTCGAGAGTGGCGGGCGCTGGGTCCTATCGGGCCGCGGTCTTGCTGAATTTGGTGGGGCTTCCTGAAGAAGGGTATATCCGGGTTCGGAGTCCAGGATCTGACCGCGGTCTCCACGACCCGCAGGCCACTCCGAAGCGGTTCAACCGATTCCGGTCCAAGGGCGTCCCTTCACGACATCAGACTCTCTCGGGGAAGGATTCTCCGGAGGCGCGCACAGAAGCACTTACGCTAAAACGAAATAGATTGTATGCAGTTGGTGTGAAATCGACTTCTAAGGCTGCGGCCACACACGCCAAGGAATCCACTCCCAATCCACTTCCGGTGCACTTGCCAACTGGATTCTGCCCGTTCACACGGTAAAAGCCCAGTTGGCAAATGCACTGGAAGTGGATTGGAAGTGGATTCTTTGGCGTGTGTGGCCGCAGCCTCGGTGTTTGGGAGCCGGAAAGGGGATCTATTTACTTTCTGCGTTCACTGCCCTGAAAGGGATGCCCCCCCCCTCGGGATCCGGCCAGTTCCATCTCCCACGTGAAGTGACACTCGGGAATCGCCGTGAAAGAAACCGAAGGGCCGGTCTGTCCTGGGGGGAGGTCAAGCCCGGTGGGATTTCCTTCCCGCGAGAGGCGTCCTGGGAGTGCGGGAGGCGAGGGGGACTCCAAGCGCCTGCCTCACCCGATAGGTTGCCGCTGGTGGTCCGGGGTTCGTTGACGGCAACACGCAGGCGCGTCGCAGGCCCGGAGCAGGGGAGGGGGGGAGGGGGGAGACCCCCCCCCGCAGCTGCCCCGGCGTTAAACGCTGCAATTAACTGAGCGGAGGGTGGCAGAGAGGTATTCTGGGCCAGCTCGCAGGAGTTTGTCAGCCCGCCGCATGGGAATCCCGTCCCTCTCTCCCCTCCGCCGAACCCGGCGCTCCAGGCCTCGCCTCGCCCCCCAGCCGCTCCGCAGAACTCCGGTGCCAGGGCCCTTCTCCTCCTCTGAGCCGGGGGAGCGCGCACAGGACTGGCCCAGGAGCCGGGCGTCACCGCCCCAGGTGTCACGCGTGTGGATCCCTGCCTTCCTTCCTTCCTTCCTTCCTTCCTTCCTTCCTTCCTTCCTTCCTTCCTTCCTTCCTTCCTTCCTTCCTTCCTTCCGAGTCAAGGAGCCAAGGCCCGCGGCTTTCGGGGGCGCACCGCAGCAGGCTTCCTCGGAAGTCACTTACCGGGCTGGCGCTGGAGCCGGCAGTCGACCCCACATCGCGAAGGCCGGGCGTGGCGGGTGCCTGCAACCCGGGCCCTGGGGACTCCCTCCCTCCCTCCGTCCAGTCCCGGCGGGCGCGTCTGGGCCCGGCCTCCAGTCCTGGCAGGAAGGGCTCCTCTCGGCCACACTTCCACCCGATCCCCGGCAAAGCCCTGGCGAAGCCTTGAGAAGCTGCTGACGGAGCTGGGAAGCCAGGCGCGGGAGCGGGACGGCGCTCAATCCCGGGCCGGCCTGGGGCCAACCGAGGGCCACCCCCGCCCTGTAGTTGCCCTCCCTCGCGCGCGTGTCCCTAGGGCTTCGGGCGCGCGCCTGTGTCCCCCCTCCCTACTTCCCCGCTCGAGTCTCGTTCCCTCTGGGACTACTCGAGAGAGCAGAACACGTCGGGGGGGGGGGGGGGAAAAAGCGACAGAC
>NW_015167528.1:2210696-2211376 GCF_001447785.1 Gekko japonicus | reverse complement strand
GGCCAGAACCGGCGCCCGGAGCCAGAAAGACACTCGCCGGCGGCCCTGCCGGGAAGGAAGCAGAGCCCTGCCCAAGCCTGCCTCTCCCGGCCCCAAGGAGGAGGAGGAGGAGGAGGAGGACGCGGGTGGCGGGAGCAGCAGGCCCCCCCCGCCGGCAGGGGAGGCAGCTCTTGGAGGGGGGCTCCCAAGAAAGGGAGAGCCCGGCTTCGCCCCCCCCCGCCCCGTCAAGGGCTCCCCGCCGGCCAAAATGCTCCCGACCCGCCGGCATTCAGCGGCTTTGCCGTCATCAGCCCCAGTTCCCCTTTGAAAGCAGGGGTCAGACCGCCCTCGGGTGTCGGGTGGTCACTGGGACTGAATCCGTAGGAAAGGTTGTGGGGTCGGGGCGCTTTTCCGGCCGCCAGCCTGTCTTTGGAGATCGAAACCGAAAGCCCAAAGCAAAGGCGCTCCGGAGCTCTCCCGGAGCCGCAGACACGAGGCCGCCTCCCCGAAGCCTGCCGGAGGGTCACCGCGCGAGTTCGGGACACCGGCTGGGCTCCGGGACTTCGCCCTCGGGGGCCTCCCTCTCACGAGCCGCTCCGCCAAGTTTGTTCTTGGGGAATACGGAACAGCCCCGAGAGTGCCCGAGGCGCGCTTAGTCCCCGCGAACGAAATGGGTGGAATCAACTTCCCCGTGCGGGACA
>NW_015167528.1:2210434-2210683 GCF_001447785.1 Gekko japonicus | reverse complement strand
CCCCCCCCCCAAGCCTCCTCCTGCTTGCAAATGCGGGGCTCCACCAGAACCAGTTCCCAGCGCCGATATGGGCGAAATGGTGGAGAGAGAGAAATGCTTCCGAGCATGTGCAAAGTGCCTGGCTGACTGTCCCTTCCAAGAAAGCTGAGAGTGGGGTGGGGAGTCTGGGAGGGCTGAGCCTCTCACAAATATTGCCAGACACGCAAACATTTTACAGCGGTCGAAAGCCCCCCCCCCCCTTTTCACCCA
>NW_015167528.1:2201365-2209889 GCF_001447785.1 Gekko japonicus | reverse complement strand
GGGTTCGAACCCGTCGGGGGTCGGGGGCGGGGAGGAGCGGTGGAGAGAAAAGGAAACCCCCCCCCAAGCCGCCTACCTCAGTAACCCTGCCCAGCAATACTCCAGCGACAGGCGCTCAATCGTCTTCACAATGACCCTGCAAGGTAGGTGAATGGTCGCTTCCCATCCAGGGAATGAATGGACCCCCCCCAATTAGCCTTCGATTAGGAAAAAGCACCTACGGCCTTCGCTGGATTAAGCGCCGACCCCCTCCCCAAACTGAGCCAGGGCAGGGAAAGATGCCAGACGCTCTCTAGAAGAGAAACCCTCCCAGCACCTTCAGAGTACACGATGGAAACTGTTCACACATGACAGTAGAGGGGGTAGAAAGAACCGGGGGTCCAGCGAGTTGTCCCCCAATCCCCCAAGCAAGCAAACAACTTGGTAGAAATAAAAACTGGTTATGCACTGTGCATGGATTTTATACATGGAATTTATGTATGTCCACTGTAATCTAACTTCTTGGCGTACCCTTGGCTTCAATGGGGCCTTTCCCCCAGGTAAGCATGGGGGAGGATGGAGCAGTGGGGGCAGATCCGATGCAGTGCTTGGAAGTAACCTGGGCTGAGCCTTCGCTGGATTAAGCGACGACCCCCTCCCCAAACTGAGCCAGGGCCGGGAAAGATGCCAGACCTCTCTAGAAGAGAAACCCTCCCAGCAGCTTCAGAGTACACGATGGTAACTGTTCACACATGACAGTAGAGGGGGTAGAAAGAACCGGGGGTCCAGCGAGTTGTCCCCCAATCCCCCAAGCAAGCAAACAACTTGGTAGAAATAAAAACTGGTTATGCACTGTGCATGGATTTTATACATGGGATTTATGTATGTCCACTGTAATTTAACTTCTTGGCGTACCCTTGGTTTCAATGGGGCCTTCCCCCCAGGTAAGCATGGGGGAAGATGGAGCAGTGGGGTCAGATCCAATGCAGTGCTTGGAAGTAACCTGGGCTGAATTCATGGGTCTTACTCCCAAGTCACTGGCATTTGAAACCTTTATTTGCCAACCCTTCTCCCTTGTGGAGCGCAAAGTGCCTTGCAGTACAAAAACAAAGACCTACCAGGTGACTCCAGACTTTCATATCATGTTTATTTGAATATTTATACTCCAGTTTTCTCCTGAAAGGGACCCTAAAGAAGCGAACACCATTGTTCACCCCGTTCTAATGTTATGCTGGCAGCTGGCCACAATGACCCTGCGAGGTAGGCTAGGCTGGGAGAAAGTGACCAGCCCAAGGTCACCCAGCGGACTCCCAAGTCAGAGTGGGGAGCTGACCACGACTCTCCCAGGTCCAACAATCTGCATGGGCAGAGGGAGGCACCCACAGGGAAACTGCCCCAGAAGTCCCTTCTCTTTTGTTGTTGTGGTGACCTTGCAATGCGTAGGCCCCTTTCTGCAATGCAGATAACTTCTCATGGAATTCAGAGGCAGGGCCTTTCTGGACTGCAGCTTTCCAGGCTGCATGCAGAAGTTGGGGGTTTCTGTTTGAGCAGACACCAAAAGCTCTTTTCAGAGGAGAGCCCGGCATGTCAGCCGAGTGGTGCTGGGTCACATGACTCTGCAGAAGAGGGACATCCGAGCCATTTTGGGATTACCCAGTCAATGTCCTTCTGTGAGTTCCCATTTTATTTAGGAAAAGGTCCTGCTTATTTCAACCACACTTACTTGGCACTGCCATTCTAAGCAGATCTACTCAGCTTCCTTCTCAGGTCTATTCAATAGGGTTGACTCCCAGAAAAGTAGTTTGCACTGTGCTTTGGAGTATATTTGGCATAGTTTTTGTGTGCTTCAGCCTATATTTTCATAAATAACTTGTGTTGGGTGATAGTGAGATATTGAAAAAAAATGGTATTTAGCAGAGATAATATAGCCCAGCAGAGCCTGAGTAAAATAATTCAGACTGAGAGTCCGTGTGTGATTAAAATATAAAGTTTTTACTAAATTCTAGCATGGGAAAGGGTAACTGGGATGAAAATATCAACAGAGCTAAACGGCTACATCCTTACACTACAAAGACAAAACTAGAAGAGAGCAATTATGGCTTCTCTTCTTCTTCTTCTTCAGAACAGCAAACAAAGACGGGAAGAGGAGCCATAAAATGCTAAAACACTTTAACACTCTCGTTCCAATCAAACTCCTAGATCAGGGAGAAATTTCCCAGGCTTCTACTCCTAAAACAACATTGGTTACATGAGAACATGTGACTTCCTTTGAGTAACACAAACATTTAACCCCAGATATACTGAGTGTTTTCAACTTGTAATACCCAACAACTTGCCATCTTGCTACTTTGTTTTGTTCTTCTGAATCAACGGTTTCCTTAAAAGTCCTGTTGACTTTGCTCTCCAAAATCAGAGGCTTGCCAGGTGGAAGAGGAAGGTGATGAAGGCCCCATTGGCTTTGTAGGACTGGAGGCATTTCAGTGCAATCCTAAACTGCCTCTGTCTAAGTCCTACAAGTGTCACTCTGTTCAGACCTGCACTGTCATTCCTCTAAACTGGCTGGAGAGCTCTTCATGGGCTGAAGCAGGCTAGACATTGCAAATGAACAGATGTTGCTCTTAGTGTCTGCGTGGGTGTAGGGAGAGCGAGTGATTTTGTTAATATAACAAAAGGTAGTATTTGTATAGAAAGTTAGGGTGTTCAAAAAGGTTTATGTTAGATATACTTAGGACAACCCTATAAGGTAGGCCGGTATTACCTCCATATAGTGGATGAGTAGCTGAGGTTTCTTAGAGTTAAAGACTTTTGACATTTGAATTTCTGCTCCCAAACTCAAGTTTGTGTTTCTGTGTTTTAGCCCTGAAACTAGGGTTTTGTTTCTGCCTGCCACTGAGACACATCCCAGAGGCTCACACATCCAAACATCAGAATGGCGCTCTGAAACCAAAAAGATCTGGGATCTTTAAAGGGGGGGGGGAGTAGAGTTGACACAATTTGAGTTCCAGTGCCAACACAATGTTCGCGTTCATCTTTTAGAAATGAAAATGGAATTGGTATGAGATTGGTGTGGGACTGATTAATTGATCGGATTTTGTAGTCACTGCTAACTCAAAGGGTCTTAGACCATTAATGCCAATAAAGTTAAAACAACATAAAAACAAATAACAAATATAAAAAATTACATTAAAATATTAAACTATTAAAATATGTGACTATCACCATACCGCTAATCAAAACAGCCCAAACATTGGAGGGTACCTTCCAAAGGCCAGCCTAAACAATTTGGCCTTGCATGCCCCATGGAAACTAGGTGAGTCCCGCAGGGCACAAGTGTCACCCGAGAGTGCATTCCACAGGGTAGTGGTCTCAGTTGAGAAGGCCCTGCCCCTGGTGACAGCTAGCTGGACCATCCTGGGGCCAAGCTTGGATCTCCTGGAGGCTTTTTTTGTGTGTGTGAGAAGAAGGATTTCTATGCAGGGAGTGCAAATTTTCACCTCCACCCTCCTGCAGCTTGAAATGCACCCACATTTTCTCCTGGGGGGCTGTGTCCTCATCACTAAGGAACATGATTTGGCCTGCTGCAGGAGGAAACTTGTGCTGTGCAAACAGAAATCCTTCCACCTACAGAAAATCTCCAGGGGAACTAAGCCACGGTGCATTACTATTCTTCATGCTGCTGCAACTCCCCTGAGTATTTTCCTTGCGTGTCACACATGCTTTGTTGCCACATTCTACAACATTTAGAAGCCTACACCAAGGGAGAGACACCCTCAGAACTGGGAATTTGGCAGCACAAATATTCTTATGGAACTGCATCTTCCCCCATCCCCGCTATATTCGCAAGCCAAACCGAGGCTTGGGCTTCAGGGCATCTTGCGCAGCCTCTGCTGTGAGCGTATCAGGCGATTCTGCACCTGGCCTTCACTCCACATCTTCTCAGCTGGGAAGAAAAGGTGCAGCTCAAAACCACATTCAGATACCCCGGGGGACCAATGCTGTGCTGACTTAGATAAGCATATGGAGCAGAGGTCCATCAGTGGCCATTAGCCACAAGGTATAGATAGGGGCTCTGGGGCAAGTGATGCTCTGTCTTCTTGGTGCCTGGGGGGGGGAATCCACAGTGGGAGGGCTTCTAATGTCCTGGCCCCACTGGTGGGCCTCCTGATGGCACCTGGTATTTCTGGCCACTGTGTGACACAGAGTGTTGGACTGGATGGGCCTTTGGCCTGATCCAACACTGGCATCTTTCTTATGTTCTTATATGGAGCAGAGGTCCATCAGTGGCTATTAGCCACAAGGTATAGATAGGGGCTCTGGGGCAAGGGATGCTCTGTCTTCTTGGTGCCTGGGGGGGGGATCAACAGTGGGAGGGCTTCTAATGTCCTGGCCCCACTGGTGGACCTCCTGAGGGCACCTGGTATTTCTGGCCACTGTGTGACACAGAGTGTTGGACTGGATGGGCCTTTGGCCTGATCCAACATTGGCATCTCTCTTATGTTCTTATACGGAGCAGAGGTCCATCAGTGGCTATTAGCCACAAGGTATAGAAGACCGGAAGGCCTGGAGGGAGCTGGTCCATGGGGTCACAAAGAGTCGGACTCGACTGTGCGACTGAACAACAAAATAGATAGGGACAGAGGTCCATCAGTGGCTATTAGCCACAAGGTATAGATAGGGACTCTGGGGCAAGTGATGCTCTGTCTTCTTGGTGCCTGGGGGGGATCAACAGTGGGAGGGCTTCTAATGTCCTGGCCCCACTGGTGGACCTCCTGAGGGCACCTGGTATTTCTGGCCACTGTGTGACACAGAGTGTTGGACTGGATGGGCCTTTGGCCTGATCCAACATTGGCTTCTCTTATGTTCTTATGACTGCAAAGCCACCCCTGCATGACCATAAATCTACGCAGAAGGTACCACAAAAACCAATGACCAAAGGAAGCGAAAGCCGCATGCAGTGCGGAGGGTACCGTAAAATCCGATGATCCAGGAAAGTGAAAGCAGCATGCAATGCAAGAGGGGCCTTTCTGTTCCAACGTGGGTTTCGTAAAAAAACGGAAAAGCCAATGCTGAATCGCCCGCTGTCTTTTTGCCAACAGTGCCATACCAGGGTCCTTAGAATTTCCTGGCCATTTACCCTCAAAGGCAGGAAGTGGAAGCCCTTCAGAAGGTACAAGGACCTGCAGTGTGACACATTGTTGGGATTCCTTTTAAGTAAGTCAGCAGAGTATTAAGAGACTGAGTCCATGGTGTGTTTTAAAATATAAAAGTTTACTATAAACCTAACATGGGGAAAAGGTACACAAGATATAAAATAACTGACTGTCAGCTGTTTGCTTTAAAGGGCTGGCAGCTCCCCTTCCCTTCCTCCCCAGGAGAGGAGACCTTGGTTGTCATGGGGAGGGGAGGCTTGGTTTTTGTGCCTTGCCTCCATACCTGAGGGAGCTGGGTGGGGGGCGAGTTTCGTGGCCCTGCGCTCAGCTGTAGATCTGTGCACTGGGGCTTGGGAATTTGTACGCCAGCACAGGGAGCACTGGTGGGGAACAAAGCAGCTTACATTATTTCCACCTTTTTCATCTGCACAACAACCCTGTGAGGTAGACTAGGTTGTGACTGGTCCAAAATCACCCAGTGGGCTTCCGCGGCAAGATGGGGATTCGAACCTGGGTCTCCCAGACCCTGTTCTGAAGCTCTATTTTTCTATACCACATTGTCTTTCATAGGGTGGCTGCTGTTGAATAGTAGCTCTCACAATTCTGCAGGGCCTGTAAAACGGAGCTCTTCCGCCAGGCATTCGAATAGAGGCCGCCGCTGAGTGGTGTGCCCTGGAACATCTTCTGGCCGAACTTAGACCATCTCCCGGCTAGAGTTCCCACTGGTTACTACCCCTAGCTAGGGATTGATTGGATGACCACCATAGTTGGTACTGCAATTGTTGTTGTTTACTTGTTTTAACTGATATTGTATTTATTAATTGTTTCAACTTCTTGTTATGTTATTTAATCTGTTAGACGCCTTGAGCCTGCTTGTCAGGCAAGGCGGGGTATAAATACAAACAAACAAACAAAGAATAAATAAATAGCTAGCAGCCAGGCCTAGTTGAGTCATGCAAGTTGGATGGTATAAAGTCATCCAGAGATTGCTGCTAGGCCTGTGGTTAACAGTCTACAGGTGGGACCTGGAGATCTCCCAGAATTACAACTGAACTTCAGACAGCAGAGATCTGCCCCCCTTGAGAATATGGCTGCTTTGGAGGGTGGGCTCTCTGCATTATACCTGGCTGAGGACTCTGCCCACCCCAAACCCTGCCGTCCTCAGACTTCACCATAGAATCTCCAGGAATTTTCCAGGCTGGAGCTGGCAACCCTGGTCAGACCTGGCACCAATGAGTCCTCCTTCAAAGGCCAAAAGAGGTGTAGAAGGGGCCTTGCCCCTTCCCTCTTGCTTTTACTGGCAGAACCAAGCCTGGAGTGCTTTGGTTGCCTAGCAACAACCACGGTGGGAATATGTTGCTTAAAACTACAGGCACTCTTTTTTTATATAATTTTCGGGTTTTTTTTAAAACTCGCCATTCTTTTAAAAAAAGATTTCATATATTTGTGCAACCTGGGGCTCTTTTCAGGTTTGTAGGAAAAATCTATCTTGCCCATTCACAGCTCCAGTCACCAGATTTAACTACCCAAAGATTTAACCAACTACGCCATTAGTATATAGATATCATAGTGTCCATCATTCGACTGTCTTAGGAGGATGAGAAAAAAAGTGTGATCTTGCATACAGTTATCCTCCCACATCAGTTATACCGTCCTCACACATCAGAGGCACACATTTTTCATATGTTACTCTTCTTTTTCTGTTGGATTCTATGATTCACTGCTGCTACTACAATTACTACATTTATATGTTGCCTATCCCTATGACTAATGGCAACTTACGGTATATAATGAAAACATCATATAAGAATAACCCCCAAATTCCCATCTATTCAAACCTAATAATGTCACAGAATGCAGTGAAATATTAAGCATATTATAGCTATATGCTACTATAATGATGAGGTATTATTAACTAGATTGTATGTACTTGGCTTTGGATGGGATTAGTCTATTAGGTATCCTTGCAGCTGTCTATTAAGCCTTGTTGGTCTGATCATCCTTCCGATATCACCATACATTATTGCAGAAAAACAACACTCTGCAGTTATTTTGTTCCATGGAAATCAGTGGCTGCGGTCACATGGAGCATTAGCCACGCTACAGAGACGGAAGATAGGCGGATTTTCCGGGCGCAATCACAGCACCACATCTGGGAAGCGTAGAGCTCCTGTGGTGAACCCGAGGCTTCCCGCTGAAGATGCGGGGTAAAAAACTAGTACCTCTGAGGTACTAGTTTCCGGAAACCGCGGGGCCTGATCGTGGCATCCGGAGCCTGCCCATGTCCCAGCACTAAAAGGTTTTCTTTTCCCAAGTCTCCACGGGATGCGCACAAGCACCCAATGGGGCATGCGCACACGCACACTTCATTTAAAAACAAACAATACAGCCCCCTCCTCTTTTCCCTACCCCCCCACTCCGGGCTCGGCCTGCTCGAGAGGAACTCTCTGCACCGGGCGGCAGAGGGGGAGGTGCAGGGGGGGCGTGGCGGGAGGGCGGCCGGGCTGAACTCCTGGAGGGGACCTGATGGAGGACACAGTTTGCATTCCTCTGCAGCCCTGAAAGGGGTTAAACCCGCAGAGCCTTTTGCTAGAGAGGCCGCTTCTTTGCCATGCGGCAGGATTGTCCTGTGATTGGCACCTCCCCCCTAACCATGGGACCTCAATGGGACCTCGATGGGGACACGTCTGATCGCGCAGCCGCGCGTTATTTTGCTCCGGGGCAAACAGCCACGCTCCCCCCCCCTGCATTTTCCTGCCCGTGTGACCGGGGCCAGTGAATCCTTTTTTGATACAAATCCATTGTTCTGCAGGATCATAGTATTCTCCTTTGGTAATGTGTTTCTGGATGAAAATTTATTTATTTACTTCATTTCTATCCCACCAGTGGGGACTCAAAGCCGTTTACATGGCTTGTCTCTCCTCCTTTTTACCCTCATGACAGCCCTGTGAGGTAGGTTAGGCTGAAACTGTGTGATATGCCCGAGGTCACCCAGCAAGCTTCCATGGCAGAGGGAGAATTCAAACCCAAGTCACCCAGATATCCTTGTAGGCACTTAAATACAAATGACAAAATTTAAACATTGTTACATTTCCAATGAAGAAACAACAATTTTTCAGTTCTGAGAATACTTGAGTGCATGCAGATTGCAACTCCCAGGAGACTGATGAGAAGAAGAAGAAGAAGAAGAAGATATCCTTGTAGGCACTTAAATACAAATGACAAAATTTAAACATTGTTACATTTCCAATGAAGAAACAACAATTTTTCAGTTCTGAGAATACTTGAGTGCATGCAGATTGCAACTCCCAGGAGACTGATGAGAAGAAGAAGAAGAAGAAGAAGAAGAAGAAGAAGAAGAAGAAGAAGAAGAAGAAGAAGAAGAAGAAGAAGAA
>NW_015167528.1:2193100-2200607 GCF_001447785.1 Gekko japonicus | reverse complement strand
ACTCCCCCCCCCGCAAGGCAGTTGGAATGTCAATTGCATATGGAACCTGCTGTATTCTGGTGGTGTGCAGGTCCCAGGTTCATGTTTTAAAAGCAGACTGACACTGTTTGCCCAAAGCCAGAGCACTCTCCCAGAGCCTCTTTCTAGCTCCCGTTGTATTTATTTCCACAACGGGCCTTATTTCTAGTATCCATATATTGGAGCAACAATGAAGCCCTTTCAGGTGTTGCCCTAACTATTACCCCCGCATAAATTAAAAAGCCGGGGTACCAAATAGCGTAGATTCTGTCCACGCTGTGATGCTTCAAACGCTCTTTGTCACGCTCGTCAAGGTCTTCCCCTGTCTTTCTTATCTAACTCCTGATACAACAAGGAGAATACATCGATGTACTCCCCCCGTAGTATCTTTTCCCTTGTAGCCGCAGTGAGGTGGTCACCTAACGGCATAGCCAGCTCCCCGGATGGCAACTCCTTCTCTGGCACCATCTCATAAGTCCGATTACCCGGATCCGGGGGAGCACATCCAATCCACACCCCACCCTGTAATTGCTGTTTCGGGTAGGACGGGGTAGTTGTGCCAGCTGGGGCTGGTGAAGATCCACCAGCCAGCGACATCAGTAAACCCTCACCAATGGGAGGATCCACCAAAGTGCCACCCAGTGTCTCCCCAGCAGCCGCAGGTTGAGCCTGTGCAGCCCCAGTTGAGCCGGAACAGGCGTACTGACTGCCCTAGGCAAAGGCTCCCCTCCCGGCATGGACACAGGTGACCCAGCAGAAGCCTGCAAACCCACCGGCCCCGTGGCCAATTGATGTCCAGTGTTTGTGTCGCAATCGGCCTGCCTGACACCTGTGATGGAACACCTTGAATAGCCACCTGCTGTTCCTCCGTCTTTCCACCATGCCGACTTCCATCAGGACAGGTCGTGCTTCCTCGCTCACTGATGCGACAACCCGGCTTGGAGCACCCGCACACCGGCTCTCAATGACAGAAAGATGGTTCAGTACCTGAGACTGAAAAAGCTCCATTGAAGACACAGCCGGTCGCCCAGAAGGCAAAGGCCTGTCCAGCCGCTGTTCTAAGCCAGCTAACCTGTCAAGAATGGCCCTGCTAAGAGGGCTGTCCCAGAATGCATCCAACAGAGCCTACCTGATGGGGCAGAGGGCACCTGAAACCCTGGTGCTGGCACTATGCCTTGGGTAGCGCCAGAAGGCACTGGGTCCTCTACCTGTACAGGTGCGGGGACTGGCACGGGCCACTTTTTAGGAGGCTGCCTGCCCTGCACTGGTGCAGCCCCAACCCGTTTGGGGGCGGGCTGCTTCCCCTTAGATGCCCCTGCACCCTTCTTTGGAGCCATGCTTACAATGTCAGGCTGCAGCAGGTATCCCCTGGGAGCAGCACTGTGCACACAATCCTCCCCACATGTCCCAGACGGCTAGGAAAAACAACTGTCCAAAATGACTATCAGTAAAGACAGGGGAGGGTGATGTGTAAAATGGCCACCCCAAGATGACCTAAAATGGCTGCCGTGAAGGAAAAGATGGCTGCTGGCTGAGAAGGCCTAAGATGGCCACCTGCAGGGAATTCTTAAAATGGCCACCCCTTTCAAATTAGGACAAACGGCCACCCAATCCTTCCAGCCCAAAAAACAGCCGTTGTCCCTTCCCAAAAAATCTATGGGCCTCTAAATGGCGACTATGCACCCAGGGGAGTCAAGCCAGGAGCCCTAGGGGCTGAAGCAGCCTTACCACGCTGCTTACTGGGGGGGGGGGGACACAACCTAAGGCTCCCTCCCCAGAGACGGCTCGTAAAAATGTTAGTGCAGGCCCAAAGGACAGCTGCTCCACAATGCAGTTGCTCCTGCTCAGGGACTGTTATAGACAGCAACCACCACCGCTGAACCACCGAGGGGCTCCACCGCCGCGGCAGTGCAAAAGCTGCCTCTACCGCCAGGGCCCAGGCTGCTCCAGCCGCCGATCCCCCCCCCGTCGCCATCGAAAATGGAGCGCTTGCAGCAGCCTCAAGGCTAGCTGCTACCCGCCCGCTGAACAATTGCCCCGACTGAAGCACACCGTCGTGAGCTCAAATTGGTGCCGCAAACCGCGACCTATGCTGCTGCTGCTTCTGCTGCTTCTGCTGCTTCTGCTATGGCGTAATGCCTAAAGCACCCAGCAGCACAGCCCTCGAGCTCCGATCCTACCGAGCTCTCCGATGGACTGGTAAGGTAGGGGGCAGGAGCCAGACCTGAATAGGCTGCCTCTGCCCCCTGTAGGTATCCTTACTCTTCATGCCTCTCGTGGAGGCAAATCAGCCCTCCCCCGCCAGCGCAGGCTCGGTGGGGGTTGGGGCTCACATTCCATCCCTGTTGCTTTGCGTGTGGGGGAGGCAAGATGCATACAGAAATGGTTCAGTAACTTTTCCTTCCAGGACAATGGGTTGAATCTTTTGTGAAATGTCTTGTCTGAGTGGAGGTTCCAAATCAAATTCATGTTATCCCCACTTGTGTTTCTGCTTGCACAAAATCTCATGCAACCGGTGTCTGGGCACTATGATGTGCCAGGAGGAAAGCACTCGGTATCATACAAGATCTTGCACAGGTGGAACTGTGCTAAGGCCACTTAGAGTTCTGGTTGTGCATTGCTGGATCGCAGCCATGGCCATTTGCACATTAGTAAAGAATGTTCCCAAAGTACAGTCACTTAGCACTGACAATATTGTCTCAGACAGTTGGAGATATTGGGGGTGAAAATAAGTTCATGAATTTTTCTAGAAAAGACCGATCCAGGGAACTATTATCAGGAAAACCTGATAATGTCCCACAGAACTGGTGTGAGTTTATTATAATTATTTATTTAGATATTTATACCCAGGGCTATTTTTGGGCAGGAACGCACAGGAACGGAGTTCTGGCTGGCTCCCAAGCTGGCCACACCCAGCAGGAACTCATTAGCATAATAGGCCACACCCAACAGCAGGAACTCATTAGGATTGGCTACATTAGGGGTGTGTGGCCTAACATGCAAAGGAGTTCCTACTTCAAAAAAAGGCCCTGGGTTTTGACAACAAACAAGGTAAATAGAATAACAAGCAAAAGGTGGGTGTGGCTGGATGACCACACTTCTGGTAACATGGGGGTGTGGCCTAATGTGCTAATGAGCTGTGCTGTCAGGGGTGTGGCCCAATATGCTAATGAGTTCCTGCTGTTGGGTGTGGCCTATTATGCTAATGAGTTCCTGCTGGGCTTTTTCTACAAAAAGAGCCCTGTGTATACCCCCTCCCTCTTTCCAAATGTGGGCACAAACAGGCTTACATCATTCTCCAGTCCTCTGTTTTATTCTCACAATAACAACCCTATGAGATAGATTAGGCTGAGAGATCAAGTGATTGACTCTAGACCACCCACCAAGTTTTCGCTGTAACTTTAGGATTCAAACCTAGCTCTTCCACATCTGAGTTTAACCACAATGCCATGCTTACACTTTTCATTAAACATGCAAAAAAAAAGGGGGGGGGAGGTAAACAAAAGAAAAACTGCACCTCATGAGAAAGTGCATATCAAAGTGAAACAGGTTTGGGAAACACAAATGACTTTTGACTACCCCCAAATGAGTTGGAATTTGGCTTTGATTAATGAATACACCTCAGATTCTAATGGTGTACATTTTTTCACTCCATTATTATAGGTAAATAAATATATATAGTTTCACTTATCTGTAGTTTATTCTGTATTTTTTACTATACTATTTTGTATAATTTTTCCCCCTGTCACTCTTCTCATTGTCAGGAGCGACAAAGAGCTGGAAAGGGAGGCATAAGCAGTTAATCAGATTCAGTGATACCTCAGGGTCTTAAGATATCATCAGGCATTGGGCTAGATGCCTTTGAGAACATTTTGTGTAATCATACGGGGGGACGGGACATGGCAATTCTTAAACAACTGGATTATCTGCCCAATCCCCTATTCTGCCTTGTTCGGAATCCTAACACACGCTCTTTGCTTCCACTAGTATGGCAACTTCAGTTTAACCGAATTGTGACCAGGACTATTTCCTGTGTCAGCATTCTCTGCGGCTACAGGGATGGAGAACACATGTCCCTTTGCCTAGATCTCAGTTTTAATCACAAATTGTGAGTGGTACCTGTCAGGTTCCACAGCAAGTAACTCTTCACACACGCTTCCTAAGAAGCGTTATGCTTTATTAGTGTACAAGACTGGTACCCTGTCCACAGGGCTAAAAAAATTGACCTGGTTATGATTATGTTTTATGTATATTGGTTGTAATCGGGCCCCTATATATGTTTTAATTTGATATTATCAATAAATACATGTACCTCTTTTTATGAATAGGTTTTAATATTGGCCCTCTTTTCCACTAACCTTTGTTTGGTTTTGGATTTCTTTGTTAGGTTTAGTTTGTTTGTTTGTTTTCCCTTTCTTGTTCCTGCGATCCTGGGGATTAAACCTGGGCCCTGTGTGCAGATCAGATGAGCTGTGGACATACCCAAATGGGCTGGATCTAGACTAAGTGGGCAGTCTCCAGCAAAGACTACCCCTTCCTGCCCCAGACCCCCCCCCCAGATCCCATCCCCCAGGAGCTGCATTTTGTTGAGATCAGTGGGTTGCGGGGGGGGGGCAGGGAATGTCCATTTGGCCATTGGAAAATTTCATCTGGATCCAGACCAATGTCTTGTCGGTGAGGACGAGAATGTGTTTTCCGTGCCGTCGGAATTTTGCCTGTGCAGGATTACAATAATTTTGCAAGTGGTTCTACAGTTCTATCTGCAAATAACACAAAGGCAAGCCTGGATCTGTCTAAAAATAACACAAAGGCAAGCCGCCCTGAGCCCACGGGGAGGGCGGGGTATAAATACGAAAAATAAATAAATAAATAAATAAAATAAAGTGCATACCTCCCCAGGACATCCAAATGCAGTTCCCTGATGGGTGTAGTTAGTGCACAAGTCTTCAGTCACTTGTTGACTGGGTTCGTATTTGACAATTTTAGGCACCCTCTTAAAATGTCTTGGGCATGAATAGGCTGGACAGTGTAAAGTAAAAGTGGCCCATAGAGCCACTGTTTAAGTCAGCTCTTCTGAAGAATATCTGCAAAAGCAGGCCCGACCTGAGTTTATTATATTTAAATAGGATTTAATAACACTTGGGAGTTAACAGGGCAATGTCAATTACTCCATAATACAATAATTAATGCAACATTTACATTTCCCTGTTAGGAACTCCTTGTACAAAACTGTGTGCTAATGATTCTAATTAGCATTTAAAAAAGCCTTTTCCACTAACGCTCACAATGAGCTCCCCCCACCCCAGTCATTGGCGGTAAACACACATGTTGAAAGAAACTCCCCCCCCCCCGCAATTTTACAGGAACAAGAAAGGTGTCATTGAGATGTTTTTATTTGGAATCTAATTGTGTTTGCTTTTCACTGCCATATTAAGTGTTACCTGGCTGCCTCCTCAAAACTGTGCCAAGATTTGGAAAGAAAAGAACAGAAAGACATTTTTGCTTGGCTTGACAAGCTTCCTACATTGCCTGTTCTGAGTTAAAGCAAAATATAGCCAGGGGCAGACAGGAGTTTCAGCAGTGACCACTGTAATACTGAGCGCTTTTAATTACTGTAACAATAAATCACAGAGGAATGTCCTCCAGGAATGAAATGATTTTCTAAAAAAAAAATAAAAAAAAAATCTTGGAATATTTCTGAAATTCAATTAATTGAAGGCACCAGATAAAAGCTACACGTTCTTAATGGCTGTAAAGGAACCCTAAGGGAGGTAACTGAGCTGTAAGCCCAACTTCAAAGTGTGACAGAAATACTTACGGTATTACTTTAAAAAGTATTCAGATCAACGAATCAGTTAAAATTACTTATACATGTAACAGCCTTTTCATTTTCTCTTTTTGGAACTGGAGAGACAGAATTGCTCTCATTTCCTCCGATAAAAAAAAAAAAGCTGTTGAAACTTGTGAAAGAAATTGTAATTAAAGCCAGCCTTCAGTCAAAAATGGATATTATGAATTTCCAATTGACACACGATAAAGAGGCCAAGAAAACATAAAAGCAGCTCCACGAGACCTACATTTGCAGCTTTATATTCTCATTTCATAGGGTGGTGTAAATAGTTTCCCCCCCTCCTCCCCGCAACCACCTGAATGGCAGCCATTTACCAGCTTCTCCGTTGTCATGCAAGCTCCCTGCCTGAAACCACAGGATGCCAATCCCCGGCCTACTGCAACTGCTCGCTGGCGTGTATCCTAACCACGGTGTGCACCCAGGTCTTCCTGCCTACAGCTGGCTAATCTGTTTTTGGCTGGAGGAACACTCCAGATGGTTGAGTCGAGCAGTAGGATACAAGCCAGTATTAGGTCAAAGTTAAGTAAATACAGCCTCCTCTTTTGGAGGCAGAACAGACGACTCAGTACCGGGTGCTAGTACAGCCTCCTCTTTTGGAAGGCAGCAGAACAGACGACTCAGTACCGGGTGCTTGGGCCAGCCCACAAGGGAGAGTTGCTTCTGTCTTCACACTCTGCTTCCTGAATCAAGATGAATGTTTGGTCTGTTCCGGCAGGGCTATCCATATCTAGATGACCCTGGAGGTCCTTTCCAACTCTATGATTCTTACTGACTGGTTGTTGGATGGCTTTTGGAGGTCTGGCCAAGCTGGAGGAAGAAGGCATTCTTCTCCCTGTACAATGGGGTAGCTCCTTCCTCCATGGCAACAATGGCAGTGGCAGAACTGTGCTCTTTGCTGACTCTCTTCGGTCTCCTGCAATATGCCCCTTAGGATCACTGTAGGGTGGAGGGATGGTATGTCTGTAGAGAGAGAATGACACCTGTCTGGTGATATCACTCAGCAAAGTGCGACGTCTTCCTCTAGCCTTCTTCCAACTTAAGTGGTTCTTCCTCAAGCTGGAAAGCCACTTAAAGTAGGAGCAAGTGTCCAATGGCTGGAGGAACGGGTCAAACATGCCTCTCTATGATCTGCACACAGAGAGGTGGGACTTCCACCTTTGGGCGACAGTGGTCTTCCTTGGGGACTGTCCATTTAACTTCTCAAGACACTGCTGCTCTGGTGGGCTGGCAGCAGGCTCTTTGGGGCCAGTCCACACGTGCCCAGCCTCTTGATTTGCAGCTTGCCCCAGCAGACATTGGCATGAGTGGAGGCAGCTGCACAAGAGGAGGGGAAAGAGGAGGAGGAGGAGGAGGAGGAGGAAGGCGGCCTGAGTACTAAGGTTGTCAACCTCCAAGTGGGGCCTGGAGCTCTCCCAGAATTACAACTGGTCTGCAGACTTCAGAGATCAATTCCCTTGGAGATGGGGGAGGGAGAGACTGCAGTTCTGTCAGAGCTGTCCTTGAAAAAGAGCAGTTTGTGTCAGAGTTCTCTCAGCCCCACCTACCCCACAGGGTGTCTGTTGTGGGGAGGGGAAGGGATGGGAGTTTGTCAGCCTCTCTGAGACTCTTTTGGGTAGTGAAGGGCGGGGTATAAATAAT
>NW_015167528.1:2190774-2192567 GCF_001447785.1 Gekko japonicus | reverse complement strand
GAACTGCATACTCATCTCCCCCCCCCTCCCCAACCTATGCCCTCCCCAGACACTTTCTCCAAACCTCCAGGAATCTGCCAAGCTGGATTTGGCAACCCTACTCAGTAATCAAGCTTAGACTACCATCTTTAGGAGGGAGCAGTCTCTGTCTCTTCTTCCTTGTGAGGAGGGTGGAAGAGGCAGTGGCCCCCTGTTTGAGAGGATGAAGAAGGAGCAGTCAGGAGCAGTCAGGAGAATTCCAAGGCCACCTTCACCTCCCTTGCCTCAACCACCACTGCTTCAGGGCCTCCTTGTCTCAGCTACAACAGACTGAAAGAACTATGTGGCGGGCGACTGATCACGTTTCCGGTGGTAGCTCTTGGCCCACCCATGTCCCGTCGTGAAAAGGTTCCCCCCCCCAAGTCTCCACGGGATGCGCACAAGCACCCAACGGCGCATGCACACACTTCAGTTAAAAACACACACAACCCCCGCCACGCCGCTTCTTTGCCACGCTGCAGGATTGACATATGATCGGCCCCTCCCCCCGAACCACAGGACATCGGTGGGACGTGTGATCCGGCGGCCATGTGGTAGTTCGCTCCGGGGCAAACAGTCACGCCTCCCCCCCCGTGATATCCGGCCCGTGTGACCGGGGCCAGAGGCATCCTTTGGAGAAGTATTTGAAAAAGCTGACTTCAAGATTAGCTGGGATCATAGACAGATGCTGTGACACCAAGTAGTAAGTCTCAACTCAAAAATTTCAAACTTTCTGGCCCCCATTTTCCTATATGCCCTTTTAAAATCTGGGGACAATGGTAGGCATGTAGTGGTGGTTGTGTTTGTGGTGGCAATGAGGAAGTCTAACCATGCAAGAAAGCAGTGTAATCATGCCAGTGGACAGATCTAAATTCATTTGGATATACTCAATCAGCTTACAGAACAATCAGCTCCCTGTTTGCCATCTGTAGGCAGGATATGAGCTGAAACAGTGGGCATCTGAGCATGCCTACTCCCTTTTTCTGTTCTTACACTGCCCTTATTTTCTTAGGTCCCTTATACACATAGTTTCTGGTGTATTGCAGCCACTGCGGTGGGATTTCTTGCATAATAAAGGCAATGTAATTGGAACTACAGCATGGGTTACTTTCTTAGAAGTGCAGAAATCCCTACCCTAGTGTAACACTAGAAAGGCTGTGTGGTGTAATGCAAGTAGTAAGTCTCAACTCAAAAATTTGAAACTTTCTGGCCCCTATTTTCCTATATGCCCTTTTAAAATCTGGGGACAATGGTAGACATGTGCTGGTGGTTGTGTTTGTGGTGGCAATGAGGAAATCTAATCATGCAAGAAAGCAGTGTAATCATGCCAGTGGACAGTTCTAAATTCATTTGGATATACTCAATCAGCTTACAGAACAATCAGCTCCCTCTTTGCCATTTGTAAGCAGAAAATGAGCTGAAACAGCGGGCATCTGAGCATGCCTACTCCCGTTTTCTGTTCTCACACTGCCCTTATTTTCTTAGGTCTCTTATACACATCGTTTCTGGTGTATTGCAGCCACTGTGGTGGGATTTCTTGCATAATAAAGGCAATGTAATTGGAACTAGAGCATGGGTTACTTTCTTAGAAGTGCAGAAATTCCTACCCTAGTGTAACACTAGAAAGGTCCCCATGCAGTCTGAAGCAATGCTCCCTCTAAACTGTGGAGTCTTGTGAGTAAAAATTCTACTTTGTGAGCTACTGGCATGAAAGTTGTGAGCGAGCAATTTGGCTGCCGCATCAACTAGTTTGCTCTGGAGCCACCCTTCCTGAG
>NW_015167528.1:2185584-2189648 GCF_001447785.1 Gekko japonicus | reverse complement strand
GTTCTGCCATGAAACAGAGTATCGGAGACCAGGTAAGCACAAATTTGTTGTAGGTCTTCATGGGACCAAACTGATCATGGTTCAGGAGATGAGCTACTGGTACCTTTTTAAACAAAAAACCCCACCAAGCAATAGCTTTAAGATAGACAAAAGGAAGCACTTAATTAAATGAGTAATTAAATTGTAGAAGTTACTGTGATGATGTGATAGGGATGGACACAAACCGGGAAAATGGTGGTTCATGGAGGTTCATGGTTTGTGGGAATTCACGAACCACGAACCACCACAGACCTTTCAGTCTGACAAACCGGTTCATGGTTTGTGAGGTTTGTGACTTCGGGATGTGGTAGAACAGTACCCCTGTGGGCTAGAGATGCCAAATTCATACCAAGTCTCCAGCTGCTGCTTCCCTACCTGCCCTACAAGTTTAGTGAGTATTGGATTTAAGGGGACCAAGCTACAGTCCCCCAAAGCAGGTGCCCCCAGGAAATTGCTCTCTGGGGAAATAACAGCCGCAGGCTCTGACTGTGTCGAATACTCCCTTCACCTGAAAATTAGAGGCATCAAATTCGCAATAGACCTCCCTGTCAGAACCCACAGCTAAGCAATGAAGTACACACTTCCAGGAAGGTTTTACTTTTATTCAAAAGCCATAGATGTGATAACAGGAACACTGTTAGGAATGGCGGGATACCTATGCACATAATAGGATATAGGGCATTCGTATGCGCCCCCACCCCCAGCAATCACCAATTAGGTGTGCTCCCGCATGCGGGATACTGTTGGACTCTCTAACGGTTGCAAAGCTGGGAACGTAGACGCTCCCACAGACGATAGACACCACATTCTCCACCAGTACAACATCAAAGATAAGCATTACAGCTCTGAAGCAATTAAGCGCATGGGAAGGAATGCAAAGCAATTAGAAAACATCTCCACACTCATGGCAGCGTAGCTGACACTCCCCAGGATTACCCTTTACCTGCCCTCCAAGTTGTGGGCAGATTGGCTTGGGGGGGAAGATCCTAGGGTTCAATGTGCAGAATTGGAAGGAGTATGTTGAATGCCCCCCCTACAAGCTAGAGTCATTCAGCTTGTAGCAGACCTCCCTGGGACCTCCCTGCCCTCCCAGTTGCATGCAGATTGGCTTGGGGGAGAGACCCAAGGTCCAAAGTGCAAAAGGGGGGAGTGTGTTGAATGCCCACCCCGCAAGCTAGAGACACCCAAGTTGCAGCAGACCTCCCCCGGATGCCCCTCTACCTGCTCTCCAAGTTGTGGGCTAATTGGCTTGGGGGGGCTGAGTAGTGCCCCCCAAGCAGGTGCCCCCAGGAAAGTGCTCTCTGGGGAAATCACAGTAGCCACAGGTTTAGGTCGAACAGACCCTCCTACAAGCCAGAGGCATCAAACTCACAGTGGACTTCTTTGGGATCCTCCTCTACAAAAGGGGAGGGGAGGTGGAAAATTGGAAAACCGAGTTGAGGAGCAGGTACAGCAAGGGCAGCTGATGATGTCAAGCCCAGCAGGCAGATAGCCAGAGGCACCAGAGTCAAGGTCCTTGGGGTCTAGTGCAAAAGGGGGGGAGGTCTAGTGTAGGAGGGGGGTGGCAAGGTGCCCCCAAGAAAGTGTCCCTGGGGATATCACAGCCCTGGTGACAGGCTTTTTGGGGGTGGCCGGCCACACTCCCCCTTGTGCCTGGGAGGTGGTCATGGGAGGTAGTCACCCAGTTGTGGACATGGATTTTGGGGGTGGCCACTGGCCACCCACTCGCCTCCCCCTGGTGACTGGAGTTTGAGGAGTGGCCCACCACACTTCCCCTCATGCCCAGGAGGAAGTCACCAACCTGCCTCCTCATTGGGGACATTGTTGCTGTAGATGGGGGGAACCTTGGGTGCAGTCAAAGGAGCTGGCTTGTACGGGACGATGTTTGATGTGGCTGAGGTTTACATTGGTGGATATCTGTCCATGAGGTAGGTGTTGTGCTAGGATGTAGATCTTGGTCCATTAGGTGGGTGCTGTGCTATGAGGTAGATGGGGGACAGAAATCATGAGGAGGCAGGCGTGGACTGCGGAAGGTTGGAAGCGACGATTCTTGGGGATACAGGTATGGTGAAGAGACGTGTGGTGGACAAGGGGAGGCTTGAAGTGACGATTCTTGGGGGGACACAGCTAGTGAGGAGTGGGGTGTTAAAATATCCTAGTGGGGGGTGGGCGTATGGTTCCTCATTTCTGTATTTATTTCTATGTCATTGATTTTGAATGCCAAGTAAATAATGGCAAAGTTTAATTTGCATCTACAAAATCCTTCAGCTGGCCCTGTTGCAACCCAGAAACAAATTCACTGCCTCCTCTGCCATTTGTGACCAGCAGTTGTTTGGAAAGAATCATGAGGGATCAGGAATGAAACTTCCACTTTGCTCAGAAGCGCAGGCCTGCTGGCGGACAGACACCTTGAACTAAGGGGTGTGAAACATCTTTGCTCACTTGGTGTCTTCCGCCCCCCACCTACTGCATTGGTGATAGAGAGCACCAAGGGTCACTGAATCCTGGGAAAATTCACAGTGGATTACAGTCACAAAGTCAGCCACCACGACAGGAGATGCCAGCCCGAGGAGAGATAGCTGGGGCACCACAGGAAAGACGAAGAGGTGCTTGTTAAAATGGGATAAATCAGCTTGCTGCAGAACAAATCATTTCTGGTACAAAATTGTAATGCATTGTGTATACGAGGCAGCAACAATGCACTGTGAAATACTGTATGATACTAATGAAATAATGCATGCCCTAGAACATTTCCCACTTGTAATAACATCTGGCTTAAAAAAACTCCTTTGAGATACAAGCTTGGCCCCAAGGCTGCAGAATAAGAGTTATCGTGAGCTGTGAACCAGGGATCCTTCCATTTCAGTCTCACTTGACTCAGTAGTAAATCATCACTTCCCTTGTAATGCAAGGATTACAATACTGGCTAGCCTTACTGGGTTGTTGTAAAGATTGCTTAGATAATGTACAGTAAGTCCTTGGAACACTCTACAGCAGTTGTCTTTCACCTTTCCAGAGCTGGGACCCAGGTTCCCTTTAAGCTGCGCCAGGCTGTGCTGGCACACCGATTTCCCCGGCCAGTGCAGCAATTTCTACCACAGCGCAGGGGTGGGAGGTTCCCTTCCCAATGGCCATTCAGCACGGATCCATTTGCTCAGACAGTATGCTTTGTATTTCCTAATCTGGGCTGGCCCTGCCTCCCCTCAGCTGGGGTTTGCTTGCCCTGTGAAAGGGGGCGCTGCTACCCTCCCCGGCAGTCCTCTGCCTCGTGCTCCTGGAAATACCCTGGCCCAGAAGAAGGACTGTTCTGTTACACAGCTTCTGCCCTTCCTGAGGTGAGTTGCCTGGTTGTTTGTTTTGTCCTGGGGTGGGGGTGGGGAGCTGGCGTCAGCAGTGTGTTAGAGGTGATCTGGTGGCTTTTGGTGCTTTGCAAAGTGCGGTGAGCTGCGGTGGCTCAAGTGGTTAAGACGCTGAACTGCAGGCTGTGGAAGGTCAGTAGTTCAGCAGTTCAAGACCCGGGTGCTGCAAGACAGGGTGAGCTCATGTCTTTAGTTCCAGCTCCTGCCAACCTAGCAGTTCGAAAGCAAGAAATTGCAAGTAGATAAATAGGTACCACTTCGGTGGGAAGGTAACAGCGTTCCGTGCGCCTTGGTGTTTAGTCATGCCGGCCACATGACCACGGAAACGTCTTCGGACAGCGCTGGCTCTTCGGCTTTGAAACGGAGATGAGCACCGCAACCCTAGAGTCGGATTCGACTGGCTTTCGAGCAAGGGAACCTTTACCTTTACCTTTACCTAAAGTGACTCTATGTGCCCTTAAGCCTGCAAGGTTAGTTGAAGAAGGTGGGGGGAGAGCTGGCCTCAGCAGTGTGCTAGAGGCGATCTGGTGGCTTCTGGTGCTTTGCAAAGTGACTCTCTGTGTCCTTAAGCCTGGGAGGTTAGTTGAAGAAGGTGTGGGGGGGAGCCGGCCTCAGCAGTGTGCTAGAGGGGATCTGGTGGCTTCTGGTGCTTTGCTAAGTGACTCT
>NW_015167528.1:2166952-2185504 GCF_001447785.1 Gekko japonicus | reverse complement strand
TGTGCAAAGTGTCTCTGTGTGGCCTTAAGCCGGGGAGGTTAGTTGAAGAAGGTGGGGGGGGGGATCTGGCCTCAGCAGCATGCTCGAGGCGATCTGGTGTGTTCTGGTGCTTTGCAAAGTGATTCTCTGTGCCCTTAAGCCTGGGAAGCTAAGTAATACAAATATGTTCCATATAAATATAAATAAGTTTAATATAAATATATGGCTTGTAATACAAATGATAATAGTTTATATGTTGTTTGTATGTTTGTACACTTAAATAATTAAAAAAAAATATGTCGGCCCGCTCACAGTTTTAACGCTAGGACCACTTTCGGCGCACAGGGTAAGATTTCTGCTCACGAGACTGCACACCTGAGAGGGGACATTGGCTGGGACCAACTGTACATGCTTCCCATTGATGCTGCAAGCACATAACTGGAAGCCATGTGACACCAGAGTCATCTGACAGGAAGAGAGGGAGCCAGCGTTATGAGCCTGCCAGTGTCAATATCAGAAGCACAGGCAGCAGGCCAATAGAGCTGGGGACAGGAAGCACAAGTCAAGCTCTAGGAGGGGTATTGTAGTGAGGAACGAGCCAAGGTGCCTCTCCACCTGTGAAGGACCTCTCTCTCCACATCTTCCTGCTGCTCCTCTCAGGCAAGAGGCATAGAACCTTGCTCTAGACACCAGAAGGTCAGACCAGAACCAACGGGGCCGTGAAACAGGGATCCTTCCATTTCAGGCTCACTTCTGTCATTGACTCAGTAGCAAATTATCACTTCCCTTGTAATACAAGGATTACAATACTGGCCAGCCTTACTGGGTTGTTGTAAAGATTGCTTAGATAATGTACAGTAAGTCCTCTGAACACTCTACAGCAGTTGTCTTTCACCTTTCCAGAGCTTGGACCTAGGTTCCCTTTAAGCTGCACCAGACTGCGCTGGCACACCAATTTCCCCTGGCCAGTGCAGCAATTTCTACCACAGCGCAGGGGCGGGAGGTTCCCTTCCCAATGGCCATGCAGCACGGATCCATTTGCTCAGACAGTATGCTTTGTGTTTCCTAATCTGGGCTGGCCCTGCCTCCCCTCAGCTGGGGTTTGCTTGCCCTGTGAAAGGGGGCGCTGCTACCCGCCCCGGCAGTCCTCTGCCTCGTGCTCCTGGAAATACCCTGGCCCAGAAGAAGGACTGTTCTGTTACACAGCTTCTGCCGTTCCTGAGGTGAGTTGCCTGGTTGTTTGTTTTGTCCTGGGGTGGGGGTGGGGAGCTGGCGTCAGCAGTGTGTTAGAGGTGATCTGGTGGCTTTTGGTGCTTTGCAAAGTGCGGTGAGCTGCGGTGGCTCAAGTGGTTAAGACGCTGAACTGCAGGCTGTGGAAGGTCAGTAGTTCAGCAGTTCAAGACCCGGGTGCTGCAAGACAGGGTGAGCTCCTGTCTCTAGTTCCAGCTCCTGCCAACCTAGCAGTTCGAAAGCAAGAAATTGCAAGTAGATAAATAGGTTCTGACTGCAGGCAGGGCCTCTAACTTCTTAGCCAATCCCCACACACCTGATGTTGGCAGCTATGGCCACCCCTGCCGCTCGTGATTGGCTGATGGACACCGCTGATGGTGACTGGCATGGGGGTATAACTCCGTGGTTCTTTAGAGAAGAACTCTCTTGCTCCTGGGATCCTGATTTTTGAACAAAGAGTTTCTTTGTGAACTGATTGCCGGTTGCCAATCTTCTGTTACGAAGGATCTGTATCTCTGAGCAGTCCTGGCCTATCTACCTGCACTAGATGGGATTTATCTTCAAAATCCCTTGGTGCCAACCTGTACTGTTATACAATGGGCACTCTTGGACTATCTGATGCTACACTTAACTTGGTAACTAATATTTATTATTAATGTGCAGTAAGGGCAAATAGCCATAGGTTGTTATTATTTTTGTATCCTCTATTAGTCTCTTGCTATGCTTTGCACTGAATAAAGATCATTCATATTTGTAATTGTCTCTGATGCGGTAATTGAACTCCAGGGCTAAATCTTGTGTCTAGACGCTGACCACCGAGCTACCACTGTGAGAGTAATTGTGTGCACCTCTGAGTTAGAGTTGCTGATGTGTTAAGTCCCAGATGCCAGCTGAGAGATTGAATATCTGCTCTTAGGCTGGGTGGGAACCCCTTTGAAGAGATTCTGGTGGCAAACTGTTGTGAATCCTAGAGAGAGTACAGACTATCTCGTGGATTTTGTTTCATGTGCTGAGATATAGGGTTCCCTCTCACCCCTGGACTGGGCTGAGTGGGTTTAATCCTGTACACGGTCCTTCCAAAAGGGAGCCAAAAATGGCATCTCTAAAGGGGACTTGCAACCTCACATGAGCACCCACATGAAGCTGCCTTATACTGAATAGGCATCAAGGTCAGTATTGTATACTCAGACTGGCAGCAGCTCTTCAGGGTCTCCAGAATAGGACTTTCTCGCCACCTACTGCCTGGTCCTTTCAACTGGAGAAGCCAGGGACTGAACATGGAATCTTCTGCATGACAAGGAGATGCTCTGCGACTGAGCCAGTGCTCCTCCCCAGCAGAAAGCGTTACACGATCTACCTGAATATCCACCCATGAGCTGAAGGCCACCACAGGATCCCCAGCTTTCATTACAGAAGTCTGGGGCACTTTGGTTGCAGAGGTATGCCTTTCCCCTCATATCTTCGCAATGAATAGCGCTGGAGACTTCCTTTGAAAAAACGACAGCTGGCAACTGAGACAACCTAATTGATGGATTGTTATAATGTTGCAGTGCTTAAAAGATATATAAATTGCCAATACAGCCCCCCTACTGTTGTGCAAGGGTGTGTGGGAGATCAACATCCTGGGGGACCAGATGGGGAAAATATGTGGAAACTGTCATGTGGAAATCCCGTTAACACCAGCCCCGTAGCTAGGGATTTTGGGGGGACGGAGCCTTTAAAAGGTCTAGGAAAGCTGCCGTGTTTTTTTTTAAAAAAGGAGAGCGGGGATCAAGTTTCCTCCCTTACTCCTTCCCTGAGCCAACAATCTTTTCTGAAGCCTGGCACAGAAAATCCAACAGGAGGAGCGAACTGCGGCAATCCGACCAATGTGTGTGTGACTCAGTCAACCACCGGTTGCTGCTGGGTCCTAAAGATACTCATCTCATCTCAGATGAGCTCAAACAGGGAGATGCCGGCTCAAATTGATCAGGGGGTGAAGGGGCCGGAGGGAGGGAGGGGGAGCTGAAGATTGGGGGAGGGGCCCACAAAAACAGCAGGTGGGCCGGTCCCCATGGGCCCCACGTTAGCTACAGGCCTGGTTAACACTGCACTGTCGCAGCAACAGGGAAGCCAAACAAGCCCATTTCCATGTGGGAAAGCACCTAACAGTGCCATCCTAAGCAGATTTTACCCCTCTAAACCCACTGATTTCAATGGACTTAGAGAGCTGTAAGTCTGCTTAGGACAGCACTTGAAGTAATGCACAGTTCTTCCTTTCTCCTTTCTACATCTTTGAAGAAACATCTTGATTTTAGCAATCCTTTTCTTAGGTATGTGGGGAACAGCTTTACTATAGATAGAGTAAATGATAATGTTTCTCATTCCCCATCCCCAAGTGGGAAGGGATGCATTAATAATCAGGTAGGAAGAGGAGATGGTGGGGAAATGATTACCAGGATATCATTCCCCCACCCCCCCCTTGGGCAAGGACTTATACTTGCAGGTAAGGCCATATCATTGATACCAGGCAACCATTACTCTAAGGTATAGTTGAAGCTTCCCAGTGAGGCAGGTAGATAGATAACTTAATTACACAACTTGTGATCCTTATATTTCTTTATCTTGTACCTTTCCAGATTCTGCTTCATCACTGCACTCTGGTTATGCCCGGTGATTTCTTCAGTGTTCTGTGGAAGGTAAGGCCAGGCCAGCCAGCAAGTCACAGAGAGACTTGATATGAACACAGGACTGAGTATGGAGAAGTCTTTTCAAAAGGACCAGTTTTCCAGAGGGCCTTAGAGATGCCAATGCAAACACATTGCCCCCCGTGGACTGCACGGAGGTGAAACAGCTTATTGATACTCTGAAGCCTGGGAAAGTCCTGGGTCTAGCTCTGATACCTCCAGAGCTGATCAAAAGGAATGCAGATTGGTGGGTGCCAGTTCTGGCATCCCTGACCAAACAGGGGAAATCCCTAAGGATTGGGGAGTAGCTGTAACCATCCCATTATATAAAAAGGACAACAAAGAAGACTCCGATAATGATAGACCAATCCATCTGTTAAGCCTAGTGAGTAAACTCTATGTGAGACATCTTTTGTGGAAATTTAGGGACTGGCCAGAAGATGATTTTTGGTTAGCAGAACAGGCTGGCTTTAGAGAGTGTCGTCCCACCTTAGATCACAGTATGTTATTAGATCACTTGATCATTAAGAACTCCTCCAACTCAAGTGTGTCATTATTTGTGGCCCTTCTGGACTTGAAATCGGCCTCTGACTCAGTTTCTAGAGACTTCCTATGGGCTTCAAGCATTGACAGTTATTATTTCTAATTCAGGCCCTATATGACCACACATCTATATGGATCAAGTGTTCCCCTTATGGTCATCTGACAGACCCTATTAGAACAGATAAAGGAGTTAAACAAGGATGCCTTTTGGCATCCCTCCTCTTTAACGTCTATATTAACAACCTGGTATCTCACATAAATAAGCCTGAGTTTCACCCTCCAAAGCTAGGCAATAAACATACAGATGCTGCTGCTTTAATTACCCAGATGATGCTGTTTTACTTTCAAGGACACCTACAGGCCACAGGAGAGCCATGAGTTCCTTTGCCCAATATTGCCAGGTTAACAACTTAGAGGTTAATTATTCTAAAACCAAAGTAATGGCCTTTGCTTAAGCAACACCTAAAATCTATCACTGGTAGGTTCCTTTTGAGGAACAAAATATGTCCCTGTTGCAATGAAGGTATAGAGTCCTTAGAACATGTTATATTTGATTGCAAGGCATATAATAACTTTCATGAATCTCTTGTGATTTCCACGATTTTACCTCTTACTAGCAGACAAAAAGTGCACCTTCTGAAGAACTTCCTTGCAGATAGGCAACCTGAGGTTACATATCACGTGGCCAGATTTGGTTGACTTGCTGCAAGAACTAGAAAATTCTTATTAGCTCAGGCAGAAAATTAAGTACCTCTTTGCCAATTGTTCTGTATTCTAAAAATCCCCAAGATTTCAAATTGTATTTTACCCTTATTTTATTGTTTTTTTGTTAGCTTGATTCCCACTTTATGTACAATTGCTGGCTTTGGCCATGAATAACATTCATTCAGAGGTAATTTGCCATTGCCTGCCTTTGCACAGCAAACTTGAACTTCCTCAGTGGTCTCCTAAAAAAATATGCAAACATATCTCCTTCCAACCTTCCTTCCCATCTTCTCTCACCCTAGGGTTACCATGGGCCATCACAGGACAGGAGAATTCCCACCCCATCCTGAATTGCCTGTGCTCTAGCACTTGAGCAGAAGGAGAAAAATGGTGGCGGGGAGATGACACAGATGCTGGAAACATGAAAAGGGTAACGGTTGATACATATCTGATCCAGGAGAAAGCTCGACCTTCTCAATGAAGAATGCGGGAGCAAGAGATCTAACTAGGGGAATCCTACTTCACACAGTTGGAACCAGCCAACACGTGTGGGCTTCTTGGCTGCAGTCCAAGAGAGCACGTGCGGATTACCTAAGGTAGAACTTATGTTGCAAAGGTGGGGTAAAGATGGCTAGCATGGAACAAAGGTTGAACCTCACCTTTTATAACCTATTTTAGGGGTTGGCATCTGTGCCAACCTCATACTTGTAGTCCGTCCCATTCCCTATACCTATTGGTTACTGGGAAGTGATGTATCTACCTAGAGGGAGTGGGCAATATTCAAATCTTAACCTTTAACTCAATGGAAGCACCTGGTCAAGGTGTGAAATTCTTGGTGCCCAGGAAACCTTTGATGTGTAGATAGCTGTAGCTGGTTCCCAAGCAGTAAACAGGAAAGAGTCACTTTCAGATGCAAACCAGATCTCAGGATTACGTGTTGATCAGGAACTCCTCGATGGTGGAGGACCTGTTGTTTGTGAGAGTCCTCTTAGCTGACCATAATGGAGAATGCCTTCTTCTTCCCAGGCTGGGAGGGTAGGTGTGTGTGTGTCTTCATTAGCATATCAGTGCAGGCAGAGCACATCAGCATAGCAGCTTCCAGATGTAGGCAGACCAAAGCACACAGTTTTCCCAAACCCATACACAAAGCAAGTACCTTCCATACATACAAACGTCAGCATAATACAAATAAAATACAATATTAAGCACATCCCTTAACATTCATCACCTTATGGTTTTAATTCTATACTAATTGCTGGCTTTGGCCATGAATAAAATTCATTCAGAGATAATTTGCCATTGCCTGCCTTTGCACAGCAAACGTGAACTTCCTCAGTGGTCTCCTAAAAAATATGCAAATGTATCTCCTTCCAACCTTCCTTCCCTTCTTCTCTCACCCTAGGGTTACCATGTGCCATCACATGACAGGAAAATTCCCACCCCATCCTCAATTGCCTGTGTTCTAGCAATTGAGCAGAAGGAGAAAGATGGTGGCGGGGAGATGACACAGATGCTGCAACATTGTTTCTGGACTGAGAAGTGATGTCACAGCATCTAATCTAATCTTCAAAGTGGTGCAAATTCACCCAGAAAGTGGGTGGTATAACTCGCACTGCTTCAGCAAGAGAAGCTGAGCCTGAATGAAAGCTGAATAATATCAGCTTTTATTTGGGCTCAGCTAGATTGGTAGCCAAATCAGATTATAAAATGGCTGATTTGGCTGAGTAAATACCCAAGAAATACTGATAAGGTATTTTTCAGGTATTTATTCAGCTCGGTACATACTGAGCGCACACCCCTAGTTACAGTCAAAACAATGAATTTTTATAGTTCAAAACCAGATTTAGACAAAATATGGCTATCAACTTCCAATAAGCTGATTCAAAAGTTGTATAATTTTTTACTACATGATGTAATGCAAGATGAAGTAGTTAAATCTTCAATGGTTGTATGGATGCGGGATATAAGATATAGCCTGAACATAGATGACTGGTCAAAAATTTGGAAAGCAGTTAAATTACTAAGATCAACGTCATATAAAGAAAATATATTTAGAATGTTTTATAGGTGGCACTGGTCATCGGATAGAATGGCCAAATGTTATAAGGAGGTATCAAGAAACTGTTGGAGGTGCAAAAATAACATGGGTACATTCTTTCACATGTGGTGGTGGTGCAAGAAGATTTATAAATTTTGGAAAGATATTAAACAGCTAATATTAGGGATTATGGATATAGATCTACATCTGTTACCATAAATTTATTTGCTAAATATAATACCAGAAGGGTTTGGGCGTGATGATACATGTATTTTGTCATATATCCTTACCGCAGCCAGAATTCTTGTTGCTAAATGTTGGAAGGCAGAGAAATTACCCACTAGAGAAGAGTTGGTTACTAAAATATCTGAACTTGCAGAAATGGATATATTGAATATGATACTTTCAGGAAAAGATGGAAAAGCTTTTCAAAAAAGATGGCATAGAGTTCACAAATGGTTTGGAAAGCATGTTTAACGTAAACTCCGAAAAATTAGTTATGTACTGTATTTTTGGTTTTGCTTTTGTAACATAAAAACCTATAAATAAATTCAATAATAAAAAAAGAAAATATTTACAAAATGTTTTATAGATGGTATATGACTCCAGGTAAATTAGCGAAATGTTACCCTAATTTACCTAATAACTGTTGGAAATGTAAAAAGACTGTAGGCTCATTCTTTCATATGTGGTGGAAGTGTGATAGAGTTAAAAATATTGGTCTTGGGTCCATGAAATGTTGCAAAAAAGGATGGAATCTACCATACCTTTTACACTTGAATTATTCTTATTGAATATAAAACCAGGAACATGTCAAAGCCTGGACTTTTATCTAATTATATATGTATTGACTCTTGCAAGAATATTATATGCAAAATATTGTAGGAAAGACGAAATACCCTCAAAAGAAGAAATGTTAGACAAAACTTTTGAAACTGCTGAGATGGATAAATTGACTTTATTTTTGAGAGGGCAAGAAGAAGGGAGATTTCAGAATACGTGGTCAAGATTTTATAAATGGCTGGAAGAATACAATAAATGAACAGTAAAGTCTTACAATATTATATTTGAGATACTCTAGAATTTGGTTTGAAATATAATGCAGTAAACATAGGTTGAACATGTGGTGATCAAAAACGATTTATACATTTATTATAAGGTAGGAGGTATTGTAATAGATATAACTGGAAACCCCCATTTTATGTCTTTTTTGTTTGTTTGTCTGATGTGTTGTAAAAATGTTATGTAAAAAGACATTGCTTCTGGATAATTACCTGGAAGTGATGTCACAGGAGGGCTATGGGGGGCAGGATTCTGGCTGTGGCATCATGTCACTTCCAGTGAAAAACAGGAGTGACATAGGTAACTCTAGGAATCACTGTAGAATTTCCAGCATTTTCTAGAACTAACCTATGTTACTTCTTTTTTTCACTGGAAGTGACATGACCTGGCAGCTGGGAGGAGGAGGTGTCGGGGCATTGCCTGCTCCAGCAGGAGAGGGACTTGGCAGAGGAGGGAGGAAGGGAGGGACGGATTGGGATCTCCTGCTCCAGTCAGGGCTTTGGCAGCCCTAGTCTGTGATGATTCCTTTCCTCAAAAGCTCCCAGGATGTGGAGGTGGCATGGCTGGCAGCTGTTTCACATACAGGGCCGATACAGCCACACAGCCACACTCACACACTTCCTACTTTCTCTCTCCTGCATGCATGCAAAGGACGCATGCTCATGGGGTACTCGGCCTACTGCAGTTCGAGGGTCCTCCTGTACTTTCATCCCACAGTAAGCAGCCCACCACAGCACCACCACTGACTTCCAGCAGTAGCCATCCACAGCATCCACTTCCAGTTGCCAGCCTCATGCCGACCACCTGAGGGTGGGTCACGATTTGCCGCTTGATGCCTCCACACCAGAGGCTCCTTTCTCACCCAGCAGAGCCCCGCCCCTCTCCCTCTCTCTTGCCTGCACCTGCCCAAAGGGTTTTGTGTCAGAACATACGGACACTCAGCGGCAGGACCGTCAGGGTGGAGGAGTGCCTCAATTCCCCAGCATGATGCTGGTGAAGAGCCCAACCCTCAAAAGCCCCATGGCTAGGAGCCTTTTGCCAAGGCTCCGGGGGGGGGTAGCGACCCATCGCCCCCTTCCTTTCTGCTGGAGCGCAGATCACATCACCGGGAGGTCTGGGAGATGCGTCCGCCAGCGTGTCACCATAAACCGGAAGTCCCTCACATCCTCATCTCTCAATAAACAAATCACTGCCAAGATAATGTTTGTGCAAGAGTCTGACATTTAGCAGAGACCAACTGTCCACCAGCTGTCACGGCTCATCTGTCAGGACCCTGCTGTTCACCTGCAAGGACCATTTTCAGTAACAAATTATTTATTTACTTCATTTATACCCCTCCTTCATCCCCAGTGGGGACCCAACATGACTTACATTGTTGTCTTCTCTATTTTTACCCTTAAAACAACCCTGTGAGGAAGGTTAGGCTGAGAGTGGTCCAAGGTCACCCAACCAGCTTCCATTGCAGAGTGGGGATTTGAACCTGGGTCTCCCAGACCCTGCTCTGGCATTCTAACCACTACACTATACCGGTTCTCACATGGTAGTTTTGCCCAGAGTTCTGGAGTCAGTCAGACTATTTTAATTTAGGATTCCAATACAAAGCTATGGAAAATCCACTCTGTGTACCATAATAACTTTTGAAAATACTTAGCATCACAGCTTGAAATGTCTGAGAAAAATCAATGTATCCCCCCCCCTGCTGTGCATGGCTTTGCATGTGCTAATAGACTCTCCCATCATTTACTTGTCCTCCAACACTGCATGTCCAAGTGTCTGTGCCTTAAAAATACTTCTGTTCATTCATACAGTGAAATAAACTCTAACTTTTTTCAGCCCCGCGGAACATTCACCTGGAGCATTTGTTATTTCTGCATAATGAAATTGTATGTTCCCCATTCCTACAATTGTAGCCTACTTTAAGGGAAACTTTCTTAATCAAATGAATCTTTCAGAGCTTGAAAAGTGATTTTTCTGGTGCTTTTATAACTTTAACATCTTCTGTGAAGTCCATGGGGATTCCATAAAACCCAAGTCAAAGTATCCCAAATCCTTTCCTATTATTATCTCTGTTTACAGTGACAGTGTCACAGATTTCTTGATTCTAAATAATTTAATAATTTAGCAGTATATCAGAATAATGTGTAATAAAAAGAGACAAACCGTCATCTTTTTTTCAAGAGGGAGAGCATCGCACCTGAACCAAGGACCTGACTTTTCCATTAGAGACCAGGCAGCGGCATGCGCAGGCCTGGCGCTGTTTGCACTTAGATGAAACGCACATCTCCTTTTAACAGTTGGATGAAAATTTAAATACAGAAATGGCTCCGCCGAGCTTTCCGATGGGTTCAGAAACCTCGGCGGGTACTGCTGGAGAGCAAAAACCCTCCGGCACTCGCTTCCCAATTAAAATGATTAGGCCACTAAAGCTTTCCTTGATTAGTCTGCGGGGGACACTGCTAATTGGGGAGGACAAATGGGCACACTGTTCTATTTGTTTATTCTATTTTGTTTATTTCTTCATATTTATAGTCCGCCCTTCCCACAAGTGGGCTCACGGCGGGTAATAACATGCCAATAATACAAAGCAACATTTCAGTAATAAAATAAATAAAATATTTAAACTATCCTGTACTTTAAAATGGTGGTCACAGTCTTGCGGCAAAGATTTTTAATGGTTGCGAGAGGTCTGGCCTATAATCAGATATAGATAAAGGTCAGCAGTTGCTAAGGGTCTTTTCGGTGGCGGCTCCTACCTGGTGGAATGAGCTCCCGGGGGAGATCCGGGCCCTGCGGGATCTTATGCAGTTCCGCAGGGCCTGCAAGATGGAGCTCTTCCGCCAGGCTTTTGAGTAGGAGCCGTCGCCGCCACTATTACCACCATCGTGTACTGCAGAGCAGTGGCGTCGGGGTGGGCTGATTAGCCATCCGGAACATCTCGGCCCATAGCTCGCCCCCTTTCTTCTGACCTCACTGTGATATATAACAGTGAGTGAGTATTTTAATCACCGATGCATTCTGTAAGATTGAATTGTGTTTTAAGTGGTTAACTGTGCTATTTTATCGCACTCTGGGTGCCTGAATTGTTTTAATCGTGTTGTATTTTATTGCACGGCTGTGCCTATGTAAGCCGCCCTGAGCCCGCGTGTGGGGAGGGCGGGGTACAAATGTAATAAAATAAATAAATAAATGGGTGGCAAAAACCTCAGGGAGACCATATATGGACATGGACATCTTTCAGGCCAAGGACCACCAGGAAATGCTGATCCATCAAGCATAACGCTCTTCGGGATGTATGTGGGAAGAGGCGGTCCCTTAGGTATGTTGGTCCTAGGCATGTAAGGCTGTTCCATCATTTGGCTCCAGGGCTGCCAGATCCCCCGGCGGGAGGAAGGTTCTCCCGCTCTAGGGCCACCCGATCCACCGGCCTGGATCTGGCCGGTGGGGAACCCCACCCCCAAAGTCCCTGGATCAGGCCGATGTGCCTAGTGCGATGATGTCACCCAGAGGTGACGTCATTGTGCCAGGTGCGTTGCCAGGGGGATGCTCTAGCATTTGGCTAGAGTGTCCCCTCTGGCGACGTGCCTAGTGTGATGATGTCACTTCTGCGTGATGTCATTGCAGCGTGTGTGTGCAATGGGCATGAGGAAAAGTCCCAGACCAGGAGCTTCTCCCCGCCACCGGAAAGAGGTAGGGACCTGGAAACCCTATTTAGCTCTTTTGGGTCCCGTGTGTTACTGTTGTGGGGAATGTGGAATGAGATATTGAAATGGTCTTTCTTTCAAGCAATTGGGGTGTGCGTCACATTATGTTTATTTAATTAGACATTATCTTCCTTTTGTATCTCAGGGGCAAAGCTTAAGATGCTCGTTAGGGCAGGAATTACTTTATATTGATAAATGTGACATATCTGGAAACTGTAAGAGAATGTTAACCTAAATTGGTATTTTATTTATTTAGGGTATAATAAAAAAATGGGTACTCAAAGCAGCCTATAACCTTGTTCTCACCTCTTCGGTTTTATACTCACAGTCACCCAGAGAGCATCCATGGGAGAATGGGGACTTGAACCCGGGTCTCCCAGATGCTCAACTGGCCTTTCCAGTATAAGCAACAATCTCTCCTGCTTTTAAAAAGTTCTTGTCTCATTCTGATCCTATTAAGGACATCTCACAAAGTGGAATAAAATTCACTAAAAGAACTTGTACTGCTTTAATTTCATTTAACAGCATGGATGCCTATCAGTTATACCAAATTAGCGGCCATGGCTTTCCCAAAGAATTTTGGGAGCAGTCATTGGCTAAGGGTGCTGTGAACTGTCTGGCCTTCTGTAGCAGAACTACAGTTCCCAGGCTTCCTTGGGAAGAAGGAATGTGTATCAAACTCAAGGTAAGGTGGTAGATCAATGTTTGGTTTCTCTACAAGCCTTCTGAACATTTATTTATATTTATTTATTTATTTATTAAGGAGATTTATGTCTTGCTTTTCTACTAAGATTGTACTCAAGATGATGGCTGCTCTTGTGTATGGAACTAACACATGAGCATACATGGTCCTACATTATAGGGGAGGCAACTGCTGACCAAGGCTCCCTCTAACCTGTGGAGTCTTGTGAGCAAAAGTTCTACTTTGTGAGCTCCTGGCATTAAAGTTGTGAGCGAGTGAGTTGGCCTGCTGCATAAATCAGTTTGCTCTGGAGCCCTCCTCCCTGAGCTGAGAAAAAAATCTGTGAGCTGGAGGCTAAAAAACGGTGAGCTAGCTCACACAAACTCAGCTTAGAGGGAACATTGCTGCTGACTAGGGAATTGACATCTGAGGTCCTGGCCCCACTGGTGGACCTCCTGATGGCACTGGTATTTCTGGCCATTGTGTGATACAGAGTGTTGGACTGGATGGGCCTTTGACCTGATCCAACATTGGCATCTCTTATGTTCTTATGTTTTTATGAACAGAATTCTGTAGGTAACACTGGGTGCCCTAGGTTGAAGACAGAATTATGGTACTGAATGTCAAATTCCCTCTGATAAAGCAAGTACACTTGCAATCAAGGAGATTCGGGGTTACTAAAAAGTTATAGTCTTATTCTTTGTGTCTCCATAAGAAGATTTTCACATAATTTTACCAACTGTTCACAGTGTATAACCCATTAAAATGCCTGAAGCTGGAAAGACAAGGCTGAGAACAGGGAACAGGGGATGTTAGATGAGAAATTTCAGTGGGAAAAAGCAAACTGCTTGGAAGCTGTGGGAAACCGAGGAATGAATGAGCTACAGAACAAGGCTAAGCCAAGTTACATCTAGGGATGTGCACAAAAAGATTTGGTGTTTTTCAGCTTTGGGTACACCAAACCTGAAAAATATCAGTATATACCAATATTCCCAAATCTCAATTTTGGTATGATATCGGGATTCAGGAAATAATTAGTATTGCAGAATTTATTTGGCAAAGCTCTCATCATCATCATCATCATCATCATCATCATCATCATCATCATCATCATCAATCATCATCATCTAACAACAACAACAACAACAGCAATAACAATCACCTTATCCCTGCTAAGCAGGGCTCTGGGTGATATACAACAAAAGGCATATAGCCACAAGATAATTTGTTTATTTATATATTTCATTTCATTTATACCCCACCCTCCCCGCACGTGGGCTCAGGGTGGCTTACACAGGCACAAAAGTGCGATAAAAATACAACAAGTTAAAACAATTAAGGCACAAGTGCAGTAAAAGTCAACAGTTAAAACAGTATAGGCAAAAATGCACATCTCACAGGATACATAAATGACTACAATACTTACTCCCTATTGCATACCCCAATGGGGTCAAAAAAGGGGGGGGGATGCCATGAGCCACGATGTTTCATCTGGCCAGTCAGCCCGACGTGGCGGAACTGCTCTGCAGTCGCACGGTGGTGGTAGTGGCGGCGGCTCCTACTCAAAAGCCTGGCGGAAGAGCTCTGTCTTTCAGGCCCTGCGAAACTTCTAATCACAAATGGAATTAAGACCAGGTTTAAAAAGTCCAAGACGGCGTCTCTAGAATTTACATCCCAGTTCTGGAGTGTCTGCCCACTTCTGGATGAGGAAGCACAAGCTCAGAATTGGAGACTGAAGGAGAGAAGAGGGTGCCAGCCAAAACAGAGAACCGTCGCTGTCCTCAACCGAAAGCCTGGAAGAACATCTCTGCCTTACAGGCCCTGTGGAATTGCATCAGATTCCACAGAGCCTTGGTGGTATTAGGCAGAGAGTTCCACCAGGTTGGGGCCAGGACCGAAAAGGCCCCGGCCCTGTTTGAGGACAGCTGGACATCTTTGGGGCCAGGGATCACCAGCGGGTTGTTATCTGCAGAGCGTAAAGCTCTCCTGGGGACGTACCGGAGGAAACGGTCCTGCAGGTACATTGATCCCAGACCGCTCAAGGCCTTAAAGGTCAATACCAATACCTTGAACCTGACTCAGTATTGCACTGGAAGCCAGTAGCTGGCACAGCATAGGTTAAACATGTGCTGTCCATGACGTTCACATCAGGACTCACACCACCATGTTCTGGATCAGCTGGAGCCTCCGGGTCAGTCTCAGGGGTAGGCCGGTGTAGAGCGAGTCACAGTAATCAAGTCTGGAGGTGACATGGCAAGAAGACATTCAATCCCTTCATTTCACACACACACACACACACACACCCCGGTCCAGAGAGGGGGGAGTGAAACAGAGCATTGAAATGACTTCCTCCCATTTAAACCGAACTGCTAGCATTCCATAACTGAGTGCTTACAGGTGTTGTTCATGGTTATATGGTTCTATATAGGACTGATTCTTGTCAGTATTATTTGTGAGTGTGTGAGCTTACTTAGTATTTACAGTGTGCATTTGTGTAATTGTAGTCATGACATTGGGGGGGGCTCCTGGGTCCTTCCTTGGAATCTTCTGCTGTGCACTTTGCATGTGGGGCATGATGACATCATGCAGGAGTGATCTCAGTGCATCACTGACATGGGGGAGGTGATGCTCTACTTTTGGGGCAAAACTCTATGCTTTTTGCCTTCAAAACCATAGTTTGCCAAAAAGTAGAGTGTCACCTCCCCAATGTCAGCAACTTGATGACATCTCTTCCAGGTGATTTCATTGCACTGGGGACATCGCTCGGTGGCATCCCTGTTTGGGGTGGGGCTTTCCCCTAACCCCAATGGTCACTTTTGTACTGGCAAATGTTAGTAAAAAGGTAAAGGTAAAGGTTCCCTTGCTCGAAAGCCAGTCGAGTCCGACTCTAGGGTTGCAGTGCTCATCTCCGTCTCAAAGCCGAAGAGCCAGCGCTGTCCGAAGACGTTTCCGTGGTCATGTGGCCGGCATGACTAAACACCAAGGCGCACGGAATGCTGTTACCTTTCCACCGAAGTGGTCCCTATTTATCTACTTGCAATTTCTTGCTCTCGAACTGCTAGGTTGGCAGGAGCTGGAACTAGAGACGGGAGCTCACTCCGTCATGCGGCACACCCGGGTCTTGAACTGCTGAACTACTGACCTTCCACAGCCTGCAGTTCAGCGTCTTAACCACTTGAGCCACCGCAGCTCCTTGGCAAATGTTATTGGACTTGTGTATATTTCACAACACACCTTTAAATGGCTTTTGCAAAGCTGGAGAAGCATGTTGAGGAACATATGTGTCTTCCCCCCCCATGACCACTTCTCATGACAAGTCCCTCTGAGGCCAGGTAGGTTTTGGGGAAAGGAAAGGGACTGGCTGCAGAGAGGCTTATGGGGTTCTAGGGATGTGGCGGATGGCATGAGGCTCCGGAGGTGCACAACAGGGCCCAAGCGTCAGAATAAGCTTGTAAAAAAAGTTTATTTTTTCACTTGTTTAAAGAAAGACTGCATATGAGCTGAACCCCTTAAAGAATTGAGACATCTGAGCAAGGCTAGATTCGGTAAGAGTCTCATTTCCATTCAAAACTATCCAAGAAGAAAGAGAACTACACAAACAAGTTGTCCCACTCTGAGCATTAATGGACAAGAGCATGAAATTATGCACAGCTATCACACAGAAGAAACCAAAATGGAACGAAAGTCTTAGCCTCTCAATCAATATCTGTCCCTGTACATATTTTGTCATGCTCCACTTGGTTTTTGCCTCTTCAGCATTTAAGTATTCTGTAGTATTAAAAACAGGTGAATGATTATAACTAAATCCCGAATTCCACAGGGTCTGGAATAGCTATCTCAACTCAGCATGTTTCTTCAGCATAGAATTCCTCAAGTTTTAAATGGCAAATGCTCTGTTGGCATGACTTTTTATTTATCACCAGAGTTTTTGGAGGCAGGGCAAGACCACCCACCCCCCCCAAGTCAGTGTGAAGGAGACATAGAACATCCCACCATTTTTTAAAACTGTGGTGAGCATGGCTCCTTTTGAGGAAGGTTTCACCAACACATAGCACAAGCCATTTAGTAAGGGTCAATTTAAACCTTACAAAGGCCACAAAGACTTTCACTTAGATATGTCTGAGGAGTTCAGTGCTTCAAATCATGACTGTGGCAAGCAGGGATAGGGGCCTTAACCTCCCCCTTCCATTTTCTCAACCTGAAATGTCCCCAGGAACATGTATTTGCACTTGGAAACATATATGTAGCCCATCAGTGCACATACGTTTCCCCAACAAGACAACAAGCAGCTTCCAGGGTTGTTTAGGCTGGGAAAATGCAAGAGAGGGAAGATTTGAATCCCTTTACCCCACATGTCATGGTCCCAATCTTAATTGGCCTCCATAGCTCTGGGCATGATACTCACCAGCACTGCTCCCTCTAAGCTGTGGAGTCTTGTGAGCTCCTGGCATTAAAGTTGTGAGCGAGCGATGTGGCTACTGCATAAATTAGTTTGCTCTGGAGCCCTCCTTCCCGAGCTAAGACAAAAATGTGTGAGCTGGAAGCTAAAATACTGTGAGCTAGCTCACACTAACTCAGCTGAGAGGGAAAAGTGCTCACCAGTGTTCCCTCTGAGTGGTGTGCATGAGCGGCCGCTCATGAACACAGGAAGCCCCGCTCAGCAGCCATCTGGAGCCACGCACTGCCTGTAGCCCATTTTAGGGTTACAGCAGATATCTTCTGCTCAGGATGTGAAGTGCTCCAATTGGGAGGGAGAGCACATGTGCCCACTATGGCTTGGTAATGTGCGACTCGGCCCTTTAACTGGCTCATCTTCCATTCATTTTAATTGGGCTTGTCCTGGAGAATGTCCCGATGGAGGTGTCCATTCTATATTCTTTCCAGCAATCTGTGCCATCAGTGTGCTGTAGAAATGTCTTCCTCTGATGTATCAGTGATGTCGGCCTCTGAGATTTAGAAGAGGAGGAGGAGGTGGAGGAGGAGGAGGAGATTGGATTTATACCCCATCTTTCACTTGGAGACTCAGAGCAGTTTACAAACTCCCTTTCCCTTCCCCTCCCCACAACAGACACCCTGTGAGGTGGGTGGGGCTGAGAGCTCTGAGAGAACTGTCCTTTCAAGGACAGCTCTTGTCAGAACTTTGGCTTGCCCAAGGTCATCCAGCAGCTGCAAGTGGAGGAGTAGGTGAATCAAACCCGGTTCTCCCAGGTTAGAGTCCGCACACTTTAACCACTGCACCGAACTGGCTGTCAACATCTCTCTTTTTTTGTCAGAAGAGAGGAGCAAAAGCAGATCTGGGTTGGCAAGAGCAGGTCACAGGCCCTCTGGTGGTAATTTTCTTTGGTGCCCCTCGTCTCTCTTAGTCCTGGACCCATCCCAAACATGTGAAAACAAATCAATTGTACAGTTCCATAAACCCCCAGGGTGACAAGGACCCCAAGAGTGCTGTGCTGAGAAGATGTCCACCTCTGAAGTTGTGTAGATAAAACAGTAGAGAATATAGTTATGGCCGCAATGTTCCCTCTAAGTATGCAGAAATCCTAACTATGGCCACAGTACGTCTGGGGTGGGGGGAGCCCTACCAGGTACCCTCCCGGCTCTGATCGTTCGTTTATCCGCCGAGTGGGCAACTTCTTCTGGTTCTCTACAGTGTGGCTTCCACAGCCTCCGCTGTTCTTTTCGGCTTTCTGGCGACTCCTCTCGGGGGCTGTTGGTCATGGGCCCCGGTGTGCAGCCGCGGTGGGCGTCACAACGTCCTTGCGGCTCCGGACGTCCTCCTGCTGACCACGTCATCAGCTGCCGAGCCAACCGCCTCCTTGGGATGCCGCTACCTCTCTTCATCTCCTCCATGCTGACCGCCGCTGTGTTGCTGCCGCTTCTCGATACCTCGCTCGGCTGGAGCCCAATTTAAACGGAGGGGTACCCCCCTGTCCTCCTACGGACAGG
>NW_015167528.1:2161220-2166024 GCF_001447785.1 Gekko japonicus | reverse complement strand
TAGTTTGGCAGTTCGAGATCCGGGTGTGCCACATGATGGAGTGAGCTCCCGTCTCCAGTTCCAGCTCCTGTCAACCTAGCAGTTCGAAAGCAAGAAATTGCAAGTAGATAAATAGGTACCACTTCGGTGGGAAGGTAACAGCGTTCCGTGCGCCTTGGTGTTTAGTCATGCCGGCCACATGACCACGGAAACGTCTTCGGACAGCGCTGGCTCTTCGGCTTTGAAACGGAGATGAGCACCGCAACCCAAGAGTCGGATTCGACTGGCTTTCAAGCAAGGGAACCTTTACCTTTACTTTACCTGATGGGAACCCTTGTGAGGGTCCCTCCATCATCAGGGGCCCCTGACCCATGTCTTCAAGAATGCAGTCTAAGCAGAGTTAGACCCTTCTAAATCCAGCGATTTAGGGCCAAACTAGATAAGACACCATCCCTGGGTTTGCCTCATGGCTGCACCTCCATTTTGTAGAGTCCTGGAATGCCTTTTAAGAGTGGAGCAGAGACCTGATTCTGGTCAGGACCACCATTGTGCAGGGGGTGGAGGGACTGCTGTGTTGTGTGTGGTATATTTATTGTATACATGCATGTCTGTAATGGAACAGTCTGCTCCTCCCCTAATATCTGTGTGATTTAGTTTTAGGCTTACCAGTCCCCCTGGGGGGCAGGGGTTTGCCCGCTTTTAGGGCCCCCGATCTGCTGGCCCAGATATGGCCGGAGGGGGGAAACCCACCTCCAAAGCGTCAGGATCACGCCAATGTGCCCGGCGCAATGATGTCACCCGGAGGTGATGTTATTGCGCCAGGCACGTCACCAGGGGGTGCTTTAGCACTCAGCCAAAAAGCTCTATGGCACCATAGAGTTTCTGGCTGAATGCTAGAGCACCCCCCCCCGGCGATAGGCTGAGTGCGATGACATCAGTTCCAGGGGACTTCACACTACACGCATGTGCCAGAAGATCCCGAGGAGGAGCCAAGAGTCCCCCCGCTGGCAGAAGGTAGGAACCGGGCAACCTTACTTAGTTTGGTCCTATTGGGTAGAGCTCTTGTTCCAGTTTTGTATGTTAGCTGAAGTTGTTGGTTGTTGGAGTTGTCTCCTTGCAAATAAATGGCTGACGTTTTGAACCAGCTTGTCTTTGCTGAATGGACCTGAGAACAGGTGCCTGAGTACGTACTCGGACCTGGGAACCCAGTGTTGTCCCCCGGTGCTGTTTCAGGTCAGAAAAAACTGCAGAGGAGCGGAGAGGCAGAAGCCCCCCTGTCCAGTGGTGGTCCTGGCCAGAACTGGACCCCTATGACACTCTTAAAAGGTATTCTAGGACACATCTAGTTTGGCCCTAGGTAACTCTAAGTCCACTGAAGATTTTAATTCTGCTAAGAACCCTTTACTGGAAGTAAGGCCCATTGAACTGGCCTCAGTAGGATTCTGAGAAGACCTGCTTAGGACTGAGTTGATGGATAGCCAGTTTTCCTCTCACCTGGTTAGCCGGTTTATCCTTGAATGGATATGCTGGTGCTGCATTGTTAGATACCTCTGGCGGTTCCTCTCTTTGGCTTGTATATATTGTCTATGCATGGAAAACAGGCTCCCTACCCTTTTTGCACACTGAGAGGACCACAAGGACAGTGCACTGGGGTCACATAATAGTGGAGAGAATTCTGCCATAAAGCGTAGGAAATGAGATCTAGTCGATCATAGGCCAGACGAGTTGAAGAGGATTCAGGAGAATCCATATCGAATCCGCATTGCTGTCAGATGGCCATCTAGCCTCTGTTTGAAAACCTCCAAAGAAGGAGAGCCCACCACCTCCTGAGGAAGCCTGTTCCACCAAGGAACTGCTCTGTCAGGAAGTTCTTCCTAATGTTTAGCCGAAAACTCTTTTGATTTAATTTTAATCCATTGGTTCTGGTTCCTCAACCTTCTGGTAAGCTAGGCATATTATGTTTTTTAAGAAACTCAGAGAGCACATTACACTCTTGATCCTTAAAAGATTTTTTCTGGAGTGCATAATAGAAAGCATCACTCAGTTTATTCCAGTTGCTAGTTTGGACTTCCTTATTGATGAGAAGGAGGCAAAAAACTGATCTCAGGCAGCCAGTTCTGAAGGTGGCTAATTCAGCTGAGTGTTTGAGTGCCCCGGGCAGACTTGATATCAAGACAGGGCTGAATCATCTGACCCCAACCAGCAGCAGAGGAAGTGGTTGGCATCCCTTCCTCAAGGACCTGCGGCAGGATGGGCCCAGGAGGAAATGGGCATACTTGGCTTGGTTGGGCCAACAAAACGGGTATACTTTTCTTGGCCCTGCAGTTTCTTCTGTGAACAGATGTTTCAAGTAGCCTTGAATTATTCAGTTAATGCATTTCAAGTAACACACGAGCAGGTGCCTCCTGGAACACATTTGGGGAATTAGTGGCTGAGCTGAACGAAGAACTTCTGTGTGGCAGGGGGTCATGGGGAGGATGAGGACACAGGAGGAACCTACCAGGCTCATCGGCCTTATCTGCCCAGGCTTACACCATGTTGGGTGTGGCCGGTTGAGCACATCAGTGGCAGTGAAAGGAGATGGTATGCCCCTGGGACTGTGGGGACAGACCTGGCTGGGTGTGGGGCTGGCACGTGATAATTACCCCAGGCAGGTTCAGCTGTTGGGATGGAACTTAAAGGTGATCATGCACAGGAGCCGGGAGGTGGAAGAGGAGGTGTGACTCCCAGGGCACACGGGAGAGCAGGGTGGCGTAAGCTGAGGCAACGATGGAGCCGGCAGTGAGGAGACTTTTTGTAAGGACTGCCGGCAATAAGAGACCCACTGCTGCAGGGCCTCAGTCCAGTTCATCCCAGTGGTGACCTCCCCGACATTCTCCTAAAAACTCTTCTCTGCAACTGTTGATGTTACATATTGAGCAAACTTCAGAGGACGGCGGAAAACAGGAGGGCCTGGCGAGATCTTGTCCATGGGGTCGCGAAGAGTCGGACTCGACCATGCGACTGAACAACAACAACAAAATGGACCAGATGTTCCTAAATATTTGTCAAACATCCACCCAATATTCTGTATGTCTTATTTTAACACCTGATGACTCTGGATGTTGACATTTGACAACTGAAGACCTGCTTTTGGGAATATTTGATAGCTGACATGCAATGGTATTTTGTATTTATGAAAGTCTTTGATACCCGCAGAGCCAAGGGATGTGCAAAGCACTCGATACAAGAAACAACGTTTCACATTTAAAATTCAGATTTCTAATAGAAACCTGACCTACTTCATTGGGTCACTTTTCTTTGGTCATTCTGGAATGAAGCTGATTGTCCGTAGATGCAGGATTCATGTGAGTATGTCGTACAATGGCGGATTCACTTCCACAAGACATGCTGATGGCTGTGGACTTTATTTGGCTTTTCAACATATTCATAATCTATCAATGACTACTAGATACAGGAGCCAAATGGAACTGCTATGTAGAGAGGTTGTGTACTTCCGAATACCAGATGTTCGGGGCAATGTTCCCTAAGTTATGGAGTCTTGTGAGCAAAAATTCTACTTTGTGAGCTGCCGGCATTAAAGTTGTGAGCCAGTGATTTGGCTACTGCATAAGTTAGTTTGCTCTGGAGCCCTCCTTTCCTGAGTGAAGACAAAAATGTGTGAGCCGGAGGCTAAAAAACGGTGAGCTAGCTCACACTAACTCAGCTTAGAGGGAACACTGGTTGGGGGTATAAACAACCAGGGAGACCGTGGCCATCATGGTGTTTCTTCTCCCTGGGTGCTTATACCCTCAGCATAGTTTTTATCTTCTCAACATGTTAGACATGGATCTAGCTCGTATGCCATTTGACAAGCTGCTGATTCACATCCACATTTACGGATGACTAACACAGCAGTCTTCTGCCCAAGGGGTTGGGATATTTTGGTGGGTCATAGAACACCATGTGACCCACCGTTTTCTTTTGCTTCTTTACGGAAGGACCTGCTATAGTGTCTATGCATGGAAAACAGGGTTGCCATGTTCCCTGCCCTTTTTGCACACTGAGAGGACCAGAAGAACAGTGCACTGGGGTCACTTAATAGTGGAGAGAATTCTGCCATAAAGCGTAGGAAATGAGGTCTGGTCGATCATAGGTTGAAGAGGATTCAGGAGAATCCATATCTTCATGTAGCTTGCAGAAGGGAACATAGCTCAAAGTTCTAATGGAAAAGATCACTTCCTTCATGCTGTGCTTCAGGTTCTTCCCGTTGAAGCAGATATCTTAATTATGGTTTACAGAGTCAGAAGAACAAGTAACTGAGTTGGGGGCACTGAGGACATTATTGTATATGGTATCTCTCTTATCTCTCTTATATATAATTGCTGAATGGTGGTGGCTTCTGTCCTATGGGGTGGTGAGATTGCATGCGCCCCCTCAGCCATTGGCCCATCGGCTGCCAGTCAAGACTACTGGCGTGCCCTTGGCCAGGTGTGCTCCTCTTCCCTGCTCACTCCCCTTTCAGCCACTGTGTCAGAAGTACTCTGTCTCCCGACGAACACAGTTCACTCGCTTAGCTCCTGTCTGGGACAAAGGTTTCCCTCAGTGGCTGTTGTGAGGAACTCATAAGGTTGCCAGCTCCAGGTAAGGAAGCCAGTTTAAGGAAGCCAGAGTTTGGGGAGGGGAGAGGGGAGGCCTCAGCTGAATAGAATGCCATAGAGGCCACCGGCCAAAGCATTCTAACTTCTCCCCCAGTGGCTGTTGGTAGGCAACCAAGCTTGGTTCTGCCAGTAAATAGACAAAGGAACAAAACTTTTTCTACGCCTCTGTGAGGAACTCATTGGAC
>NW_015167528.1:2158933-2160577 GCF_001447785.1 Gekko japonicus | reverse complement strand
CTTATACCCTGCTGAGTTGCCCCCCCCCATGACAGCCAAGGTTATGTGGCAGTCAGGGCTTCAGAGCACAGTGGGGCTGCTGGTGGGGGGGAGATGGACAGCTGATCAGTGAGGGGGAAATGAAGGTAGGTTGATGCTTGGCTGGGAAGGAGATAGGGTTGCAAACTCCAGGTGGGAAATTCCTGGAGATTTGAGAGATGGAACCTGGAGAGGGTGAGGTTTGAGGAGGAGTGGGGCCTCAGAAAGGTACAATGCCATTGACTGCCCTCAAAACCAGCCATTCCCTCATGGGAAACCACTGTTGCCAATCTCCAGGTGGGGGCTGGAGATCACTCAGAATTACAATTGCTCTCCAGATGGCATTGATCTGTTCCCCTGGAGAAAATGGTGGACTCTGTGTCCTTATACACTGCTGAGGTTGCCATGGCAAATTGATGCTGAGTGCCCACGGCCTTGGCACTCTCCCAGAGCCTCTTTCTAGCGCTCATTGTATTTATTTCCACAATGGGCCTTATTCCTAGTTATCAATAAAGGAGAAAAATCCCTCCTTTCTTTCTCTGTCTTTGCTGGTACAAAATACAGGCCACACAAGGTGACATGTATATTTGTGATTTCAAAAGGTGGTCAGCATTATAGAATGTTATTCAAGAAGGCTGGATATAGAAGATACAAACTGAATTTTGTTGGATGGGATTTAGGAGGCCATCTTCTGAATTATTTGTGAAAGTTTCTCATGCTTTCATTTGCTGTTTTTCAAATGAAGTTAACAAATAAACAGAAAGACAAGAAAAAGAGTGGCACATTAAATCTATCCTCTACCTGTAATTTTGATCCTTTTGGGTTAAAGGAATATTCAAATGCATTCACAGTATCTTTTTCTTTGACTGAAAGAATTTGTAATTGGATTTCCAAACACACTGCTTTCATCTTTGGCAGTACAATATGTACTTTGATAATAACATGGCTATGTCATTAGAAGGAAATGCATTTATGAGTTTAGGCATAAAATGAGATACAGAAAGAGACAATAAAATGCTTTCTAACATAATGTTCCTTATTTTTCATTGTATTCCATGCCTGCATTATGAATAAGTAATTTTATAAGTGCACCACCAATACAGCTCTCCTGATCAGTAGCTGCTGTCTCTGAGCTGTCAGCAATCCTTTGCCACCAATCCCGTTTGCACCACTGCATGAATATCTAATGAACTTGATACAACTTTATTGAAGATCTGGGCCAGTGGCTGGAAGTTACTGGGGGTGTTTGATTGGACAGAAAAGCAGACACTTTGGATGAACTCTTAAAGCCTCCAGAATAAGAAAAATGAGGAAGTGACCATCCCAGACCAAAATGGAAGTAATGTGGACTTATGCGCATTGTAGTGTTTTCCCAGCATCTTCAAGTTACTATATCAAGCTAGCTGGTCCTTGTGGTGGTAATGAAAGCAGTACAACAAGGTCCGCCACAGAAAAAAATGCCCCTCAAAACTTTCTACCTTCTTGGAAAAGTGCTGCTCCAACTGCCTCAGCTCCCAGGTGTGGAGGGGAGACGACAGAAGGAAGTGGCCGCCAGCAGCCTTGCAGAGCTACAAAAACAGTGTCCTTCCTCCTCCTCCTCCTCCTCCTCCTCCTCCTCCTCCTCCT
>NW_015167528.1:2148839-2158643 GCF_001447785.1 Gekko japonicus | reverse complement strand
CTTGACCCCGGAGGGTCTCAGAGCGGTTTACAGAGGATATATACCAATTATACCTAATCTAGGGCCACAATTCATTTTTGGGAGGGGCTGCCTACCAACACCCAGTGGCATGCGTTCTGTTGCTGTTGCTTCCTCTCTCCGGGCGGCTTTCTGATGTTAATTCCGGCTCTTCAGTTACATCAATTAGTATAATACAGTTAGAACAATGTTAAAATGACAGCTTAAACAGGATAAAATCATAAAATCCTGTGTAAAAATAAATAGATCAATTGTCAATTCAGATTGTTTAAAATGCAATCATAGAATCATAGAGTTGGAAGGGACCTCCCGGGACATCTAATGGTGGGTACCCTGATGTCTATTCAGATTCAGGCCACTGGTGGGAGATTGGAGGGGACATCCGCTGCCTCAACCAAAAGCCTGGTGGAAGAGCTCTGTCTTGCAGGCCCTGCAGAACTGCAATAAGTCCTGCAGGGCGCTGATCACATACAGGGGCTCATTCCACCAGGTGGAGACCGGGGCCGAAAAAGCCCTGGCCCTGTTTGAGGCTAGTTTGATGTCCCTGGGGCTGGAGGCCACCAAGAGATGTTGGTTCGTGGACCTCAGTGCTCTATGGGGCTCATATGGAGAGAAAAACAAACAAACAAACAAACAAATAAAACCACCATGTTAGTTGGCTGTTATCAGCATACACCAGTTGCTCAGCAAGTATGTATCTGTGGAGCCCTGGAACTGGAGGATCTCCCTTATTGTGTCCTGTTTTGTGACCTTAGTTCCCAGGGCCAAGTTCCTTGGAGCCACTTTAGCCAGGCTAGCCTCACATTCAGTGGCAGACAAAAGTAATCTACCTCTGATTTGATGATGATCATTATGTTACCTATATGAAGTCACTGTATGCCCTGGCTGCCAAGAAGATTTGTGCAAAACTTTCGCCCTGATGTTCAATGTACTATATTCTCCACTATGTCCTGGTCCTGACAATTTTAACATTGTTTTTTAACCTTATTGTGTTTTTTACTGTGATATTTATTACTGCTTGGGCAGCTATCATTATATTGTTATGGACTTTGGCCTCATGCAATAAAAATTCTACCTACCTACCTTCTTGGACAAGAATATAGTTTTGTAAATTAGACAAAAGCATTAAAAAAAACAACCCCTTAACAAGCAGATGAGGATGAACAAGCTCCAGGGGGCAAGAAGTGTTAAGCAGCTCAGGATCGAACTGCACATTACACTTTTATGAACCTACTCGACCTCTACAGTCATCTTCCAAGGCCCTGCTTTTGGGTAAACTCTGGAACTGTCTCCCAATGGAGACTCACCAGTTCCCTTCTATCGCCATCTTCCTCCAGCATGTGAAGAATTTTGTTGTTGTTTAATTTGGCACCCGCTCAGGTATCCCTCCTTCCTGTCCAGTGTTTTAATTGCTTTTATGTTTTTGTATGTATGTATGTATGTTAATTGTTATAATGATATGTGGGGGTTTTGGTTGGTTTTAATGGTTTTTAAGATACCATTTTGTTATGTATGTTTTAATTTGTTAGCTGCCTTGGTGGCCCTTACGAGGGCGGAAAGACAGGATATAAATTTCGTTAAATAAATAAAATAATAATGAGTTGTGATCGAGGTCCTCAGACTTGACTCGCCTTCCCTGCAGCCACAGAGCACCTTCAGGAAGCTCATTTTTAAAGCACTGCAGGGTCAGATTCGACTCAGTACTGTGGTGTGGGAGGGAGGAGGGGGAGGGTCTGTTGCCAACCCCCTGCAGTGTTGTCTTGAGTTGAAGCAGCCGGGTGGGGGCACTGTACATGCATTGAATTGAAAGGGAGCGGTGGCGCAGGAGATTTCCCCCCTGCTTAACTATAATATCTGAACTGCCAAGCTTTGGCAGTTCTAGCCCCATGCTGGTGTGAGCAACCAAGCCTTGTTATAGCTCATCGTCTACCCAGCGATTCGAAAGCTTTGTCAAGTAGATAAATTGGGGACCACCCGTAAGGGGGTGGGCACACCACTCCCTCTGGGAAGGTGTGAGCTGCTGAGTGTGACTTCTGAAGGCGCGGCGAGATCGAAAGATGAAAGAGCTGTTTCGGCTTCCCTGCAGTGGAGTGAGTTGGCCAGGCGGCGGCAGTGTGGCAGCACGAAATCAAGAAGCCCTGACGTCATCAGCCAGCCGACAAGAATACACGGAACACGACTGATCCAGCCCGCAGATGAAGCCTCGGCTAGCTGCACAGAAGTTTGGACACCATATTCAAGACAGCAAGGCGAGGAATGGTTGCCTTATAGAGACTTAATAACAAAACAAGGAACAGAATGGGTAATGAAAGGGCAGAATGAAATTCAATATAATTATGGATGGTTAAAATATATGCAATTATATGATATTTTTAAAATGGATAAGAAAAACTATGGTTTTAGAGAAGATAAAAATGAAATAGAAACTGTTTGGGAAGGTGGAGGGAGAAAAATGGTTTCTAATATGTATAAAATATTGTTGAAATGGTTTACGGAAGATGAATCTGTAAAAGACCAAATGATAAAGTGGGCAGTTAATATGAATAAGGAAATAACTATAGAAACATGGGAGTATTTTTGGAAAAATTCTATGAAATTATCTGTGTGTACCAATGTAAAAGAAAATTGCTACAAAATGATGTATAGATGGTACATGACACCTAAAAAAATTGCAAATATGAGTCAGAATTTGTCTAGTAAATGTTGGAAATGTAAAAAACATGAGGGCTCATTTTACCATATGTGGTGGACATGTGACAAAGCTGTGGATTTTTGGACGAAGGTCCACAATGAAATGCAAAAGATTCTAAAGTGTTCTTTTAAGAAAGCACCAGAAATTCTGCTCTTAGGTTTGAAAATGGAGGAACTGAATGTAACAAAAAAGACACTGTTCTGGTATTTGATAACTACAGCTAGAATGATATATGCCCAATACTGGAAGCAGGAAAAAATACCAGATTTGGAAGAGTGGATACGGAAAGTTCTGTTCATGGCCGAAATGGATAAAATAACGAAAAAGTTGAATAACGAAGAAGACCAGAAATTTTTTGAAGAATGGAGTGACTTTAAATCATATTTAGAAAAAAACTGGGACGTGAAACATAATTTACTATGTCTAGAACAATATTAAGTATACGATGTTATCTTGATCTTATTGATTATATATGACATGAGGGAGACGCATTGCCGGAAGCCTTTTTGGGGGAAGGGAGGGAAATGGGTTTTTGTAACTGCTGGATAAAAAGATGGAAAATATGTGACCAAACAGAAAATAAAAAAATTTTTTTGAACAAAAAAAAAAAAAGTCCCTCTCTGAGGGGCAATTCCCTGGGGCACGCAAGGAAGTGATGGTCCACCCTCTCTTTAAAAAGCCATCTTTAGATCCGGCCGAATCGGCTAACTATCGGCCGGTCTCCAATTTGCCCTATCTGGCCAAGTTGATCGAGAGCGTGGTGGCAATACAGCTGCAGGATTTTCTGGATGACACTTCCATGTTAGATCCCTTCCAGTCCAGCTTCTGTCCGGGTCATGGGCTGGAGACGGTGCTGGTCGCTCTGACTGATAACCTCCGGAGGCAACTGGATCGAGGCGGAATGGCGGTACTGTTGTTGTTAGAACTGTCAGCTGTGTTTGACACGGTCGACCACTAGGTACTAGTCCACCGCCTCGCCGATGTGGGGATTAGGGGGCTCGCCTTGCAATGGTTTGCTTCCTTTCTTCAAGGTTGGGGACAAAGGGTGGTGCTAGGGGAACAGCAGTCCAGGAGGCGCCCACTTGAATGTGCTGTGCCACAGGGGGCTGTGCTGTCCCCGATGTTATTTAACATCTACATGCGCCCCCCGCCCAGATTGCCTGGAGGTATGGGCTGGGATGTAATTAGTATGCTGATGACACCCAGCTCTATCTGATGTTAGGCGGCCAGTCGGACTCCAGACCAGATGATCTGGATGGTGCTTTGCAGGCTATGGCTGGGTGGCTCAGACTGAGTCGGCTGAATCTGAATCCAGTGAAGATGGAGGTCTTGTGTCTGGGTCGGGGTGGTTTGGGGGTGGGGATCCCACTCCTGACCTTTGGAGGGGCCTCACCGGTCCTGGTGCCGGAGGTTTGTCGTTTGGGAGTGCTCCTGGATCCCTCCCTTACCATGGAAACCCAGGTAGCCGCCACTGCCAAGTGGGCCTTTTATAATTTGAGGCTGATTAGGCAGTTGGCTCCCTTCATTGACTGTGCTGACCTGGCTACGGTGATCCACACGATGGTCACCTCAAGACTAGACTACTGTAACACTCTCTACATGGATCTGGAAGCTGCAGCTAGTGCAGAATGCCGCAGCCAGGTTACTGATGGGTCTCCCTAGATGGGAGCACATCCAGCCTGGGCTGAGGAAACTGCACTGGTTGCCAATAGCATACCGAATCTGCTTCAAAGTGCTGGTGCCTACCTTTAAAGCCCTATATGGCTGGGGTCCAAGATGCCTACGGGACTGCCTTTCCCCGTATATACCCCAGAGAGCACTACGGTCTGGGTCTCAAAATCGGTTTACCTTTCCTGGCCCGAGGGAGGCCAGGCTAGCTGCTACTAGGATTGGGGCCTTTTTGGTGGTGGACCCTACCTGGTGGCATGAGCTCCCGGAGGAGATCAGGGCCCTGCAAGACCTCTCAGAGTTCCGCAGGGCCTGCAAGACAGAGCTCTTCCGTCAAGAATACAATTAGGGGCCGCCACCACCGCCCTAGTGCACAGCCCATTATGTTAACATTGAGCAGCTGTCTTAAGAACAAGCAGAATAACATCTAAACACTTTATGTGCAATAATATCAAAGCACTTTGTTGGAAAGCACTTTATTCATTAGATTTTTAACTGCCACCAGTATTCTGATATTTTTTAATGTTCATTCTGATATTTTTTAATGTTCTAATTTAAATGCTGTGTTTTAATTCTGTATTATTTATGTTTTTATTCTGTACTGTTGTGTTTGTTGTTGGAAGCCGCCCTTAGCCTGCTTGACGGGGAGGGCAGGGTATAAATTTGACTATAAACAAACAAACAAATAAATAGTCTGTTTTGAAAAAATGCTTCATTAGCAAAATTCAACTCACGCTGGATTAATATGATTTCCTTATCTGATGGGTTCACTTCATATTGTATTGTATTCAAACCCAAAATATATAGAGGGGTGTGAAAATCTGCATTTGCAATCTTCTAAAAGGGAGAAGGCATACTGGCTGTTCACCATTGCTATCAAAAACCACAAAGACGATCAACTGGTCAAAACTGAGTACTTGCTAGAATTCCTGGTTTTTTTTTTAAATCAGAGGACTCCATTTAAAGCTTTTCTTGCTTCTTCCTTTCTTCACGTCCTTGAATTTGCAAAGACAGAGAGCTGTTCTCCCACCTTGAGGAATTTCATGTCAAAGGTGATGTGCTTTCAAGGCTAAAGCTGATTGGATCGGAACCAATGTTCCCTCTAAGCTGTAGAGTCTCGTGAGCAAAAATTCTACATTGTGAGCTACTGGCATTAAGTTGTGAGCAAGCCATTTGGCTCCTGCATTAATTAGTTTGCTCTGGAGCCATCCTTCCTGAGCTGAGACAAAAATGTGTGAGCTGGAGGATAAGAAACTGTGAGCTAGCTCACACTAACTCAACTTGGAGGGAACACTGATCGGAACCATGGAAGCTGTTTCTCACTCCCTCACTTACAGAGGAATGTTGCTGAAAAGTGTGCATACCTGGGACATTACAGCAGGAAGAGCCTCTGGGAAGCCTGTGGAAGCAGGGATGGCTCGAGATGTTTGGTTCCCCCCAAATAAAGTACACCCAGGTCCAGGTTGGCCTACTTGCATCATTGCCAATAATCTGCTCATGTGGCAGAGAATCTCAAAGGTCATAAACTGGATAATAAACATTTATTTATCTATTTTAAGCTGCCCTGACCTGGATGGCCCAGGCTACCCCAATCTTGTCAGATCTAGGGAGCTTAGCAGAGTCGGCCCTGGCTAGTATTTGGATGGGAGATGGAGACCACCAAGGAGGTCCAGGGTGGCTACACAGAGGCAGACAGTGGTAAACCACCTCTTTTCATCTGTTGCCTTGGAAACCCTATGGGGTTGCAATAAGTCCTCTGTGACTTGAAGGCGCTTTCCTCTACCATCTGAAGCGACGTGCAAATTGATGTCATTGGTTGCCTCTCAATGTGATGTTGTGAAAATCTGCAAATTATTGTCTGCTTTGCTTGCCAGCTCTGGGTTGAGAAAGCCCTGACCTTTCAGGGTGGAGTCTGGCGAGGGCAGGATTTGAGAAGGGGAGGGACCCAGTGCTCCCTCTAAGCTGAGTTAGTGTGAGCTAGCTCACAGTTTTTTAGCCTCCGTCTCACACATTTTCGTCTCCGCTCAAGAAGGATGGCTCCAGAGCAAACTAATGTATGCAGTAGCCAAATTGCTCACTCACAACCTTAATGCCAGTAGCTCACAAAGTAGACTTTTTGCTCACAAGAGTTGAGGGAGCATTGGAGGGACCTCAGTGGGGTATACTCCCATACAGTCCACCCTCCAAAGCTGCCATCTCACCCAGGGGATATGATCTCCAGGCCCCACCTGACAGTTGGCAACCCTGTCTACACAGCTAAAGCAAAGCTCTTTATGAATTACTAGGAGTAAGGCCCATTGTGGGAAGAAATACAACGAGTTCTAGAAGGAAGCTCCAGATAAGTGTTCTGGCTGTGGCTGGTGGGATGGCAGACGGAAGGGGACAATAGAGGGAGGTGAGCCATGTTTATTTCCTTCTGCTTAGCTATAAGGCAGGGCTGTCTCAAGTCATTTTGCTGCCCCAAGTGGGTAGTATGGAAGGACAGCCTCGTGGTAACAGGTATGGTTCCCTCCACCCCTGACTTATATTGATTTGGGGTTATGCAGTGGCAGCTAAGGTAGAAAAGCACCTCCTCCTATGCCATGTCTTCTGGGTTCCAAGGTCTGGAAAGCGGTTCCATATGCAGTTACAGGGTTACCAACTCTGGATTGGGAAATTCCTGTAGATTTGAGGGGTAGAGCCTGGGGAGGACAGGGTTTGGGGTGTGGAGGGACTTCAGCAGGGTATAATTCCATAGAGTCCATTGCCCAAAGCAGTCATTTTCTCCAGGAGAACTGATCTTAGAAATATCCAGGTGCTGCCTGGAGGCTGTCAATACAAAGGGGAGGGCCAGACCTGTAGATTTGAGGGTAGAGCCTAAGGAGGGCAGGTTTTGGGGTGCGGAGGGACTTCAGCATGGCATAATGTCGTAGCGTCCATTTCCCAAAGCAGCCATTGTAATAGCTGGGAAATTTTCTGTAGGGGAAATGATGTGCTGTGGCTGGGGAACATGGTGATTTCTGGGAGACTGGCAACTCCAGTGACCATTTAAAGGAAGATTGGGATATGTATTTTACCTCAGGACACATTCAATGACTCCCAACAGCAACAGCAAACTGTTTAGAATGTTAGCGGCAAAGGCCAATCATGCCGCATATGCAAATAATGTCTGTGTTCTGACTGGCTATTGCGGGAAGAGGAATAGCAAACTGTTTAGAATATTGGAGGTGAGACTCAGGCAATGCAGCCAGTGGATAGGGACAGCTTCTGAGTGACACATCATGGAGCCAACTGATTTAGGAGCATGTGGAATGTTCATAAAGTGCCACCCCAAAACACAAGTATATATAAGGAGAGATAGTGATATTTGAATCAAGGGAACGGACATCAGAGAATCAGTGAAGGATGTAACTAATCACAAAAATAGGCAGAAGAGAAAACCATTTAGAAGCAACATCGAGACATTTGAATGTAGCATATAAAGAAATCAAATGCCAAAGATAACTCTCAGGCAGAAAAATCATTAGCTTTTTGAAGCAGAAACCATTTGAAAGCTGGGGAAAACAACATAAATGAGATGCAACTCTGCTGACCAGCAAACTAAAAAGCAAGATTTTTTTTTGTCCTATAAAGGAAAATAACAGTGGCAGCGGGGACACTGGTTTACACTTGCCTGTTCAGCTCAAACTTTGCTTGCCAGTTGTGAGTAGTGAACCAATTTTTGATTAAGCAGTTTGGCCCTTTGTATCCATTTCCACGTGGGTTGTCTTCTCTACAGCATCGTGGGGGTTTCCTGGCTTACCTCTGATCTTTCTCAAACCTGCTTTTCTCCAAAGTTTCAGAAAAAAATTGTAGCCAAGCAAAGCCTGGGTGGCTGATACGTGAGTGGGAAAATTTCACCACTCATATGGCAGCCATTTTCTTCCCTGATCCTCTCTCTGCGACAGCCATTTCCTTGCCCCGGCCATTTTTTTGGGGGGGCTTTTAAAATATTGGCACTGCCGCACTAGAATATTGTTATATCCAGGGCTCTTTTTGTAGAAAAAGCCCAGCAGGAACTCATTAGCATAATAGGCCACACCCAACAGCAGAAACTCATTAGCATATTAGGCCACACCTCTGACAGCACAACTCATTGGCATATTAGGCCACACCCCCATGTTACCAGAAGTGTGCTCATCCAGCCACACCCACCTTTTGCTTCTTATTCTGTTTACCTTGTTGGTTGTCAAAACCCAGGGCTTTTTTGTAGCAGGAACTCCTTTGCATGTTAAGCCACACACCCCTAATGTAGCCAATGCTAGTGAGTTTCTGCTGTTGGGTGTGGCCTATTATGCTAATGAGTTCCTGCTGGGCGTGGCCAACTTGGGAGCCAGCCGGAACTCCGTTCCTGTGCGTTCCTGCCCAAAAATAGCCCTGGTTATATCAATATATTGTTGTAACAATAGATATAACAGGGCTGCTGAATTCTCTGCTTTCTAGCTCATTTTCCTGTGGACATGTAAGGGAAAAGGCTTATCTTTGCAACAGAAGGGTCTAGAAACTTAATTAAAAATGAAAGGTGCGAATTTACAGAACCTATACACCTACTGTTACAACAGTAGATTGATATTTATTTTATTTATTTATTTATTTATTATCAAATTTGTACCCCGCCCTCCCCGCAAAGCAGGCTCAGGGCGGCTTCCAACATGACATATATACAGCTTGAAACAAAATAATCTACTGCTGATTTAACCCCCCCTCCGCAAAAGCCTTGACAACCACTGCTGGGGGACGGGGGCAGGGAAACCTGCCATGTGGAAGCCCCATCACTTCTGTGATTTATCTGCAGCCACCCTAGCAATGGGGAGACCCTGTCTGGAAACCACCTGTGAGAAGCTCAAGCCTGTTTGATGGTCTACTTTCCTCATATTCAAACAGTACCATACAGTGTAGTCTAATTGGCAGTATTTTACACACACACAGGCTAGTAACAGTCCTCGTTCCTTCCCGAGATACGATATTATGTACACCTTGGCAGCCAAAGTGATTTTTATTAGCTAGAATATAGAAATTAAAACTATATTTTTCTTAAAAAGTCTTACCATTTGGTTTCAGTTTAACTCTGTGTTATTGTTGAGGTTACTTCACCCCCATGCATTTTCACACAGCTTTATGGGAGCCTCACATTTCATTACCTCACCCAGGGCCGCTTCTAGGTTTTCTTGGGTCCTGGTCCAGCCCCTTTCTCCTCTAACCACACCCCTTCCATTTGCCCCTCCCTCTTCATCTTTAACCACTCCCTTTTCCATTTCAATTTGCTTACTCTAATAAAAAGGAACAATTTTCAAAATTTTCCTTTCTTGTCTATCTATCTCTCATCTATCTATATCTATCTATCTATCTATCTATCTATCTATCTATCTATCTATCTATCTATCTATCTATCTATCTATATCTATCTA
>NW_015167528.1:2140399-2148499 GCF_001447785.1 Gekko japonicus | reverse complement strand
TCTATCATCTATCTATCTATCATCTATCTATCTATCATCTATCTATCTATCTATCTATCTATCTATCTATCTATCTATCTATCTATCTATCTATCTATCTCCTTCAGTTTGTATCCCGCTCACCCCCTTAGGGCTCTGAGCGGCTTACATGTTTCAATTAACACAAATCCTATCCTAGGGCCACATACACATAGGGAAGGTGACAAGCCTACCAGGCACCCCTTTTTGTAGCGGATCTTCGTTGGTGTCTTTTCTTGCGGGAGATAGTCCGGCGGTGTCCTCTCTGGCGCTGGTCTTTTTTTGAAGTTGCGCTTTCCGGCAACTTTCTTAGTTACCTCTTATCACTTTGTATAAAAACAGAGGGAAGAAAATATGTCTTCCATGGTTTTACTGGAGTGCTTTTCAATAAAACTGGCACTAGTCCCTCCCAACATATTGAGGTTTTCATTTGGAACTATCTGGTAGAAGGACGAAACTTGATTTTATCACTGGATCAAAGGATCTAAAAGCATCCCACTATTGTATGGAGACAGCTCTATGTATTATTTTGAAGTGTGGTAGTTTGAACCTTTGAAACTGCTTTGGACCAAGCCCAACCAGTTGACTGACAGTGGCTCTCTAGGGATGGGTATGAATCCGCTCATGAGCTAAAGTTCATCATGAATTTTGGACAGTTCATGGTTCGCAAAACAATGTTCACAAACTGAAGAGCTGCCATGAACTTCCATGAATTTTGATGCAGTTCATGGTAGTCCATGGTGGTCTGTGAAAAGAAGAAATGGCTCAGAGCCACTTAATCTTCTGCTTTCTGCTCCTTGCTGCTTTTGTCAGGGAGCAGAAAGCAGAAGATTAAGTGGCTCTGAGCCATTTAACTCCCTGCTTTTTGCTCACTGCCAAAAGTGCCAAAAAGCCATGTCGAGCAGAAAGCAGGAGGTAAAATGGGTGGAAGGCATTTCACCCCCTGCTTTCTGTTCCCTGTGACTTTTCTTGGGGAGCAGAAAGCAAGAGTTTAAACTTTAAATGACTCATGAATTGATAGAAATCTGTTCAGTTCACAAACTGGCCTATCAGTTTGTGGTTTAGTTCATGGTTCAGCCACGAACCAAGAACCAAACTGCAAAAATGTGGTTCATGCCCATCCCTATGGCTCTCCATGGCTTCAGGTAGGGATGAATCTTTCCCCATCATCTTCTTCCTATCTGACAGCCTTGAACTGGTTGTACCAGGGGTGGAACCTGGAAGGCCAGTAGCCAGGATTTTTTTGTTTAGGGGGCATTTACATTTTTAAGGGAGCAGTTAAATCACAGTTAATTAAATTAATCTGGATGCCTGTCTTTAAAGGGGGAGGCTCTGAGCCTGTTTCTAGCCCTTCCTTTCAAGGGACAGGGCAACAAGTACATTGGTTCCTAGGGAAAAAATGCTCAGAGGGCATTTAAATGCCTTCAGAAGCCATTTAAATGCCTTTTGAGTCCCCTTCCACAGGGCGAGAAAGCTTAGAAGGGCATATTCAATACATCTCCAACAACCCCCCTTTCTGCTAGCCCAGTACCGGTGGTCTTCCTTTTTCTTCTACAATCTCAGTCTGACTGCAGCAGATTTTATTAAATTGATAACACATCCAATTGCGGCTATCTTCATTATTCAAGCTCTTCTTTTGATTTTTACAGTTGCAGTGGTAATTTGAGTTTGAGCAAAGGTATGTTGGATGCAAGAATTCTGAGGTGGGGCCTGAAATCTACAGTCTCTGCAGTCTCAATACCCTTCTCCTAGATAGTGCGAGCCATTGGGTTTGGTCAGCTTGTGGAAGGTCATACTTGACAGAAGGGATTCTGTCTTGTATGATGGGGGGAATCTGTAAGGATCTATATAATGCCTGCCTTATATATGCCTAATAACTAAAATGGATGTCTGGGGATAAGAGCATAGGTGTAGACTATGGGGGGGGCTCAGGGGCTGGGCTCCTCCCAAACTTTTTCCAGGTAGGACTGAGCCCCCCCCCGGGCAACCAGTGCCAGCCAGTACTATGTGCACAACTGTCCTGCTGCTTCCTCCTTCCTCCTAGCATCACAGGTCATTCCCTAGCCTCTCCTATTTCCTGCTGGGGAGAGGACAGAAAGAAAGCCTTCCTTTGATTGGCTGAGGGCTCCACCCCCTCCTCCTCTAGGGAGGGAGGTGGAGGAAAAGAGCCAGAGAGAGGGGGAAAAATGGAGTCCAGGGGCTCTTTTAGGAAGACTAGCAACTTCTTCCAGGTATAAGCTTTTGTTTGCCTGCAGACTTCTTCGAGGAGGGGATGCTGAAAAGAGCATCCCAGAGAGCCTTTTCCATTTCTAACAGATGGGGGAGGGGAAGAAACCTAACAGTACAGCTTGCATTCCTTATTAGTGAAAGGGAGCAAGAGTCCAGCAGCACAAAGTCTCTCCTTTCTTCAGATACAGCTAGAATGGGAGTCCATCTATCCTTATAACTTGGAGAGTGAAGTGATTTCAGATGCCAAATGACAATAGCAGGCATTGGTAATGTGAGAAGAAACCCAAGTCTCAGTTCAGTCCAGGAATTTGCATTGACTTGAGCTTCATTATCAGTTGCAATTCAGCAGTCTCTCTTTCTAATCTCCCTTTGAAATTCCTTTGTAAGAGAACTGCCACTCTTAGGTCAGCAACTGAATGGCCTGGAAGGTTAAAATGTCCCTCCACTGGTTTTTCAATGTTGTGGTTTGTAATAGCAGTAGAAAAAGTAAGAGTCCAGTAGCTCCTTTAAAGACTAACAAAATTTGTGGTAGGGTATGTGCTGCTCACTTCCTCAGACTTATTTCCATTTATTCTTTGCATCCTCCTGGACTGAATCCTGGACTGAAACCAGTGCTGATATCTCTACTCCTACTACCCCTCTGCATATCACACCCAATCCGATCAAGATGGCTATTACCATTCAGCATCTGAAATCATACCAGTCCTTGAATATGTTTGGTGTCTGTCAGAAGAGAAAGTATAGTCCTTAACCCTGGATATCTCCACCCACTTTCAATGTAGCAACAGTTAGACTGCAAAGCCTCTGTTGGGCCCAACATACTTGCTGGGCTCCAATTTACATTATGGGGAAAGTGTGTCTATTTTATTTTACTTGGGTCTATATAGCCTTGATTGAGAACAGTTGGTTTTTTCATGGGGGGGATGTGCTTCAACCACTCCTAAGCTTTTCTTTCAATTTCCATTTCATTTTCAAATGGTAAGCCCATCTGCATGAACAGGATTGTGGGGCACATGCAGATCAGAGGCCTTTCAAAATTTCCTTTTGCCCTGCGTGCAGCCCAGAAAGAACATTGGCAAGAAATGTGCACTCTATACATGTCCATGCTCTTCATTTTGCTGTTACTTGCTCTTCATTTTGCTGTTACTTAAAACAGTGTTGTACAGTTTCAAAAGGACAACTAACTGGGATGTATAAAAGGAATGACAGGACTGCCCATTGGAAACAATGGGAGAGGCTTGAAGGCCTGTTGAAGATAATGGGAGCCAGGGATGCCAATTGACTTGCATGGGCTCCACTGAAATACATTGCAGCACAAAAAAAGTTGCAAAGAAAATGTAGAATGGTTTTTCCATTAATGTCTTTGGGCCCAGATGGGCTACTCTGGGACTGGAATGACAGCCCCCAGAGTGGAAAGACAGTCCCTAGGAATAGAATCTGTGCTCTGGGACTAGACTGGCAGTCCCCAGAGTGGAAATTATCCCTAGCAATAGAATTTGTGCTCTGGGACTAGAATGACAGGTCACAGAGTGGAATGACAGGAGAGCCCCTGGGAATAGGCTCAGTGCTCTGGGACTGGAATGACAGTTTGCAAAGTGGAATGACAGCTCTGAACTTAAAACAGTTCAACACATTATCAATGACTTACAACCTCTATGGGATAAGGACAGTTCTCTTTCACAAGTACTGGGGGGCAAACCTTTTCTTGCACACAAGCAGCCCCCCAATCTCAAACAACTCTTCACCCTCAATAATGCAACATCTAATTTGAACATAGACACTGGTACCAGAGTTTGCAGTAAAGCCAAATGCCAAGTTTGCTGCCACATACACACAGACAACATAGTCACTGGACCTGACAACATCAACTACACCATCTCAGACTCATTAACTGGCTCATCTTCTAATATTGTATATGCCATTAAATGCCAGCAATGTCCTTCAGTTCTCTACATAGGGCAAACAGGTCAAACCTTATGCCAAAGGATAAATGGACACAAATCTGACATCAGGAATCACAAGACTGAGAAACCTGTAGGAGAACACTTCAACCTTTTGTTGTTGTATTGCAATGGAACTTCAAGAACAGAATGGAAAGGGAAATTGCTGAATTACAAATTATTACAACACCTGGAACAAAACAAAAAAAAGGACTCAACAGGGATATTGGTTTTTTATCTCATTACACATGCTAAACTCATTCAGTCCTTTCATATGTATTCTCACTGAGAAAGGCTATACATCCTCAGTATTTTAGTGTATCCCTATTTTGGAATAGTATGGAATAGTGATTATAATGTAATACAATGAATATTGGAATGTATTTTTTCTGACATAACACTGCACTCCACCTGTAAGGAAAGGATTCTCTTAATTTACTCCATGCTTGAAAGGAGACAAATAGACTGTAATAGAATCTCAGTTTATTACTCTTAACAATTAGGAATGTAATTAAGTATTAATGTATTTTGAAATGGTAGATTTAAATGTATTTCTCTGGTCTGGGGACAAGGGAAATAACTCTACACAACCAATTGCCCCACTTCAAATAAGAAGATGCTGTAAGGTCGCCTCCATGCTTGAGAGGAGAAAGATGGAACCTAATGACAGACTCTCACATGATGAAGAATTCCACAATTAAGGATACATCAATCTACAATTCTGACATGTTTATTTCTTTGCTATTTCCCCCCCCAGGAGCTGAACCCAAACAGATGATAGCCATATAAACTAAGCATATTATTCTTAATATGTTAAAAACAACTTCATTATTGTATATTCTAATTTACTGCCAACCCTCTATATGTATGACTGTTATTTCTATTTCCATTTCATTGTATCTGAAGACGTATACAGCCACATGAAAGCTCCTACCTTGAAAAAAACCTTTGTTGGTCTTAAAGGTGCCACTGGACTCAAAAATAAATATGTCAACATGTCATTAAAAGAAATAGGTTGTCATTATTTTTATTGTTATTATTATTATTAGCACTGGCTGTGACCCAGGGTTACCTCTTCTGTATAAATAGCCTTGACAGATAGCTTGAGTCCCTCTTTCTTTGATGGGAAAAAAACATATTTGGAAGTACCGTCTCATTTATAACACTGTGTGGGGGTTGCTTTTCCATGGCTGTACTGTTTTCAGTTCTGTAGAATGCAATATGAACATTTCTGATCAAGCCTTTGGCTATATACTAGACCATATTGCAATGCTTTATGAAAAGATGAAATGAATGAGTTGGAAGGACCTTCCTTTGAAAAGTAAAAGAATAGGGGGCCCTAAGTGAACAAAAATATTGTAAATACAGTAAGACAGGAAAGTGCTAAAGTAGCCAAAAATTCCTGAATACCCTAAGTCTTTCACTGTAGTTGATTTTTAAGAAGGGTTATAATTAAATACGAGCCAAAATGTTAAGTTTCTATTTCTCATCTAATATCCTGAGCCCCGTTTCCAGAAAAAAAAATCCCTTGTGTTGGGGCAAAAATGGGCATATCTTTTACCTAATGTGAAAAGTTCGGGAGCTGGCGGTGTGGCTACTGCTCTTGGGTCAGCTGCCATCAAATTCTCCACAACTGGCCGTCACTTCAGTAAACAGTGTGCAGCCAGTGGTCAGAACAAGATGACATTAAATATGTGAGTCAAGAGAGCGAATGATCAAGAACGCAGCCCTGCCATTTGAAACAGCTAGGAGCTGATACCAAGTAATTTCCATGCTGGGCCACAAGAGCCTGTCTGACATTGAAAAAAACGGGAGAGTCATTATTACATTGATTTTGGCTGCCCTACTTACTGTGAACTGGCATGGTATCGTTATGCCTGAAGTATCATATGATGGGTGTTCAGGGACTTAACTGAAGACCGGATGTTCCTTAGTGGCTGGCAATCTCTATTTGTTTCTATTCTTTGCATCGAAATCCTACTCCAAACCACAAAGCTGTCTTTCGTTGATGATCATCAAGCTATTGGTTTGGACATTGTCCCCTATTCTCTTAAACTGCAAGGGGGGTTGTGAACTAGAAGAAGAGATTGGATTTGTACCCCACCCTTCTCTACCTGAAGGACTCTCAGAGCAGCTTACAATCCCTTTCCCTTCCTCTCCCCACAACAGACATGCTGTGAGGTAGGTGGGGCTGAGAGCGCTCTATCAAGAGCTGCCCTTAAGAGAACAACTCTGAAAGAACTTATGACTGACCCAAGGTCACACCAGCAGCTGCATGTGCAGGAGTGGGGGATCAAACCTGGTTCTCCCAGATCAAAATCCCCGCTCCTAACCACTACACCAAACTGGCTCTCACCTGCTACAATGCAGCAAGTGGTTTCATGGTGCACCATTGAATGAAGCCGTCCTCTGGTGCCTGTGGGGAATGGGAATTACTTCTGCTTCTGTCCTACTCCACGTTGCATTGCTGCCAGAGCTGTAACAAGGCAAGGCAAGCAAGCCTTGGGTGGAGAAAGCTGAGGGAGGGGTGCAGGAAAAGTGTATCATGACTAAAATCAAAATAACAACTATGGAAGTACACGGGGAGCAATTATATATTCTTGCCTCAGGTGCAAAACTGGTAGTCACGGGCCTGGCTCTGCTTGCTGCACACTGTTTCTTCTTTCCCTGGTCCCACTTCCTTCAGTCCTCTTGCCTCAGACTCTGACCTGTAGCTGACTCTGCGTCTTCCACGTTGTGCTTATGGGCTCCCATGCTGCCTGGGCCATCCTGTGGGATCTGCCCCAGTGGTTATCTTCCACTCTGGTCTCAAACCAAGTCCCAATGGAGTATCTGGTGTGCTCAGCTTTTTATAAGCCAGTGCAGGCAATTACATACGGTGGAAGTCATGGAAAGAAATATTCCCAGACTAGGGAGAAATGTGCTTGGTTTGACAAGATATGGTACAAAAAAAATGTGCCAAAAAATTCAGGAGCTCTGCATTTGAAGCATTTCTTTCCCAGCATATTGTCTGACTATCAAATCCGTCTCAGGGCAGCCAGTTCTCTAGTTCTCCCAAGATTTTAGGCTGCTTTTTCCTGCGAGCAGGGCTCAGGGCAGCTTACAACAGAATGAGACAATAAATAATCTGGGTTAAAAGCAGTAATAAAATTCAGTAAGGTAAAGGTAAAGGTTTCCCTTGCTCGAAAGCCAGTCGAATCCGACTCTAGGGTTGCGGTACTCATCTCCGTTTCAAAGCCGAAGAGCCAGCGCTGTCTGAAGATGTTCCATGGTCATGTGGCCGGCATGACTAAACGCCGAGGCGCACGGAACACTGTTACCTTCCCACCGAAGTGGTCCCTATTGATCTACTGGCAATTTCTTGCTTTCGAACTGCTAGGTTGGCAGGAGCTGGAACTAGAGACGGGAGCTCACTCCGTCATGCGGCACCCCGGTCTCGAACTACTGAACTACTGACCTTTCACACAGCGTCTTAACCACTCGAGCCACCGCAGCTCCAATAAAATTCAGTACAGAGTCAATAAATAAAGCAGGCAATTCCAAGGTGTCGAGGATTTTCAACAGAAAACTGCAACATCCCATAGCCTCCTAAGGGGGGGCAGGTGAGGGGGAGACCTGAGAGCACCAGACTACTGGCACAGATGTTCTCTGACAGAGGGTTCCAGCAGGTGGAGGCCTAGTTGAGGACATCTGGATCACTCTCAGGCCAGGGACCACCATCAGTTTTTGCCAGCCAAGCATATTGTTTCTTTCTTTCTTTATTTATTAAATTTTATTTATACCCCGCCCTCCCCACATTGCGGGCTCAGGGCGGCTTACAAGAGTATGGCACACAGTGCGGTAAAACAGCAATAAAACAATTTAAAACACTTAATACATGGGCCAAGCCCAAGGATCCCACGTGACTAAAAAC
>NW_015167528.1:2113810-2138424 GCF_001447785.1 Gekko japonicus | reverse complement strand
ACTCCTCCCCCCCGCCCCCTATTCCTTGATTGGTGTAGGACTGAGAACCCGGGCGGGGCAAGCTGGGAGAGGGCTACGGTCTCCCCGCACTGCACCCAGATCTCGGTCACGCAGGCCAGGTCCACTTGTTGTTCTGTAATAAAGTCCCGAAGGACCATGGTCTTATTATTGATGGACCTGGCGTTGCACAGCACCAATGTCGAAGGGGGGTGCATAATCTGAGCCCCACTGCCAGCATCCTTCGGGATGGGCCTCAGGCTAGAAGGGTGCCGAGCTCTTATGGTTCTCTGCACCCTTCCTTTTCTCCCTAGCCTGGGCTCACCGCAATACTTCCCCCGCCCAAAGAGCACCGGAATCTGCTGTGTAGACATTGCTGCCACAGGGCGGTCTACGCTACTAGCACCTAACCGTCTGCGCCGTTGGTCACCCAGCTCGCTTCCTGCCTTGCTGTAGGGCATACTGAGAGAGGCAGCCCTGAAGGTATGCGGGTCCTTGACTGCTAAGGGCCTTAAAGGTCAGAACCAGCACCGTGAACTTGATCCGGTGCTCCACTGGAAGCCAGTGCAGCTCACACAGCATAGGTTGGATGCATGCTTTTTTGGGGGGGGGTCCATGTAAGGACCCATGTGGCTGCATTCTGGATCAGTTGGAGCTTCTGGGTCAGCCTCAAAGGAAGGCCCACATAAAGTGAGTTACAGTAGTCTATCCTGGAGGTGACTGTGGCCTGGATTACCATGGCTAGGTCAGAGGGGGACAGGTTGGTAGCCAGGTGCTGAACCTGGCAAAGTTGGAGAAACACCAGCCTGGTAACCTTCACAACCTAGGCCTCCATTAACAAGGTGGCATCCAGAGTCACGTCCAGGCTCCTGGCTTTACTTTAGGCTCCGTCGCCTACTTCAGTGATACCCTGCCTTTCTCCACAATGATGACCCAAAGCAAATAGGATGATAGGCATTCTCCTCTCTTCCATGTTATCCTCACAAAGGAAACCATTCCTTTGCTATTTGGGGAGTGTTGGTTTCACTGGGATTACGATAACTGACGTGGCTGCATAGCTGCTATATAAATTATCCCACTGAGCTAGGTTAGCCTGAGGTCACTGGCATTACGATAACTGACGTGGCTGTATAGCTGCTATATAAATTATCCCATTATAGCCTGAGGGTGTGTGCCTGGCCGAAAGTCACCCAGCAAGCTTCTACAGTACATGGCAGCTCTCAGCCTGGGTCTCCTAGATCCTAGTCTAGACTCGAACCACCATGCCACACTGGTTCTCTTGTGTGCACCACACCTTGCTTATGCTGACAAAATACCTTGAACCTGGGGGCAGCGATAGTGATTCTGGGGTCCTGGGCAAAAGCCTAGGATGGGTCCCTAGAATCATTGCTACCACCACCCATCACCCCCACACACAATGGGGTTGAGCAAGGCGTGGCTCCCTCTGTCAGACTCTTGAGCAAACGTGCTCCCAACAACACTCTCTGTGAACAAACTTGCTCCCAACAACACTCTCTGCAGCAGTGATTTGTTTATTGAGAAATAAAGATGTTTCAGGCTAAGACGATCTGTGTCAGAACTGACTCCTTTGGCACCAGTTCTGGTATTATACATAATTCAAACGACACCTCCCCCGTGACCAGTCCAATCACACCAACCCATCCAGGCCGCCGAAATCTATTTTGCATTGTTGACCCTCCTCCCAGCACCTGGAAGCACAGCATTACATTATCTAGCAGTGTCTGGCACCCAAGGTAAAACAAGCATTCTGCCCCAGTGAAGGGAGGCCCCGCGTAGATGCAGTTACAGGCTAGCGAACCCTATTCCCATCCAAGCAGTCCTCACGCCCCCACACTCACACACTAACTCCCCCCCAACCAGAACAAATAGGATGATAGGCACACAACCACAGACAGTGCAGGAAAACATGGCAAATGAGATCCAAGTTTGACACCCTCACCCTATGCAAGTTGGGCAGGAGTCACTGCTGCCACTGGATGCCAGCTGGCCAAGCCCTAGGCAGAATCCCAGGTGTGAAGAGGTGGCAGGAGCCTGCTCTTCTCCCCCCCCTCCTGCTTCAGGATTCAGAGCTGCAGTCACTTCATGCCCTCCAAGCTGTTGGAAATATGTGTGTGTTGCAAGGTCTAATTCAGTCATTATAGGGTTAATCTGTTTACCTTGTGTGCTCTTCCCTAAAAGGGAAACCTGGCTCAGAGCCAATGAAAACAAAGCCCATGAAATCTACGTCTGTTTACTCACAGTAACTGGTTAATGCATTCAGGTGATTTCCTTCTGGGGTCAAGAAGAAGAAGAATCTCCATTACAGTTGTTGAGAGACTGTGTGGTCAGTCTGTTCTGTAGCCTTAGGGCTTTTATTTTGTAGCTTTTCCTGTGTACTCTTCCCTTAGAAATAAAGATTTTTACAGGGAAAGGCCTCCTCTCTAATGAAGCAAAGATCCATTGCAGACTCTGAATATCTAAGGCCCCGGTCACATGGGCCGGATATCGCGGGGAGAGGTGTGGCTAATTGCCCCGGCACAGTTTAATCCACGATTATGTGATCAGACATGCCGGTGGCACACCACCAGTCCTTCCCTTGGCGCTGGCAGGTAACCGAGGGACCGGAGGGGAATGCCGCGCGCCGGCGCGATCACATCACGGGGGGCTGGAGGCAGCCCGTGGCAAACGTTTACTAGTACCTTGGAGGTACTAGTTTTTTAACTTGCATTGTCAGCGATAAGCCACGGGTGCGCTCCACTTCCCAGATGTTGGGGTGTGATCGCACCTGGATAATCTGCCCACCATCCGTGCCTCTCCCATGGCAACTTTGCCATGTGACCGAGGCCTAAGTATTTTTGCCAATTTTTCCAACACAAGCATGGGGTCTGGGGCTACTGCCTCTGTTGCCCTTTGGTCACGACTGCCTCTGCTGGAACCAGTTGTACAGGTCAAAGAAAAGAACAACTTTTGTGTGTATTGTTTAGTCTTCCTCCCTGGCAATGTCGATTCATAACTGCATTACATTCATCCTGATTCCCACATCCTCAAAATCGTGCCACAGCTTAAGATACTGGAGTTGGTTTTCAGGAGAGAGACAAGGGGAAGAAAGAGAGAGAGAGAGTTCAAAAGAAAGCCCCAATGGGTGGAAGTCCTGAAAGGTGTTTATTTTTGGACAGCGTCTCCCAGCCCCACTGCTTCCATCCCTGATGAGAACACCGTGTGAAAAGGCACAAGCCAGCTTTCCGGCCACTTCAGTCCCATCTAGTGTGTGAGAAGAAGGTATATTTGTGATGCCTGATTGATCTGAACTTCCAAATAGATTACTAAATTCCCACTGGCTAGAAACTGCAAAGCTAGAAGTGCAGCAGATGGAAAACCAGAGGTTACGATAATTGTACCAAACCCTGCTGAGATTTTTCTTAAGCACTTCCAGTAAAAGGAAAATGTCCCCTAGTAACAGGAGCAAGTCCCACAAGAAGGCCCGAAACACTATGTTCACTCATATATGAATAACACTTATTTTATCACATGGAGTTATAGATCCAGGTGCCCTAATGGAAACAGGGATTTCAAAAAAAAAAAAAAAAAGGAGTTAAACAAATACCTTGCTACCTAGAAAACATTCTCCTTTCACTTAAAACCCCTTCCTTGGCTATTTATGAAGTGTTGGTTTCTTTTCGGAGCTGGTATTAAGATAATTGATTTGGCTATATAAATGCTGTATAAATTAATCCAATAGGTTATTAAGATTTTTCACCCGTAGAGGTGCTATAGAAGAGCAAGATTCGAATCCAGTACCATCTTACAGACCAACAAGATTTCCAGAGTAATGTTCCCTCTAAGCTGTGGAGTCCTGTGAGCAGGAATTCTACTTTGTGAGCTACTGGCATTAAAGTTGTGAGCAGGTAGTTTGGCTGCTGCATGAAATTAGTTTGCTCTGGAGCCATCCTTCCTGAGCTGAGACAAAAATGTGTGAGCTGGAGGCTAAAAAACTGTGAGCTAGCTCACACTAACTCAGCTTAGAGAGAACACTGTTCCAGAGTATCGACAAAGGGTCTCTCCGATCAAGGGCGCTTTGGCTCTCAAAAGGGGGGAACCTTGTTGGTCTTTAAGGGGCATTAAGGTAAACCATGGCTCAGTGTAAAGTACATTCTGGGCATGCCAAAGGTCCCAGGCCTATAGCTACAGTGGGGCATTTTGGGGCCCTGCTCCCTAATTAAAAGTCCTGCCCCACAAATAGCCATGCCAGAAACCTTATTTTTTATCATGACCTGCAATTTGCAAGATCTGTTGATTATTATGCTGTACACTAACAGCGACTGTCTCTCCTGTTTTCTTCACATTTTCTAACTTCCTCTGTAACTCTGGATGGCTTATCAATTTTGTCAACATATCTAGATCCATTCCCAAAATTACAAGTTCACCGTGATCAAATAGCTGGGCTCTTCATTTCATTAGCTCAACTGTCCACTGGGGAACATGGTATTCAAAATCACAACCTTTAATTTGAGTTATTTGACAAAAACATCTATTTATCTGTGTTTGTTAATCTGTGTTTGTTAATCTGGTTTTGTTAATCAGTTTCCTGACTTCATCAGGTGGATACTCTTAGTTCCAAAAAGGTTTGTTGTAGATTCCTCAGGTGAGAATCTCTGTCTGTAGGATTGGAGCAGATGCAGCTGTAGCGTAGAGCCTGGCTGTATACAGTAGATCTTTTGGTATGTTTAGGGTGGCGGCTGGAGGCATGTAGGTACATTTGTTGGTCAGTAGGTTTCTGGTATAGCATGGTGTCCATGTGTTCATTGTGTATTTTTACAGTAGTGTTCAGAAAATGTATTTCTTGCATGGATTGCTTCATTGTCAGGTTGATAGTGGGGTGAAAGTCATTGAATGCCTGGTGGAATGTGCCCAGGGCTTCTTTACCATGTGTCCATAACAATAAAAATGTCCTCAATGTAACACAGGTATCAGAAAGGTATGAGTGGGTGGGACTTTAGGAAGCGTTGTTCCAAGTCAGCCATAAAGATGTTAGCATATTGTTGTTGGGCCACACAGGTGCCCATGGTTGTACCGTTGATCTGGAGGAACAGGTTGTCACCAAATCTGAAGTGGTTATGGGTGAAAATAAAATGACACAGTTGGGTGGCAAAGTCAGCTGTGTTTTGTCAGAAATCATATTCCATATGGCTTGTAATCCATTTTTTTTTTAAAAAAATTATTAGGATATATTTATAAAGTTAAACATATATCAATACTTAATTCATTATACATCCTTTCCTCCTCATTCCCCCCCCCCTTTCGGCTTCCCACAGTGCTCCAACCTCCAGCTCCATTCTTGTATTCACTTCAAACATCTCTTTTTCATAATACATGTCTAGGTAACTTATCTTTCAACTGCTATTCAAATACATTTATCTATTTTCTACTTATGTTAGTTTTCAGTAGTTAGCAAAGCAAATCAAATTGTCTTTTACATCCCAGTATTTTTCTAAGTACTCTTTAAAGTCTTTCCAGTCTGCAAAAAATTCTTCTGCTTCCAAGTTATTAAGTTTCCTTGTCATTTTGTCCATTTCCACCATAAAAAGTAATTTTTTAATCCATTCCCCAATCTCAGGGACCTTGTCTTGTTTCCAACACTGGGCATACGTCATTCTGGCAGTTGTGATCATATACCACATCAATGTCCTTTTTGCCATATTGACTTCTTCCATTTTGAGTCCCAAAAGTAAAATTTCTGGTTCTTTCTTAAATTTACATTTCACAATGTTTTCCATTTCAGCATGTATTTCAGTCCAAAATACTTTTGCTTTTTCACATGTCCACCACATATGATAAAACGAGCCCTCTGTATTCTTACATTTCCAACATTTGTTTGACATACTACTATTCATATTTGCAATCTTTTTTGGTGTCATATACCATCTATACATCATCTTATAACAAGCTTGTAATCCATTTTTGTGGGGGTGTTGGTATACAGAGATTCAGCATCCATGGTGGCTAAAATAGCATTCTCTGGAAGGTTGTTCAGAGATTGTGTTTTCCTCAGAAAGTCAGTGGTGTCACAAACATAACTAGGGGCATTGATGGCATTATGTCTTGGAACACAGTCCATGTATCCAGATACATGGTGCCTATGCCTGAGACAATGGGGCTCCTGGGTTGCCTGGCTTGTGTATTTTGGGTAGAAGATAAAAAGTACCTGGTTGAGGTTCCTGTGGTGCATCTGGAAGGATTTGAAATTTTTTTGTATTTCTGTGTGAGGTCTGAGTCCAATTGTTTGTAAAAAGCAGTATTTGAGAGTTGTCTTTGAGCCTCCTGGACATAACGTGATCTATTTATGATGACAATGGCTCCACCTTTGTCTGCTTCTTTAATTATAATATCTGGATTGTTCCTGAGACTGTCTATGGTCTTCCTTTCAGCATGGTTGAGATTCTGCTGTACGCAATGTTGTTTGTTGATCACATTGGTTTGGACTCTATGCCAAAAGCATTCTATGTAGAGATCCAGTGTGGTATTGCAACCATCAGGAGGAGTCCATGTGGTGTCTCTTTTTTGTAGCATTGTTTTGATGGTATGTGGTGGTAAGTATCCTGTTCATTAGTGGGTTGGAGGGATGGTTTCCATTCTCCAGTAGATTTTGTGATGGTGTGTTGTGAAGATCCTGCCTGTTCTTTCTTGTTCTGTTCTTGTGTATGTTGGAAGTACTCCTTCAGGTGAAGATGGCAGAAAAAGGCTTCTAAGTCCACGCAGAACTGAATAATGTGTGGATTTGCTAGTTCTATTTCCATTCCATTATATCTGAAGATGTGTGCGCGCACACGAAGGCTCATACATTGAATAAGCCTTTGTTGGTCTTAAAGGTGCCGCTGGACACAGAATTTGTTCTACCACTCCAGAACAACACAGCTGCCCACTTGGATCTATATTTATTTTTATTATTCCATCAAAGGACTCACCAGACCCATCTGTCATGGTAAAGCCTCTTTCTCACTCTTTGAGAAATTCTCTCACCTGATCATTTTATGTTTCATTGAGGTATTTTTCCTATTTTTTTAAAAAAACAACATTTATTTGATAATGTTTATTTAAAATACTGTATTCAACCACATTCCACATGAAGGCATCATACCCAAGTAATGGATATCGGCAAAGCTTATTGTAAGTACCTGAATCTCTCTCAATGGAGGATATTGTTGAAGCCAGCTATGCAAATGGCATCTGAATGCAGCACTGCATTGCTCTCCCTCAGAAGAGGTCTAGTGACAAGATTCCCTTGCTTTTTCCAGAATCTGAATAAGGTCAGATAGAAATGGGCTCTCATGGAAGGTAACCCAAGTTTAGCCCTCACTAGAGCTGCTGGAGTATCGTGAGGCAAAATCATGATTCTCTTTAAAAAGAGATTTTGGATTGGTTCTAGGGTTGAAAGCGGATGTTCATTCCAACCCCAGATCTCTGCACTGTACAAAAGCTGAGGGGTGGCCTTGCACTGGAACAATTTCAAGGCCAGATCAACCGACTATTTAAAAATGGCCCCAGTGGTTCTCGAGACTGAAGCTTTTATCACTTAGGCCCCGGCCACATGGCAAAGTTGTTGCAGGAGAGGCACGGATGGTGGGCGGATTATCTGGGCGCGATCACATCCCAACATCTGGGAAGTGGAGCACACCCGTGGCTTACCACCGACAATGCAAGTTAAAAAACTAGTACCTCCAAAGTACTAGTAAACATTTGCCACGGGCTGCCTCCAGATGCCCATGGTGTGATCGCGTCCGGTCCCTCGTTTACCCGCCAGCACTGAGGGAAGGACTGGTGGTTTGCCGCCGGCGCATCTGATCGTGTAATCGTGGATCAAACTGCGCCGGGGCAATTAGCCACGCCTCCCCCCCACGATATCCGGCCCGTGTGACCGGGGCCCAGGTTGGCTTTCCATGACAGGGTTTTGCTAAATGTCACCCCAAGATACTTAAAGATTCTACATTGTTCTACATTAAATCTTCCAAATCTCTTCCTAAAGACCATTACTTTGGTCTTAGCCAGGGGTCATTTCGTAGAAAAAGAGCTAGCGGAACTCATTAGCATAACTCATTAGCATATGCCACACCCCTCAACATCAGGGGCCCGGCGGTGGACCTGCAAGGCCAGCAGGAGTGCGAGGAAGCCCCGCCAAGGCCCTCCCTTGCCCCAGGCAGGTTAGCCACGCCTCCCCCCCACGATATCCGGCCCGTGTGACCGGGGCCCAGGTTGGCTTTCCATGACAGGGTTTTGCTAAATGTCACCCCAAGATACTTAAAGATTCTACATTGTTCTACATTTAAATCTTCAAAATCTCTTCCTAAAGACCATTACTTTGGTCTTTAGCAAAGCTGATGTTTAGGGCCTTGTCCTTGCAGAAATTGCCCTGTTGGTATAGCATTCTCCTTAGACCAATACAACACCATGTCATCTGCATATAGGAGAACCAAGGATGCTACCATTTTTGTGGGAAGACACTTGGCATGGGTCATGGGGTGCTAATTAGCTTAGCATAACTTGTGAATGATCCCTATATTTTTCTTAATTAGATTTGAACTATATATAATTACATTTCACCCAATACTTCCTACTTTTCATTGTCCCTTGACCCTGCTTTTCCCCCATACTTCCCACATAAGGCCTACTGAGGATCCGCCAAGGAAATCTCAAGAAGTGGCCTCTGGTCTCTGAAAACTTTATGCTGGAATAAACTTTTGTTGTACTTCAAGGTGCCAAAAGATTCCTGCTTGCTTTTACTGCAGCAAACAGAGCGACCTTCTGGAGTGGTAACAAAGAACACCTCACTTTCTTTGGCTTGCACTCAGTGGAGGCCTAATAGGGTTAATTCAAAATACTTTGGGTGAATTGAGTGCAGACCATACTGATTGACTTGTAAAGTTGCCAATGGTGAAAACAGTCAGATTTATTGACATTAAATAAATCAATTGGAGGGGAAAGATGTGCGAAAGTCACTCTCGTATGTTCTACATCTCTTCTGTACGGTCAAATTAATACACTAATCACTCAAGGAATAGCTGTTTACACTCGGGAGAGTTTCAGATTGCCACAGATAAAGGTTCTAACATATGAGAAAAATTAGTGTGGAAAAATGAGAAATCACAGTGCTTTTAAAGGGACCTGAATGCCTCCCCACCCCAATTTCTCTGAAGTGTTATCATTTGTAAAAGTGGAAAAGTGGGGCTGGTTCAACTTATTTTGACTCTCAAAATGAAATAGACTCCCCCCACCCCGGATCTGTGCCACTCTTAGCTGGTTCCAAAGCAACACCTGGCTGCAGCGCCGCTCCTGGGCGTAGACCCAGGAGATGATGTCAGTCACCGTGACGCTGATGGCTGGAACTGAGCCAAAGCCCTGGCAGTATTTCTTGGCACACTCCTCGTGGTGCTGCCCCAAGCTGTTGGCTGGAGAACGGCTCCTGCTTGAAAGAAAGCCAGGCAATTTCCCTCAGGAGTTAAACATGGCAGAGAGGGGGGTGTGCCAAGAGAAAATTCATTACAGTTTTGGATCTGGGCTTGGGGGGGGGAGAGGCATTTTTGCTGTGATGGCTTCATTTTGGGTAAAAGGTAAAGGTAAAGATTCCCTTGCTCGAAAGCCAGTCAAATCCAACTCTACGGTTGCGGTGCTCATCTCCGTTTCAAAGCCAAAGAGCCAGCGCTGTCCGAAGATGTTTCCGTGGTCATGTGGCCGGCATGACTAAACACCAAGGTGCATGGAATGCTGTTACCTTCCCACTGAAGTGGTACCTATTCATCTACTTGCCATTTCTTGCTTCAAACTGCTAGGTTGGGTAAAGGTAAAGGTTCCCTTGCTCGAAAGCCAGTTGAATCCGACTCTAGGGTTGCAGTGCTCATCTCCATTTCAAAACCGAAGAGCCAGCGCTGTCCCAAGATGTTTCCGTGGTCATCTGGCCGGCATGACTAAACACCAAGGTGCACGGAACGCTCAAGTGGTTAACACGCTGAACTGCAGGCTGTGGAAGGTCAGTAGTTCAGCAGTTTGAGACCCGGGTGCCGCATGACGGAGTGAGCTCCCGTCTCTAGTTCCAGCTCCTGCCAACCTAGCAGTTCGAAAGCAAGAAATTGCAAGTAGATAAATAGGTACCACTTTGGTGGGAAGGTAACAGCTAGGTTGGGTAGGATATTACAAATTTGGGTTAGAAATCCATGCCATGTTCTTGTGTTCTGGATTTTAGGGACCTCCCCCCCTCCCCCGTGCACATGCACTGCAGACACTGTTCTTTTCAGTGCACAGCCAATGCGAAGGTCTCCTGTGCAGCAGTCATTGAACTAAATGCCATGAAAATCTCACAAAATGCAGTCCTCCCATTCCTCTCCAGACCTTCCCAAACCTCAAGCACATGCAGCGAAACCGCTCCATTCTGCTAGCTCCCCAGCAGTAGCTAATTTCTGCGCATGCCGCTGCAGACATCTTTCTTTCCAGTGCACAGCCAGTTCAAGGGCCTCCCATGCCCACCACCACAACCTCACAAAATGCAGTCCTCCATCTCCTCCAAATCACAAGCACATGCAGCAAAGCAGCTCTGTTTTACCAGCCGTCGCCCGCCCCTCCCCACCCCCAGTGCTCCAGGCCACCAACTGCAGCAGACCAGTCAGCCCCCAGGGGAAATGGTGAGTGCTGACAGCCGCCTTGCAAATCCCCTCTCTGCAGCTTAGTAGCTGTTATGTATGGAACAGAATGTATGACTGTATGAGCTTGAGTCTAAGCAAGGTATTGCAAACCGACCTATCAGAACAAGGGAAGTTCTGGAAGGAAGCAAAGTGATTGGTCTTTATGTACAGTTTCTGATTGGATCTTATCTGACATGTGGGCGTGGCTTGCCAAGCCCGGACTGTTTAAAAAGGGGGAGAGGACAGCCTCCGGGGGTCTGGCCAGGGCTTACAAGGACTCAAAGGGGGAAGTGTTACCTTGGGAATCCCAGCGCCAGGGACTGGAGCTTGTAGCATTGTGGAGGGTGAAGAACTGCCTGGAAGGAGTGAACTTAGGGTGGCACAGGAAGCAGCGGCAGGTGCCAATGCTCCTCTTCCACAATTAGTGCAGGCAATGAAGGTTTAGAGAGGCTATTGGCATAACTTTGTTGGATGAAGTTGTCACGGATTGGCTAATAAGGAACTTGGGAGTCTTGCCCAGTGTAGCCCCCCAGGAGGGCTGCCAAGCCCTGACCCAGATAGCCCCGGCAAGCCCAATCTTGTCAGATCTCGGAAGCTAAGCAGGGTTGACTCTGGCAAGAACTTGGATGGGAGACGTCCTAGAAATACCAGAGGTGGGAGATGGGGGCAGACTTTATTCAGCCACCTCTTTGAAGTAGGGGTCAGTCACCAGAGATCGCCATGACTTCTTGGTGCGCACACACACATATTAAAAAAATACAAAAAAATAACAACTAAAAAAAAGAAGGGCTGCCAAGAGCCACCATGGGCCCTGGAAAGAGCTTGTACCTCCCCCCCCAACCATATGACTCTGATCCAAACCAAATATTTTAACATAACGAATAATTTGGCTTGCAGTTACCATGAATCTACAGTAATAAAAGAATCGGCCTGTCCATTCATCTGCCCATTTGTGGCAGGCATAACTCACCAGAGAATAAAGCCAGGAGACTCAAAACCAGCCATCAGCTTCAGGGTGACTGTGGGAGTTCCACTGCCAAAAATGAAAGGCATGGGAATATCCTGGCCCAGGTTCTCTCGAGACAACCCCCCACCCACAATATTTGCAATAGAAACGAAGAGAGTTTAAAAATAAATAGGACATGGTTTCCTGTCCTGAAAAATACAAAAAAACAACAACTAAAAAAAAGAAGGGCTGCCAAGAGCCACCATGGGCCCTGGAAAGAGATTGTACCTCCCCCCCAACCGTATGACTCTGATCCAAACCAAATATTTTAATGTAACAAATCATTTGGCTTGCAGTTACCATGAATCTATAGTAATAAAAGAATCAGCCTGTCCATTCATCTGCCCATTTGTGGCAGGCGCCAGTCGAATCCGACTCTAGGGTTGCGGTGCTCATCTCCGTTTCAAAGCCGAAGAGCCAGCGCTGTCCGAAGACGTTTCCATGGTCATGTGGCCAGCATGACTAAACGCCAAGCCGCACGGAACGCTGTTACCTTCCCACCGAAGTGGTACCTATTTATCTACTTGCAATTTCTTGCTTTCGAACTGCTCAGTTGGCAGGAGCTGGGACTAGAGACTAGAGACGGGAGCTCACTCCATCATGAGGCACACCCAGGTCTTGAACTGCTGAACTACCGACCTTCCGCAGCCTGCAGTTCAGCGTCTTAATCACTTGAGCCACCGCAGCTCAATTACCTGCCTACCATTTCTCTCCTCATCTTTCTGTGTTATACCTCTGAGGATGCCAGTCACAGCTGCTAGCAAAACATCAGGTCCTACAATGTCAAGACCACGGCCGCACAGCCCGGAAAATCTACAACAACTAATGAACCCGTGAAAGCCTTCGACAACACAATGAAACTAAGAGTCTCTGTTTGTGGCAGGCATAAAGTGCCAGAAATGAAGGGAACTGGAACAGCGTGAACTAGGTCATCACCATAGGCCACACATAATAAGAGAGCTCTTAAGCAACCTGTCAGGTGTCTCTAGCACTCAGATCCCCAACCCGCCATGGAAGGTTGCTGGGTGGCACACTCTCAGCCAGACCTACCTCACAGCATTGTTGTGAAGATAAAGTGGGGACAGTAAAACCAGTACAGTGAAACTGGTATAAAATTAAGTGTTGGAATCAGGGGTCGTTTCGTAGAAAAAGAGCTAGGGGAACTCATTAGCACAATTCATTAGCATATGCCACACCCCCTGACATCACCGGAAGTGTGTCATAAGGCCACACCCCCTGCCATCACTGGAAGTGTGTCATAAGGCCACACCCACCACTTAGTTTTAAAGGTTAGTCTTAAAGGTGCTATTTGTTAGTCTTAAAGGTGCTATTTGAACTCTTGGACTATTTTGCAGCAACAGACTAACACAACTACCTCAGGGAAGCTCCTGGATGGGGCTGGGAGTCCTTGCGGGGGCCACGTGGAGTGGCCTCAGCCAGGCAGAGGGGGAGGACGCCAACTTACCTTCCTGCTTCTTCCTCCTCCTGCAACAGAATGAGGCTGGAAGCAGGGGGCGGCCGAAAGCAGGGGGTGGGGCTTCGTCATGTGCCCCACCCCCGCACCTCACTCGGGGGAACTGCGATCCCCCCGAATCGACCTCTGGTTGGAATGCAGATATGCCTTTAGTCACACCCATTGTCAAGTTACATCATCTGAGTACAAAAACCAAGCACCGTTCATTTCCAAGAGAGAGATTTATGCATTCACTGAAACCAGTAGAGCTTAAAAGTGCTTAGCATTGGCTGGATCATGTCCTGGATCAAGAGTATCTTCTTAGGTCTCAGGTTCAATGTCCAGCATCTCCAGTTAAAAGGATCAGGTGATGTGAAAGATCTTGACTTGAGACCCCCGAGAGCTTCTGCCCATCTGAGTAAGCAATGCTGACATTAATGGACCAATGGTCTGATTCAGTATAAGGCAACTTCAGGTATCTGGTGTGTTTTTCTCTGCATTAGGGATGCCAGTGGATCACTGCCTCCATGTGTTTTTCTTTCCTTCTACTTGCAATTTCTGACATTATCTGCTATGCATCCACTTTGAAAGCTTGTTGCTTACACTCAGAATATTTTTTTAAAATTGCAATTCCAAATGTAAACTGGTAGCGATGTATACGCGAACACTAATAATCCATGTCATGCTTCCCCCTCCTTTATTGCTGGAAGCTCAAGCAGGGCAAACTCTTCCGCAGAAGTCAAATAACGCTGAAGGCTCTTGCTGAAACAGATCTCTTGTTTATGTTCTTAAAGGCTTCAGATTAATTTTTCATGATTCATAATAGACAGCAGTGAATCGGATCATCTCAGCCAGGAAGATTAGTAAACACTCCAGCTGTCTTTGCACACCCTTAAAAGCCCCCAGTACTTCCCCATGTCTGTCCTAATTTTGTTTCTGGTAAGACAGCAGGGATGCTTTTGGAAATATGGACATGAGGGAGAGTTCTTGCTGTTTCAGCCTCCTTTCCCATGAACCTTTGAGGGGTCGCCATTCTACCTCCTCCATAACTAAATAATTGTGTGCCATCAAGTTACAACTGACTCACAGCAACCGCAGGACCATGGGTTGTCAATGCATGAGCAGAGGTAGTTTGCTCTTGCCTTCTTCATTGGTGGTCTCCCATCCAAGTACTAACCCAATTCAACCCTGCTTAACCTCCAAGCTCTGATGAGACTGAGCTAGGATGGGCTATCAGGCTGCTCCTCCGTAACTACTTATCTACATAGTGGCTGTAGTCTACCACTCTGCTCAGCCGAGTTTGAAGCCTTCCTGTATCCCGATAAACCTCCCTCCAATGGACTCACAATGGACAGTCTCCTTGGGCTTGAAGAAGGCTTCAGACTTTGCTGATCAGAGTGGAGGGGCTGTGGCTCAGTGGCAGAGCATCTTCTCGGCATGCAGAAGGTTCCAGGTTCAAACCCCAGCATCTCCAGCTAAAAGAACCAGGCAGTAGGTGGTGTGAAAGACCTCTGCCTGAAACCCTAGAGAGCCACTGCCAGTCTGAATAGACAATACTGAACATTGATGGGCCAAGGGTTAACACATGGAACTCTGCCACAGGAGGTGGTGGCGGCTACAAGCATGGACAGCTTCAAAAGGGAACTGGATAAGCATATGGAGCAGAAGTCCATCAGTGGCTATTAGCCACAAGGTATAGATAGGAACTCTCAGACTGGGGCAAGTGATGCTCTGTGCCATTGGCCTGATCCAACATTGGCTTCTCTTATGTTCTTATGTAAGGGTCTGATTCAGTATGAGGCAGCTTCATATGTTCATGTGGTAGGAAACAAATCAGACAAATCAGTCAATGGTGAATGTATCTGATTTCCTGGTGTGGCAGAATGTGCTTGCTCTGGTCTGCAGTCCCCATTCTGCCTTGCCCTCCTCGGGGTTACCAACTCGCTGGAGGCGCTTTTACCCTTTACTGTCCAGTAACTGCCATCACCGCCTGATCAATGTAGGGATCTTCAGCTCCCCTTCCAAGCTCAGAGAGCTCGCCTCAATGTCTCCCACTACCCAGCGCCTGGTTACTGCAGGGACAGATTAATGCCTTGGGCCCCCCTGGGGGAGCAGCCACTTGCCAACTGCCCGGGAGCCCCTTTCAAGGTAGCGTGTACAGAACCGTGGAGGTCTATTGTGGTACAGAGTGCCACTCTCAGCATCAGAAGTCTTAAAAAATTTATTGAAAAGAAAATGTTTACAAGCCTACTTGAGCAGAGCACTAGATCAGCAAATGGATTTCAAAGGAAAACTGGTCATAAATGCAACCCCCTCTCCCTGTTCTAGACATACCCTAACTGATGTTAAAATAGGGCAGGCACTGATGATCTCAGAAAGTTACAAAGTTCCTATCTACATCCCATTCCCTGGGAGGCCGCATGGTCAGAAAAAGATGGCTGCCTGTTTGCAGACCAGAGCTCAAAGTTGTCCCCAGTGCAGCATTCCAAGGAAGACTCTGGGGCAAGTGATGCTCTGTCATCTTGGTGCTTGGGGGGGTCAACAGTGGGATGGCTTCTAGTGTCCTGGCCCCACTGATGGACCTCCTGATGGCACTGGTATTTCTGGCCACTGTGTGATACAGAGTGTTGGACTGGATGGGCCTTTGGCCTGATCCAACATTGGCATCTCTTATGTTCTTATGTTCTTATGTTCTTATGTTCTTATGACTGCAACTTCCCCTTGCCAGGAAATTTTGTTAACCTCCTGTCTCCACACACTTTACATCACTCTCTCTCCACCCCCTTGACCTGGTCCACCCAGGTCACAGGTGTATCCTGGGAGCTTTCCTGGAAGGCGTTTGGGGAAATCGCCAGGAATCACCTGGAGACTTCCTCGCACTGGATTCCTTAGTTGGTTTTCCTACCAGGGCCATTAGGATATGTAAAGATGTAATCTAGCAGGCAACTAGCTCCCTGCTACTTCCAGAGGGTGAGAAAAAACCTACACTTCTAAAACTCAGAGTGGGGGAGGGTTTCCCTCCACACCTGCTATGTGATAAATAGTTACAATCAGACCACCAGGAGATGAAAACATTCCGTTAAACATCCATGAAAAAAACCAAAGGAAGTAGTTAACAGTACACATTTTGCTTCAGAAACCAGAGCAGCTAATGCTGTTGCAGACCTGTAAAATGAATGCAAGGCAGAGGAGGTGGAGAAGAGCCTTTGGCATGGTGTAATGGTGAGAGGACCTCTCAGGCAGTATGAAAATTAGAAGTGTCACAAATATAGAAGTCATAGAATCACAGAGTTGGAAGGGGCCATGCAGGCCATCTAGTCCAGTGATGGCGAACCTTTTAGAGACCGAGTGCCCAAAACCCACTTATTTATCGCAAAGTGCCAACACGGCAATTTAACTTGAATACTGAAGTTTTACTTTAGAAAAAACAACTCCTACATTAACTTGATGATCCAAACAAAGTAAGGAAAGCAATCCCAAATGCTTTCATTGACTTAAAATTATTTGGCAAAGAATTCGACACTTTCATGATGGTCTGGGCCTGGCTGGGGCGATGGCACGTGTGCCCAAAGAGAGGGCTCTGAGGGACACCTCTGGCCCCCGTGCCATAGGTTCGCCACCACTGGGCTAGTCCAACCCCCTGTTCAATGCAGGATCAGCCTAGACCATCCCTGACAAGGGTTTGTCCAGCCGCTGCTTAAAGACTGCCAGGGAGGAGGGGGAGCTCACCACCTCCCTAGGCAGCTGGTTCCACTGGTCTTACTGTACAGCTGGTTCCACTGGTCTTACTGCCGGTACCTTCCCGCCCTGAATTTAAACTCATGACTGTGAGTCTAAGTGACAGCCCTTCAAATTCTTAAGAGACCAATCATGTCCCCCCTCAACCTCCTTTTCTCCAGACTAAACATTCCCAAGTCCCTCAGCCTTTCCTCATAGGGCTTGGTCTCCAGGCCCCCCATCATGCTCATAGAATCATAGAATCATTGGAAGTTGGAAGGGATCTCCAGGGCCATCTAGTCCAACCCCCTGCACAATGCAGGGAATTCAGAAATACCTCCCCCTCCACACCCCCAGTGACCCCTGTTCCATGTCCAGAAGATGACAAAAAGCCTCCAGGATCCCTGGCCAAACTGGCCTGGAGAAATATTGCTTCCTGACCCCAAAGTGGCAATCAGCATTTCCCTGGGCGTGTAAGAAAGGGCCACAAGAACTAAGCACTGAGGCAACCCTTCCTGCCCTCCCGCTCATGATCAGCCTAAATTTAAAGAATCAGCATTGCTGTCAGATGGCCATCTAGCCTGTTTGAAAACCTCCAAAGAAGGAGAGCCCACCACCTTCAGAGGAAGCCTGTTCCACTGATTTTTTTTTGCTCTAACTGTCAGGAAGTTCTTCCTAACGTTTAGCCGAAAACTTTTCTGATTTAATTTCAACCCCTTGGTTCTGGTCCAACCTTCTGGGGCAACAGAAAACAACTCTGCACCATCCTCTAGATGACAGCCCTTCAAGTACTTGAAGATGGTTATCATGTCACCTCTCAGTCATCTCCTCTCCAGGGTAAACATACCCAGCTCCTTCAACCTTTCCTGATAGGACCTGGACTCCAGACCCCTCAAATTCTTTGTTGCCCTCCTCTGGACATGTTCCAGCTTATCTATATCCTTCTTAAATTCTGGTTCCCAAAATGGAACACAATGCTCTAGGTGAGGTCTAATCAGAGCAGAGTAAAGTGGTACCATCACTTCACATGATCTGGACACTTCTGTTGATACGGCCCAAAATTGCATTTGCCTTTTTAGCTACCACATCACACTGCTGACTCATGTTCGGTGTATGGTCCACTAAGACCCCTAGATCCTTTTCATACATACTACTGCCAAGACAAGTCTCCCCCAACCTATAATTATACATCTGGTTTTTCCCACCTAAATGCAGAATTTTACATTTATTCCCCCTGAAATTAGTTTTGTTTTAGCCCAGTTTTGTAGCCTGTCACGATCATCCTGTATCCTGACTCTGTCTTCTACCGTATTCGCTACCTCTCCCAATTTCATATCATCTGCAAATTTAATAAGCATTCCTCGTTGCTCTCCTCTGCACCCACTCCATTCTGTCCACATCCTTTTCGAAGTGATGCCTCCAGAACAGCACACAATGCAGGAGTGTCCTTATTTTCACTTGAGGAAGGTTGGGGAATTAATCCTTCCTCCCAAATCATATTTTGTAAGACAAACTCCCAAGAAAACACACAAAGAACTGAGGCACCAATATCCTTATGAACCAAAGAGGAGCAAAGCTCACTTTATGCCAAATCCTAATGAAGGAGGGACAGTTTGTTAAGCCGTGAGGATGGCTGGGTGACCTTCAAGCATTTGGAGCAGCATCTCATAGCATTCAGGACCCCTGGCAAGCCATGGCTTGGATTCTGTTCCACTAGTGGAAGTGCCTTCCTGTGGTGAAAGGAGCCTTCTGCAGATTTTCTTGCACTGGGGGAAGACTCCTTCTGTCGTGAGGTAAAGCACTTCTGCTAGTGGAACGAATCCATGAGATTCAACCCCAAGTAAACCTCAGGCTGTGTACCCTGCGGGAAGCCTGTCCCCTCTCACTCCACACTCAACAGAAGAGTAGCTTAAGTTGGAGGAGGGCTCTTCTGGCTGGAGGAAGAGCTGAGTGACGGAATGCAGGCCGATGTTCTTGGCTAGTGAGGGGGACCCTACCCCTTTCCGATCACTCCACTGAGCAAAGCTTGAAGCCTTCCTCTGGCCTTGGAGGGTGACTGGATCCAAGCTACTGTCTTGTGCACTGTTTGGAGGACAGTGGCATGAATGCAATGGCAGCTATTACATAGTGATTATGACATCACTACTGACCAGCATTGTGCTTAAGAACATAAGAACATAAGAGACGCCAATGTTGGATCAGGCCAAAGGCCCATCCAGTCCAACACTCTGTATCACACAGTGGCCAGAAATACCAGGTGCCATCAGGAGGTCCATCAGTGGGGCCAGGACATTAGAAGCCCTCCCACTGTTGACCCCCCCAAGCACCAAGATGACAGAGCATCACTTGCCCCAGAGCCCCTATCTATACCTTTTGGCTAATAGCCACTGATGGACCTTTGCTCCATATGCTTATCTAATTCCCTTTTGAAGCCGTCCATGCTTGTAGCTGCCACCACTTCCTGTGGCAGTGAATTCCAAGTGTTAATCACTCTTTGGGTGAAGAAGTACTTCCTTTTGTCTCCAGTATGTGTCCTTGTGACATTTAGAAAAGTTTTAGAAACTCTACTTTTGGCTGTTTGCCCTTCTAACAAGGATGTTGATCCAGTGTCTTAAAGTTCAGAGAGGAAAAGCTTTGCTGTGAAATGACTGGTGAATAATAGCAAGTCAATACCCCCACCCCCCTTCTGTGAACTTCCTGCCATTCTATGAACCCAACCCCTTCATGTTTAGTTCTTTTCTGGGCTGTTTGCTGCATGCTACACCATCAGAGAACTCCAAGGGTCTGCCCCCCTTCCCGACTCCACAAGGGATGCCATCGGAACTGGAGGACTGCCCGAGTTCTGATGACAGAGAGCTGACGGGGGCTTACAAGGTTTCCCTGAGGGCCTGGGGATCCTTCCCTATCACCCGTGCCGAGGCTGTCTGGCCCTCAAGGGAGTGGGAATGAGGGAAGGTTGCCAGGTGGGCCACCCACCAAGGTCCTGACTGGGAGGAGAAGGGATGGGGACAATACACAGTGTGTCCCAAAACATCCAGCGATAACTCCTTGGTTTGTTGTTGTTCAGTCGCACAGTCGAGTCCGACTCTTCGCGACCCCATGGACGAGCTCTCGCCAGGCCTCCCGATCTTCTGCCGTCCTCTGAAGTTGGCTCAACTTCATGTTCGTTGCATTGATGACACTGTCTTTCCTTCTTTCCTCTGCTATTTGTAAAGCCTCATCAGAAAGCCACTTTGCTTTCTTACATTTCTTTTTCTTTGGGATGGTGGTGATTGCTGCCTCCTGTACGATGTCACGAACCTCTGTCCATAGTTCTTCAGGCACTCTATCTATCAATCAAATCCGGACCCTTGAATCTATTCTTCACCTCTACTGTATATTCATCAGGGATGCGATCTAGGTCAAACCTGAATGGCCTCGTGGTTTTCCCAATTTTCTTCAGTTTAAGTCTGAATTTTGCAATGAGCAGCTCATGATCTGAACCACAGTCAGCTCCAGGTCTTGTTTTTAATGACTGAATAGAGCTTCTCCATCTTTGACTGCAAATTATATAGTCAATCTGATTTCGGTGTTGCCCATCTGGTGATGTCCATGTGTAGAGTCGCCTCTTAGGTTGTTGGAAAAGGGTGTTCGCTATGACCAGTGTGTTCTCTTGACAAAACTCTGTTAACCTTTGCCCTGCTTCATTTTGCTTTCCAAGGCCAAACTTGTCTGTTATTCCAGTTACCTTTTGACTTCCTACTTTAGCATTCCAGTCCCCTATGATGATGAGGACATCATTTTTTGGTGTTAGTTCTAGGAGGTGTTGTAGGTCTTCATAGAACCGGTCCACTTCAGCCTCTTCTGCATCAGTGGTTTGGGCATAGACTTGGATTACTGTGATGTTGAATGGTTTGCCTTGGAATCGGACAGGTGACTGTAAAACAGTAATAAATGAGAGCAAGGTGAACGCCGGGGAGGATCGGCTTGACCCTGGGAGAAGGACGTGAGGAGGGAGATTTGGGCTACGGCCTCATCCACTCATGCTCACCCACCTAGGGCAGCTGCCCACTCCGGAGAGGTGAAGCAGCCTTCTGGAGGGCAGTTTCTGAGGCAACCCCTGCTCGACCAGCGTCGGGAGATGCCCTGGACTCATCCCGCCGCCCAGCCGACCCTACGCCCCATCGAGACTCTGACAGTATATTCCTTTCTGGAATGTTATCCATGCAATAACACATTCAACTAGTTTCTGCTCATCTCTACAACATGATTCCATCTCATATCGCAGAAATCTAAGAATATTTAGAGGGTGAGATTTTCTTTCCAACAGGGTCCAGGGGCACCAGCTTTAGGTTGGGAAATTCCTAGAGGTTTGGAGGTGGAGTCTTGAAAGGGTGGGGTTTGGGGAGAAGAGGGACCTCAGGAGGCTCTAAGGCCACAGAGCCAACTCTCTAAAGCAGCTGTTTTGTCCAGGGCAACTGTAGTCTGGAGATCAGTTATAATTTCAGGAGATCCCCAGGCCCTACCTGGAGACTGGCAACCCCAACAGGATTCCAGGTGCTGGTGTGGCTCTTCTGTCAGCAAGATCCTGGCATTTAAACTCTTGAGTTGCTGGATTTGCCTGTGGTGGATTCACAAAGGAGCAATGATCATGTAGTCCCTATTAACATAAAAATCAGAAATTTTTTTTGAAAAGGAAATGACAGATTGTGTGCGGCTGCTCCATTCCATCGTACTTTATCCAGGCCGGTATTTCAGGCTGCTCTGCCAATTGACTACAGTACTTTTAGTGAACTAGAAAGCCTACAGAAGATTCTAGAAGCAAATTAAATTAGTTGCTGCTGTAACTCTATGGTTGTTCAGTCGCACAGTCAAGTCCGACTCTTTGCGACCCCATGGACAACATCACACCAGGCCCTCCTGTCCTCCATCATGCTCCGGAGTCTGCTTAATTTCATGTTCGTTGCCTCGATGACACTGTCTGACCATCTCATCCTTTGCCATCTCCTTCTTCTTTGACCTTCAATCTTTCCCAGCATCAGGGTCTTCTCCAGTGAGTGCTCCCTTCTCATTTGGTGGCCAAAGTATTTCAGCTTCAGCTTCAGTATCTGGCTTTCCAGGGAACAGTCAGGGTTGATTTCCCTTAGAATTGACTGATTTGATCTCCTGGCAGTCCAGGGGCCTCTCAAGAGTCTTCTCCAGCACCATCGTTCGAAAGCATCTATTCTTCAGTGTTCGGCCATCCTTACTGTCCAACTCTCGCAGCCATTTATTCTTGCTGGGAGTACCATCGCTTTGACTCTGTGCGGGAAAAAAACTCTCATGATTAAATGATGCATCTGTTTAAACAGCCCGGGTGAACTCACGCTAGGATAACAATCTTGTAATATTTACTTATATCTGGATAGCAGCATTTGAGGAATTCCTTCCTTCTGGAGTGCCACCCATTCCATGAGGACCGGATTGCTCACCACCCTTCTCAAATGATGACCTGCTTCACATAAATATCGCTCGAGAACTACTTGAGTGCTCTTTACATTTATTTTCCATTCTCAAATGAATTGTGGGGCATACATTGATCTTCTGGCACATTCTTCATTACACCCCAAAGGGTTAACATGATGTTCTTGACATGTACTAAGCTGAGCAACATTGCTGTGGGATGCGGAGTAGCGCTGTGTAGTGGAGCAGATAAAATACATTTGATGACCCCCAAGGAAATTTAAGATGGAGAGAGGACTTGCTCCAAAAGAACAAGAACAAACATTAGAGGTGCCACTGGTGGGAAATCACAATGTCAGGAAGCAGGGCCCGGAGAGCCAACCACTCGGACCAGGCTAGAGGTGAAACCTCTCTGATCTCTAGAATTCATCTCTGCAAATGCTGATGCTGAATATCCTCCAAGTATGCTAAAGAACAGTATTTGTCAAATGAACTGCTCGGGGTGGGGGTGGGGGTGGGGGTGGGGGAAGTGCTATAATAAAGGAAGAAGGGGAGAGAGGAGGATTGATTAGGACAGTGCCTGGGGCCACTAATATAAATGTGGGTACAAAGGGTGGTAAATGTGCTACACGGGGTGAGCGTGGAAACTGCAGGAAGAACAGGAAACTGAGGACAGGAAAAATGTGTATGCCACTGAGAACTCTTGGAAGGAAAGGCAGAACAAAAGTGAGGTCTTTCTGCATGGTTCCCCCCTCCATTGGTGGGATGCTTACAGCCACCGGGGAGGTTTGCTCAGCGGGATTGCCTTAGCCCTGCTGCTGGCCCAGCCTCCCTGATGCCTCTAAACATAATCCCCCCCCCCAACACCAGACAGCCGGGTGCCTGTCAAGTGTAGGAGCAGAACCAGGGTACTTTAATCCATCAGGGATGCCACCCCAGCAGGATCACCTTAGTGGTGCTGCTGGCCCAGCTTAGCCACACTCACACCCATAAGGGAACTATACTCCAAATTTGTAGAAAACTGGTTTCCTTTATTAGGTTATTTAACTTCTCACAATGTGGGTTCTAGAACATTGGTTCATATGAACTTGCTTAATATCTGATTGCTCGGATGGTATTTTGAATATGTAGTTATGCCCCAGTTCTAAAATGTAACATAAATGAGAAGCATTTTTGTTAAAAAAAGGGGGGGTATGTCCTCCCCCCCAATTTCGATGCCCAGGCCAAACCCCTGCACCAAGAAACCCAAAATAAGGGAAGTCCATTCCTACCATGACGTCAACGCCCCACAAAGAGATTTCTGAGAAACATGACCCTTAAGGGGGTAAAAGGTGGTAAAATGTGTTCCCCAAATTGTTTTTTATGTGCCTGGCAGGCTGCTGCCTCCTTGCCCCCCCCATTGGTCAACTGTGTAGCTCAGAGTTCTGAGGTAAAAGCTACCTGCTTGCCCCCACCTCCCTCTGATTGCTCAGCTGTGGATCTCAATGTTCTGAGGTAAAAACACAGCTAGAAGAGACTGCAGACAGTTGAGTTACGGAAATCAGCGATTCAAGACACCTGAATAGACATTATTCAAAAAAGCCAGCATGGCAATTGAGTTAATGAATGTTCATGGGGAGATAGTAAAGGACCTTTCTAGGAGCCATTTTGATGCGTTCCTCCCTCGTGAACCTGAAGAAATGTCCACCACATCACCACTCCCTCACACCAACTTCCCCTCAGACCCCTCACCTCTTACTGCCCCCAAGAAAGCTCCTGGCAAATATTGAGCCAGATACACCAACACTACAAGGAAGAGGCAACTTAGGAATGTGGCAAAGACATTTGCACACAGTACTCCTGTGGGGCATTGAGCTGTGCAGGCCAAGTACCAGTGAGATCACCCTGAGGTGCTTTTGACTCTGTTCCAAGAGATTTGCTTTGGAGGAAACTCATAGCTTATGGGATCGGTAGGAGATTGTTATCCTTGATTAAAGATCTACACCAAAATGCAGCTTGCCAGGTAAGATGCCATCGCGACGGGCTTTTAACTCCAAAAATTTTGATTAATGTGGGGGGTAAAGCAGGGATGTATCTTAGCTCCATTGTTGTTCAATCTTTTTTTTGAATGATCTGGCTCCTTTTCTGAAGGAAATGGACAGACATTGTCCAAAACTTGGGTTTACTCATGTGCCTTTGCTTTTATATGCAGATGATGCTCAGTCTCACTCAGTGTCAATTTGTTGTGGCGACCTCAGCAGGGTACAATTTTCTCCAGAGGAACTGATCTCTGCTACCTAAAGAACAGTTGTAATTTTGAGTGATCTCCAGCCCTCACCTGGAGATTGGCAATGATGGTTCCCCAGAAGGGAAT
>NW_015167528.1:2053933-2113334 GCF_001447785.1 Gekko japonicus | reverse complement strand
AACCAATGTTCCCTCTAAGCTGTGGAGTCTTGTGAGCAAAAATTCTCCTTTGTGAGCTACTGGCATTAAAATTGTGAGCAAGTTGATTTGGCTACTGCATAAATTAGTCTGCTCTGGAGCCATTCTTCCTGAGCGAAGACAAAAATGTGTGAGCCAGAGGCTAAAAACCTGTGAGCTAGCTCACACTAACTCAGCTTAGAGGGAACACTGATCAGAACTGGAGATTGATGTGCTCTAGATTGTGAGAATCCCATCCTAGACCCCCATCCATCTCATTTCAAGCATGGAGGCGAACTTTACAGCATCTTGGCTGTGTACTCCACACAGCCAAGATGCTGTTAAATTTGCCTCCATACTAGAAAGGAGTTGGATGGGATCTAAGGACAAGATTCTCACAATTTAGAGCACATCAATCTCCAGTTCTGACCAGTGTTCCCTCTAAGCTGAGTTAGTGTGAGCTAGCTCACAGGTTTTTAGCCTCTGGCTCACACATTTTTGTCTTCGCTCAGGAAGAATGGCTCCAGAGCAGACTAATTTATGCAGTAGCCAAATCAACTTGCTCACAATTTTAATGCCAGTAGCTCACAAAGGAGAATTTTTGCTCACAAGACTCCACAGCTTAGAGGGAACATTGGTTCTGACATATTTATTACCTATGTTGTCCCCCCCCTCTTGAACCCAAACAGATGACAACCAGAAACTGAGCTTGTCATTCTTTTGATCTGTTAAAAAAATCTTCACTATTTTGCATGCTAATTTAACAAGCCATCCCTATATATACAACTATGATATGTCTTTGCAGCATTAGTAATGTAGGAATCTTCTTGGACTCGAAGGAAAGTAAAACCCTCTGAGTTTGTGGCATATTATTAAGGTGTTCAATCCTCTTTAAGTCAATAAAGAGAGGGTTTTTCCCTAAGAGAGCAGATAGATGTCTCCTTACACAGTTCTTAGTAGACCAATTGATTACCTGGCCTCTGAAAGGACAGATAGTTAAACATATCTTGGAATCTTGCAGAGAGAGGTTATAAGGGGCTATGGGGTGCAGATTCTGCAGATTCTATCAGGAGGAACGAGACCATTTTATACTACACCTTTTGTCTAGATTTAGCCCTCTGCAGTCTTATCTTGACTTTAGGCCAGAAGTCCTTTGTAAATTCCTCTTAGAAGACATTCAGAGCTCAGTGACTTACGCTGTGGCAAAATTTCGTTGCTTAGCTATTAGGAAACGTTAACTGATTTTAGCTGAAAAAATTGTTTGCTTCTCTTATTAACATTATTTTATTTTCCTAATTTTATTAATTTTCTCTTGTTAATGTTTTTATACTATACTGTTTTAATCCTTCTTATTTTTTTTTAATCCTTCTGGATGTTGTCTTTTGCAAGCTCAGGATATAATGTACCACAGTGACTATCAGTACGACAGCAGCAGTTTTAGAGGAATCTTCCATAGGAGGATAGCCTTTGCACGCCAATAGACATGCCTCACTAACACCTGGCTGTTGCCTGGGGCCTTTGGCAGATAATTATAGGCCTTTGTCTCTTGACAGTCTCTAATCATGAGTTTTCACTGAGATGAGTTTTCTATTACCAATTACCACCCCTGTCATCTTTCTCATCAAGCATAAAAGTTCTTCATCTCAAAGGTCTTGAGGCTGCACCAGTTTCCCCTCCAACCTTCAACATTCTGGGCACAATCCAACCAGTTGTGATGAAGGCCCAGTTCAGACATGACTGGGCGACTGAGTTCCTTCCCTAGATAAGGGAACGAGTGTGTGGTTTCACCCCTCCACCAGACCCTCCCCATGACACTCCAGAGAAGGGTTTTGTCTGCAGCTGCACATTTGATGAGAGCGTTCATGGGATCTTACAAGGATTGTTCAAAGAGTGCCAATCCATAATTAGCTATATATACAAGCCAGGGGTCGTTTCGTAGAAAAAGAGCTAGGGGAACTCATTAGCATAACTCATTAGCATATGCCACACCCCCTGACATCACCGGAAGTGTGTCATAAGGCCACACCCCCTGACATCACCGGAAGTGTGTCATAAGGCCACACCCCCTGACATCACCGGAAGTGTGTCATAAGGCCACACCCCCCGCCCCCAACGGTCCCGGCCGCCGCCGGCCTTGCAGCTCCACTGCCGTGCCCCATGAGGGGCCCGGCAGTGGACCTGCAAGGCCGGTGGGAGTGCAAGGAAGCCCCGCGAAGGCCCTCCCTGGCCCCAGGTAGGCAGGGGTGGGGAGAGGCAGGGAGGAAGCAACTTACCCTCCCTCTTCTCCTGTCTCCTCCTAGCTGAATGAGGGCCGGAAGCGGGGTGGCCGGAAGCAGGGGGTGGGGCTTCATCATGAGCCCCACCCCCCGTACCTCACCCGGGGGAACTGCGATCCCCGCGATCCCCCCCGAAATGACCTCTGATACAAGCCCCTAATATCAGACATCATGGGAAGTCAAGGAGGTGGGTGCATGCCCACCACCACAGGAAGGAACTTGATGGTTCAGATTCAGTGAAAACAATGGAAAACGAAATCCATTGATTTCAAGGAAGAAGAAAAGGAGGAGGAGGGGGAGGAGGAGGAGGAGGAGACTGAATGTATACCCCGCCCTTCACTACCTGAAGGAGTCTCAGAGCGGCTTACAAATTCCTTTCCTTTCCCCTCCCCACAACAGACACCCTGTGAGGTAGGTGGGTCTGAGAGAGCTCTTTCAAGAACTGCTCTTAAGAGAACAGCTCTGAAGGAATTTGTGACTGGTTGTCAGAATCGAACCCTTGCCTAGGTCATTGGGTCATCATGTTTGTAACTGTGGCTCTCTGATGTACATAGCTATGCTCTGTTATTGCTTTGCCTGCTGTTCCCCTTCCCGCTTGTAGTTCCCAAGTTCCTGTTTAGCACCTGCTGGCATTGTATCAATCTGTCTACAAGGTCCTCCTCTGACATTCTTGTGGGAGGGGTGATTGAGACATGTCTGTGTGAACCTTAGATGAGCTGCACCTGAAACACTGTGAAAGGAAACCTCCTCCACATAGGTCAGAGAGAACTTTCGCTGTTTCTCATTCTCATGGCCTTCAAGAGACACTTAAAAGATAACATTCTCACTGTCTTAATTGAACTGTATTAATCTGTATTAACCTGTCTATGCACTATGTAATCATGATGTATGAATGAGGGCTGGACCAGAGGTCTCATAATTCCCCACTTTGTAATATTCTTTAGTTCTGTCAAAGACTTTGACTTTACAGCAACTTTCCTGATTTCACAATAAAGCTTGTAAAAGGACTTATTGCGTCTGAGAGTTCCTGCGAGGCTGACACTGATCCAAGGTCACACCAGCAGCTGCATGTGGAGGAGTAGGGAATCAAGCCTGGTTCCCTCAGATTAGAGTCCGTGCTCCTAACCACTACACCAAACTGAATGATCATAGATTTTGCTGGATTATCTGGGAGTTATTGGTGCTACAGAGATCCCCAGACTGTATTTCTAAGTAGGGGTGGGCACGGAGTGGGAACTCCTGGCTCGGTTTGTGAACCAAACCAAAACACATTTTGAACTGGTTTGCAAATTCGAACGGGGAAGGAAACAGCCCCCCTGGGGTCTGAGAGGCTCCATAATCACAGGGTATCTCCAGGTGACTCTCCTGTACCTGCCCACCAGGATCATGAGGAGTTACAGAACTCCAAAGAAGGCACCACAGGAAAGCACTTTTGAGGGAGATGTCATGCATGGGTTCAGGAGTGTATGGAATAGACATCCAATCCACTGTGTTCTTCCCCAGATGCTCCTCCACATTTATTTATTTATTTATTTATTTATTTATTTATTTATTTCTTCGGACTTGTACCCCGCCCTCCCTGCGAGCGGGCTCAGGGCGGCTTCCACTAAAAACATAAATTACATTAAAATACACAATATACAACATATCATAAAACATTAAGACATAAATACAAAGTGCAGGCAGCTGAAAAATTCATCTCGATGTAAGCCCTACAAGTTACATGGCTCGAGATCCTGGAGGGTTTTTGTCATCTTCTGGGCATGGAACGGTGGTCACTGGGGGTATTGAGGAGGAGGTAGTTGTGTATTTCCTGCATTGTGCAGGGGGTTAGACTAGATGACCCTGGAGGTCCCTTCCAACTCTATGTTTCTATGATTCTATGATCATGTGGCCCATTGACTGCCATGCTTATATGGACAGCACATCTAGATAGTTGCCTGCCTGGGCCCTCATGCTTGTGTTCCCACTCCTGAGGGTGGCCGTACAGGGAAAACCCACTCATCAGAGAGGGAAGACCTCTCTTGTCCTGTCCTTCCTTTGCCCTTATGGCATATCTCGTTCAGCATTTGTTCAACATTTGTTCAGCATTTGTTCTTGTTCTCTGTGTCCAGCACCAAATGTAATTGTCAGTGTCTGAAATTTTGGAGTGGTTTGAGAATCCCATTTTGGGGAAGGGGGCATGTCATGCAAGAAAGTGTAGAGGTGATCTCCCCTTGCAAGAGAGGTGAGGGAGAGACAAGGCCCCATTGCGAGCCTTCTTGGCGGGACAGACTCCCCATGATCAGTGACTCCTGATGAGCAAGCACCCATCCTCTGCAGGTACCTTGGCAGTGGGGTGAGTGCGAGGGGACATCTCCCAAATGCAGGACATGGCCATTTCCCTTGACGCTGGGGAGTTTCAGACACGGTCAGGGACTCGGAATTAGGTGTGTGCTGGCAAGCCCCCATTCTGTCTCCCTGATCATGCCGATCCCCTGAGGAGGGGAACAATGCTTCTGCCCAGCTATCACATTGCCAGCAGGCTGATGGGAAGGCCATGGAGGCAGATCACACGTCGGATGTCCACAACCTGGACTCCAGAATGGTCATGGAGAAGGAACTGGATGGGCTCCCACCACTGAAGGACTTGGCAATGCCCAGTTATCGCATTGCCAGCAGGGAGACGTAAAGGTCATGGAAGCAGAGCCTGCATCAGATGCGACATGACCTGGTCTCAGGAGCAGTCATGGAAATGGAATTAGGTGGGCTCCCACCCCAGGAAGACTTGGCAATGCCCAGTTATCACATTGCCAGCAGGATATGGAAAGGCCATGGAGGATGGAAAGACCACACCTGCACATCGGATGTGGCATGACCTGGTCTCCAGAATGGTTGGGGAGCTGGAACTAGGTGGGCTCCCACTCATACAATCATAGAATCACAGAGTTGGGAGGAGCCATACAGGCCATTTAGTTCAACCCCCAGCTCGGTGCAGGATCAGCCTAGAGCATCCCTGACAAGTGTTTGTCCAGACACTACTTAAAGACTGCCAGTGAGGGGAGCTCACCACCACCCGAGGAAGCCGATTCCACTGTTGCACAACACTTACTGTAAAATCATTTTCCTGAATATCCAGCTGGTACCTTCCCACCCTTAATTTAAACCCATGATTGTGAGTCCTATCCTCTGCTGCCAACAAGAACAGTTCCCTGCCCTTCAAATACTTCAAGAGAGCAATCATGTCCCCCTCAACCTCCTCTTCTCCAGACTAAATATTCCCAAGTCCCTCAGCCTTTCTTCATAGGGCTTGGTCTCCAGGCCCCTGATCATCAACGTAACATAAGAGACACCAATGCTGGATCAGGCCAATGGCCCATCCACTGATGGACCTCTGCTCCTTGTTGCTCTTCTCTTCACCCGCTCCATTCTGTCTTCATCTCTTTTGAAGTCAGGCCTCCAGAACTGCACACAATATTCCAGGTGCAGCCTGACCAATGCAGTGTCCAGCGGGGCCTGGCCAGGGAACAGGGAATAAAGGAGAGGTTCCATTGGGCAAGAACGGTAACTGCTAAGTACCAAAGCAAGCATCATGTGTAGACATGCTGCCTTGAGGAACCCAAGGAATTGCTGGCAAGGATAAAGCGAGGGCCCCCGCATCTGTCTATGTGGTGACTTCCCCACCATAAAGAGTCTACAACACCCACCTCATGTCCTGGCCAGGGCCCCCCAGCAAACACTTGGACCACAATGACATCAGTGTTCGAAACCCACCCTCAGCGATGTCCCATGCCCAGGATGAATCTTCCCAGCTGCCCATTGTGGGTGCCGGGTCATCTGAAGTGAGCTATGCACCATACCCTGGGATCTGCATAAGTCCCCCAAGCCCCCAAAGTTTTGTGTGCCTGCCAAACGTAAGTGGCAGGGCTGAAAACGACAGCCTTGTACCATGTCCATGGATCTGTGGAAGTTCCCAAGCTCACAGAAGTCTTCGGTGACACTGATGAGTCTTAAGTATTGACTGTGGTGGAGAGAAGTTGCCAAGGGAAGGAAGACGAGTGGACCAGGCAGGCAATGAAACCCTGTTGGCCTGCTGTGCCTGTCCAGGTCTTCTGGAAGCAAACTGCCAGCGTTGTGGGAGAAGGAAGAAGAACTCGTGGGCACCCAATGGAATTGCTGAGCAATTGGGTTAGAACAGATAAAAGGAAGTCCTTCTTCACCAAACGAGTGATTAACACATGGAATTCACTGCCACAGGAGGTGGTGGTGGCTACAAGCATGGACGGCTTCAAGTGGGAATTGGATGAACATATGGCACAGAGGTACAGGTAGGAACTCTCGGTCTGGGGCAAGTGATGCTCTGTATTCTTGGTGCTTGGGTGAGGGCAACAGTGGGAGGGCTTCTTGTGTCCTGGCCCCACTGATGGACCTTCTGATGGCACCTGGTACTTTTGGCCACTGTGTGACAGAGTGTTGCACTGGATGGGCCATTGGCTTCTCTTATGTTCTTAATGCTCTATCTGGGAGAGGGTCACCCAGTCATTGGAGACGATGTTGAGCTCACCTCCCCCGTGCTGGATGGACACGGAGGAGATGACATCCTGTATCATTCTCCTTTGCTCCACCAGAAGCACAATCAAGGCATAGGTGGAGTTCCACTGGGTGCCCACATCCTGGATGAGGATGTGTTCTGGCTCCCCCCCCCCGCTTCTCTCTCAGCAGCTGTGCAGCCTTGATGCTGCGTGAAAAGTGGCTGGCCAAGTGCCAGCAGTTCTCCAGCGGGTAGCTGATCTCAAGAGAAGCATCATCCCACCCTGCCCTGGCATTGCTTCCCAGCTCCAGGGAAACCTTCACCACCAGGTGCACCTTGTGTGCCATGCAAACTTTGTTTATGGGGTGCACCCCTGGCAGCCTTACACATGTTTGTGCCACCATGCATGACCAGGTAGCCATGAGTGATCTTTCTTCTGTCAAACCACTCCCTCAGGCTACTCCATATAATTGCTGTAATATTTACTGCCGTGTGCTCCACATTCATACCCTTGGGATGGAGGAGAACTGCCTTGTAGCCAGTGGAAGCATGGTTGCCCCCATCCTGGGCACTGCCATGGCCCGACACCAAAACTCATCCAGGTGCCACCAGTGAGCAGTGAGGAAGAGGTAGCCATGGTGGTGGTGGCCACTCCAGTGTCCTGCCATCAGATGGATGGCTCACCCTTGCCTCTTAGCAAGCTCAGCCTTGACCAGCCGCACCATGGAACACTGGCCGGCTCATGGTCCTCCCGAAGGGGATGGCGTACCAGAGTGGTGCATCAGTCCATTGAAGGCCACATCCTCCACAACAGAGAATGGTTGGCCATCTACAACAATCATCCACCCGATGTGCTGAGTGACTGTCTCATAAGACCTACCCCTCCCTGGAGAGGCCCCCATGAGCAGGTGGCTTGCCTCAGGGACCCCACCTTGGCAGCCAGAGCCCCTGCCAGAGTGGCTCTGTCATCCGGCCCCCTCCTCCTGCTGAGTAGGAGTGTGCCCCCTGTGCCTGGCAGTAGAGTCTGGCACTCCTTCCTCTGGCACTGGCACACTGGGGTGCGACCTTTGCAAGTACCTCCACAGAACGGTGGTGGTCAAGTTGTGGGGGTCCACCCCCTCCGTACACACACCCGGCACACCTGGCACGCTACCACACGTGGATCACTGGGCAGTACTTCCACACAGCAGAGTGGAGCCGTGGCCCCACACCCATGGCTTGGGCACTTTGTAAGCACAATTGCCTGCCAGGTTCCTGGAGTGATTGAAGGGGATGTAATAATGGAAGCGGGACCAGTGGGGGATCATGATTGGGAATCTCCAGCTGTGGAACAGGAGAATGCATCACAACCACCACCACCCTTAGAATCACCAGCAGCAGAATACTCCCTCCCATGCAGACTTTGGCACTGCAGCTTGGGGGGGGGGACACCAGTGAGAGCTCTCAAGTGTCAGTCGAGAGCAGCCCCACAGATATAGACAGCATAGGGAAAGTGGGCGCGGAGACCACCGGCGATGGTGGTCAGTGTAGAGGGTGGGGAAGTGTTGGCATCTGGCTGAGGCCATGAGTGCGACGCCTTCCACCTCTGTCATGGCACTGCATGATAGACCCAGGTGGTAATGGCGGAACAGTGGGTGTTTGAACTGGAGAGGAATGAAAAACACAGGTCAACAACAGTGGGAAAATCCAGTCAGAAAATCCCAGAGGAAGTTTGGATGGGGTATTGGAGATCAGCAAGGCAATCCCAGGCAACATCTCTGGAACAGCACGGGCAACCGAACCCCAGAAAGAGGTGGGGTGAGGTGGGTGTTTGAGATGCAGAGGCAACCCCAAACAATATTAGTGGGACAAGTAAGAGAGAAAAGCCAGGAAGAAGTGGGGGATATTGCGGTGCAGCAGTTAGGCAACAGTGCGGGCAACCCAACCCCAAAAGGAGCTAGGGTGATGTAGGTGTTGCAGATGCAGAGGCAGAAGGAAACCCCAAGCAATAGCAGTGGAATGACGACTTGTCATCTTACTGCAACCCAAGGTAGGGGGGGGGGAGCAAAGTTAAACGACTTGAAAACAAGAGGTTAAGTCTCAAGAAGGCAGACAGCTCACAGGGAAATCCCTCTAAAAATGCTTTGTGAAAGTGAATGAATTCATCCCAGGTTTGCCCACCCCGCCCTTAGCTGCAAAGTAACAAACCCCCCCCCCCAAAAAAAAATTGCAACAGGGGAATCCAGGGAAGGCGAAGCTCCCTGACCCCATAATCATCATCATTGTCATCGTCGTCGTCGTTGTCATCGTCGTTGTAGTAGTAATAATAATAATAATAATAATAATTGTAATGTATCCAGTCCAGAGAAGTCCAGACAAGTCTAGACAAGTCCAGACAAGTCCAGAGACAAACGCAGAGCTTCGCTCCAAGAGACAATGGACTATGCGGATCCTAGCCCTCTCCAATCAGGGGGCTAGGTTCCCAGCTGAGAGCCTATGGGACTCTTGGCCACTGTAAATAACCTATAGGGAAGTAGGGGTGTGTTTTGGGTGGCGGTTTCTCTGGGGATATAAGCCGGCCTGTGAGCCGGCCAAAGTTGTCTTGTTCCTGATCTAATAAAGTACGCTTTGCTGAAATCACTCTCCGTCTGCGTACTTTTCAATAATTTATTTTATTTTGTTATTTATTAAGATTTATACTCCGCCCTCCCCGCAGAGTGGGCTCAGGGCGGCTTATAAGGGGCAAAGCCCATATAAAACAGATAAAAGCAACAAAAACATTAATAACAATTAATAACAATTGTACTCATTTAACAAGATGGTCTCCGGATACATGCCAGATGGTAGATAGACAGTTCTTCAAGGATGATGTTATCCTATAGCTCAGCCAGGTATATCCAGTGGTATCGGTCACGCAGAAGTTGTGGCAGATCTTCCCGGGCCATCCTTAACCCCGATGTTGTCCACCTCATTGGTGGCGGTAGTAGTGGTGGCTCCTTTGTGAAAGCCTGGTGGAAGAGCTCTGTCTTACAGGCCCTGCGGAACTGCATCAGGTCCTGCAGGGCCCTGATCTCCTCCAGGAGCTTGTTCCACCAGGTAGGGGCCACCACTGAAAAGGAAATAATAATAATAATAATAATGATGATGATGATGATGATGATGATGATGATGATGATGATGATAATTTCCCCCACCCATGCCCAGCAAGGAAGCTCTTTCACAAATGCAAGGACACCCTCTCCTCCCAAAGCCCCAACATGAACAAACAATGAAAACGCATGCTCTTCCAGCGCTTAGATACATCCCCCCTCCCATTGGGACAAGTAGAGACAGATGTCTGTTATTGGTGAGCAGCATTGCCTATCAAGCTACGAAGGGTCCCTATTTGTGTTTCCAGGGCTGGAAAATACCATTTCCACCAGCATTTTCACGCCAAAATTTCTGGGTGGGATTACTTCTCTGAGAGGTTCTGAGCTGTGGTGAAAAGAGAGGAGAGGTCCATGCCGAGCACGTGATTTTCAAGCCATGACGTCCAAGCCTTGAACCTGGCAAAGTCCGATCTGGACCTTAGCTTGGGTTCGGGTCTGTGCCCATCCCTATTCCTAACCATACCAAGAGTTCTTCAATGAGAAGATCATTAATGGTAGACAAGCATTCATGGGATTCACCTAGCCAAAGTCCATCATTCTCAATTTCCCTTGCAATAGGCACCTCTAAGAGAAGGTTGTGGGCTAGTCTAGAGTGCACCCACAGTTTGCATCTGGTATTGTCTGGGGCTAGAACACTCCCCTGTATCTTCTACAGCTTATAGGACTTCCTCCTCAGCAGACAAATTGATGTAGAAAAGATTCCCTAATGACAGGAAGGTTGAAAGCTACAGGCTACTGTCGATATTAAATAAGGAGGAGAAGACTTGGAAACAAAGGTGCAGATATAAATACAGAACAATCTGTATTTATAAAATGGGGGCACTCAAGAAGATCTTTTAAATTGATTGATATGTTGGCTTTGAAATCAGCAATTGTGACCTTAACTTACAGCAAGGCCAGGAAGTTTCACAGAGAATACAAAGCATATCTTCTGGCTGTACATATTTTAGAAGGAATCACGTATGCATGGTCACACTGAAAATGGGCCTTTTGTGTGAGGCGGTGAGGCATGTAACACCCAGGAGCCAGTGATGCATGAAGGTTGGGTTTTCAGCGTATCACACAGCTGCTCTGTCTCCGACTGAACGCTTCAAATGCTCAGCGGCAGATATGGGGGACGTGGACACTCCGAAGGATGGCTTCCCTGTGGCAGGAGATGGCTCCCTCATTAGGAAGCGATGCTACAAAGCAAGCCAATTAGCTGTAGATGGGCTGATCATGTCACCATTCACCTGCTAGCTGCGGTGGTGGCCAGTGAGGTGTTGAGTTCAAGGGAGTTATAGAGACAAAAGCTCTTCTACCAGTGTGGGATCCCGGCGATGGGATGGGGAGGCTGGTAGAGATGTGAAGGGGGGGGGGCGGAATCCAGAAAAACTACCCTCACCCATTTTTTTCCAAGGACAGCCCCACGGCTTTTTCAATAGGAAGACTGGGGGTTTGGGGGAACACTGAAAAGAGAAAAAAAACCCCAGAAAATATTTCCACTTTCAGAGAATAGTTAAAATCCCTTTTACTCCCTCAAAAATGTGTAATAGGAAGGTTTTTGATGTAAAATAATCTGCCACATTAGAGATTGATAATTTCTTTGTATTTTATAGACATCTTTTCAAGAATACGCTTATCCTTTAAATGGGACCACAATTAATATTATGTCAGCAAGCTGCCAAGTTTAGTTTTGTATCCTTTCCCATGCGCATGCTTTCCTCTTCGCTTAAATGCCGCTTCAGCTGCAGGTATAGAACTTACGCACAGCCACAAACACCCAATTTTCCTTGGTAGATAACTTGGATTGGGTCTCCAGGAATTTCCTGGAGAAGTTGGCATAACACAGTAGCAGTTGGTTCTCAGGCCGCAAGTCATTGGATGTTGCTCGTACGAATGTACTATAACCTTTCATGCGCATAGTTTGCCCGTCATTCTTAACAGTGTTCCTGTCCATGCATCTCTAGCTTCAAATAAAGTAAAACCTTCCTGCAAGTGTGTACTTCATTGTTGCTGTGGGGCCTGACATATGATAGAGTGTGCATAATGATAAGCTATTGTGTTAATGTCTATGCACTTCATTCTTCCTCGAAGTGCAGACGTTTTCATTTTAGGTTGCGGTCACCCGTGCCAGGGGAAGCGAGGCTATTCCCTCTGGAGGAATTTGACCTGCAGTTGTGAGATCACACATTCCTTTGAAGCGGGGGGCACAGCCCGTCACAGTGTGATCAGACGCAACCATGGGTGAGTTGGGGTTTTTCCCCCCCATTTGTTTCCCATGCACTTAAAGAAGGAATTGATTAATTGCACCTCCGCACTGAGGGCTCCCTATGGAGTTTGCGATTATGCACATACTGAGAAGGGGGGGAGAAATAATGGCACCGAGCTGCAGGGCCGGATTTAGACTTGCTGAGGCCCTAAGCTATACAAAACCCAGAGGCCCCCTACTGTTTTAAATTACATCACCTGGTCTCAGAAAAATTTAAAATATATACGCCTTTTTAATATTTGAAATCATTTTTTATATTGTGTTTTTATTTGAGGCCCCAGCAGATTGCGAGGCCCTAAACTGTAGCTTATTTAGCTTATGCATAAATCTGGCACTGCCGAGCTGGGATGGCCTGATCAGACCATCCGAAAGGTATGAGAGCACGCTGGAGCGATCAGAGAGGGGAAAGTCCATCTGTGGCCCATCGCAACCTGTTTACTACCGGATTTTCCCTGGTGCCTTTTAACTCTGCTTCTGCATCAGAGCGGTACGGGTTGCTGACGGCTGCAGGACGCTTCCCAGATGTTGCTGTGTGATCGCTCCCTTTAAATCCGCCTGGCATTCATGCCTATGTCGGGTCTAATGGTGCATATGATCGCAGCCTAACAGAACCTTCCTCACATTCGAAGGACAGTGCAAATAAAACTGCCATGTGGAATATGGCCACTCCTTCTAACTCCAGGCTCAAGAAGAAGTTTTCTGGGAAGTGGTCATCCTTTGGCTGGGTGCAGTGTTCCCTCTAAGCTGGGTTCGTGTGAGCTAGCTCACAGTTTTTTAGCCTCTGGCTCACACATTTTCGTCTTAACTCCGGAAGAATGGCTCCAGAGCAAACTAATTCATCCAGTAGCCAAATCGCTCACTCATAACTTGAATGCCCAGTAATTTATTTATCATTATCTATTTATAGAATTTTAAACATGCATTATTGAAAGTTTGGCCAGCTTGATCTGTCTGAATGACTGGGCAGGGAGCTGACCAATAATGTTCATATGTACGCCTAGCTCAGCATCCTAAATGGGCAAAGGTTAACAGCAGAAGGGCTGAGGTCTGAGAGGAGTTTCCTATGGCAGTTGGTTTTCTCTCTTTTCCAATCCAATCTCTTCTTCTGCTTCTTCTTTTCAGACCTGGGACCTACTAAGCATGGGTCCGCTGAGCTGCAAGCACAGGAAGTCATGTGACAGCTGAGTTATATGGAAGGAAGAAGGGAAGCCTCCTACAGTGCAGGCCAAGTGTTCCCGAAGGTTAGGGTTAGGGTTAGGGTTGACGTGGCTGCATAGCTACTCGTATTCTGAAATTCCCATCGAACCCTCCAAGATTATTTTCCCCCATTCAAAAACCATGGGCTGGATCAACTGCCACCCTCAGCATGGGTTTTCTGGGTGCACAGGAGACCGGAGGAGCTGGGAGGAGGCGGAGAGGATCGATGCCATGGCAGAACTCTGTCAACAGTTCACTGGATCCAGCCCATGGTTTTTGACTTGGTGACTTTGATGATGACCACATGATTAAGAGCTAATAACGTCCAACAATGAGATTTATCTCATATTCAGGGAGGGAATGGGGGAAAATAATCTTGGAGGGTTCGATGGGAATTTCAGAATACGAGTAGAAACAAATAGACTTCAGTTTAATTTGCCTGCATGACAAATGTGAGGCTTTGTTAGAAACTGATGGAAATGGGTTGCAAATTAATACAGTAGATCCACTTTAATGTTTTTTTTAATTTTTAAATTTTTCCTGCATGCCTTTTTGATTTTTTGAAATTTTAAATGATTTTTAAATGATTTTTCTTTATTTTCCTGCATGCAAATCCCCAAATGGAACATTTATCAGTGACTCTGTTTGGAATGTAGTGCAAATTATAGCAGACCAGCACTGTCTGGTTTCCCATTAAAATTTGATCCAAAACACCAATTGCTCATTTGGTTGTGCATCAGTTGTCTGTGTTGCAAGTGTGATGTGTGATTGGATAGAACCCTCAGTTCTGCTGTGAAAGAAATACTGGCAAATCATTGAGATTTGCCAACATTTCAATTTTCTTTGCTACATATTTTGAATATAAAAGGTTGACCTTCAAATTTGCAGTTTTGATGCAAAATTTTACCTTTAAATTCATATCCAACTGTCTCTAAATTGGATGAATGGGCAAGAACATGGCAGATAAAGTTCAGTCTTGTTAAGTGTAAAGTAATTCACTTCGAGGAAATCCTGTGGGGCACAGAGCTGTACGCCCGTGATAGAGATTTCCAAAGGGCCAAACCATGCATGACCCAATAGTTTGACCAGGTTGCCCTCAAGTCCGCTCGGTGGAGACGGCTGGACAGCTTGGCACATTTGGCAGCGCTTCACCCAAGCCTCCACTTCCACATCAATTCCTGGCTACCATAAGTAACTCCTTGCCAGGACCTTCATGTGGACTATTCCTGGGTGGGCTTCATGTAGGGTCTTTAGGACGTGATCACGTAGGGTGCTGAGAATGACCACCCTGTCCCCCCATAGCAAGCATCTCTTATGGGCAGACAACTCGTCCTGGTGTGTTGTATTGGCTGCAAGCTCTGGGCCCACTGTGGCCATGGGCAATCCCCTCACCACCCATCCCAGAACCTGGGTCCCTGGCCGAGCAGTGAGCAACATCCCTGGCCTGAAGGGGAGACTCTGGGAGGTCCTTGACTTGCAGGACGTGGTGCGCAGGCGTTGGGTCAGCCTCGAGTGATGGCAGGGGTAGGCGGCTAAGGGTGTCGGCATGACCCATAGCCTTCCCGGGGAAATGCTCAAGGGAGTAATTGTAGAGCGGTAGATCTGCGGTCCTGCTGGGGTTGTGATGGCGGGGCCTGGGACCCCTGGGAACGGCAGGCCCAGGCAATGTGGCCCTTGCGGCCGCAGCTCCGGCATACCACGTCCCTGAAGCAACATGTTTTTTGGTCATGCTGGTCACCACAGCTGGCACACTCCTGTCGACCATACTCCTTGGCATGTGTGGAGTGTGGTGCAGGTCCTGAGTTGTGCCTCCGGCTAAAATGCTGGGTCCGGTGTACTTCTTCCTCCTCTCGGTCTATGGGGTCAGCACTGGTCCGGTGTGCGGTGGTTGATGCGGCAGGGTGCAACCTCTCCCAAGCCGTGGTGGTGGCGAGGGCCAATGCGAGGGTGCACTTCTCCTCCTCCAGGATCTGCCACTGGAGCTTCTTATCTCTTAGCCCACATACCAGCCTGTTGTGGAGGGTCATGTCGAGTCGGGCTCCGAAGGTGCACTCTGAGGCGAGTCGGCAGAGCTCAGCAAGGTATACCATGACAGACTCATACGGTTGCTGTTGCCGGGAGTGAAAAGCCATGTGGTGCACTATCTCCGATGGCTGGGGAACCAAGTGGTCCTGGAGCTTCTTAATGGTGTCCTCGAACGTGGTCTTGGACAGCTTGGTGGGAGCGAGCAAGTTGCGAGCCAGCTCCATGTTGGCAGGGCCGCAGGAACCAATGAGGAGGCCCTTCTTCCTTCCTTCATCAGTAACCTCATAAAATGTCAAGATGGACTTGAGTCCCTCGACCCAGGCATCCCAGTGATGAGGCTTGCTTGGGTCGAATGGAGGGACTAGTCCCGCTCCTGGAGCGACCAGTTCAGATGTTATAGTTATGCAGGGGATTAATCTGTAGTAGTAGAAATTATAGTACATAAAGACCAACAAAATATCCCGAGTTATAAGCCTTTGTGAGTCAAAGCTTACTTTCTTAGATGCCCTGCTTGTACTCAAGTTATGAGTCCCTCGACCCAGGCATCCCAGTGATAAGGCTTGTTTAGGTCGAACAGAGGGACTAGTCCCACTCCTGGAGTGACCGCCATCATGCTGCGTGGTCATGGTGGGGAAGCTACTTGCGCGCCTTTGGTGCTCATTGGTTGGAGCAGCAGCAGTTCCTGGTCTTCCTCTGGTGCCCAGCAACCCGACCTCCCTGGAAAATTGTGTTGGTCTTTAAGGTGTTGATGTCCCTCACTTCATGTCCCTGGTTTAAGTCGTAGCATAAAAGACACACTATAAATACAGTAAGTAAACAAATAAATAAATGCTATTGCATGCCAACTATCAAATACTTCCAGATTATTGTAAAAATAAAATATTACTAAATGTCAAAGTAGATAAATTTTCAAGAGAATATCTAAAGAATCTCTTCTCCCAAAATGTGAAAGAATTTTTGCAAGCCGAGTTGTTGCAGTTTGGGTTATGAGAAGTGCCAGTGTGACGTACATTGGTTACTATCTGCCTAGTACATTCTTATCTCATCTTTCTTCCAGGTAGTTCAGGTCTCCCTTTCTCATCCCATTTGAAGGTTTGAACTTCCTGCTACCGTTCTGATAGGTACTAATTGGAAAGCTCAGGATCTGGTGCTAGTTGGAAAGCTCAGGATCCGCCAGGTAGGGTAGGCTGAGAGAGTGTGACTGGACCCGAGGTCACTCAAGCTTCATGGCAGTTCCTCATTGGGCATCCCTTGCTGTCCTCCAGTTGTCACCTCCTGGTTGTTCCTCAGATTAAAGTAGCCCACCTGGAACTGGCGAAGCCCATGTTTATTTCTATAGTAAAGGTAAAGGTTCCCTTGCTCAAAAGCCAGTTGAATCCGACTCTAGGGTTGCGGTGCTCATCTCTGTTTCAAAGCCGAAGAGCCAGTGCTGTCCGAAGACGTTTCCGTGGTCATGTGGCCGGCATGACTAAACAGCAAGGCGCATGGAACGCTGTTACCTTCCCACCGAAGTGGTACCTATTGATCTACTTGCAATTTCTTGCTTTCGAACTGCTCGGTTGGCAGGAGCTGGAACTAGAGACGGGAGCTCACTCCGTCATGCGGCACACTCGGGTCTCGAACTGCTGAACTACCGACCTTCCACAGCCTGCAGTTCAGCGTCTTAACCACTTGAGCCACCGCAGTTCCATTTCTATAGTAGCCCCCACCTTATGGGAAGGGACTTCCTGAGAAGGTGAGGGAGAAAACTTCCCTGAAAGCCCTTAGGAGGAGCTGCAGGATTGTTTTCTAGGGCTTTTAATGGGGTGTAGACTGCAGAAATTTTTGTGGTAGAAACGACAGGTGCTCAGTGATTATCAGCTCATAGTTTACTGTACACAACACAACAACAACAATAGCAGCCATAGCAGCACACTATATTCCATCCCGGGGGCACATCCACCAGTCACATTTGAAAGTTTGAATTTCCCGCTACAGTTCTGATAGGCGCTAGTTGGAAAGCTCAGGATCCTAGTCCTGGAGCTTCTTAATGGTGCCTAAAAGAACCAAGCTCAGGTTGCATACCGCTGGCGCCTAGTGGTGATCAGTGGACATAACACCCCTCCCCCCCTTGAGATAGGCTGGGGATCGGTGCTCTCGTGTGGAACGCCTTGGAGCAGGAACCAGGGCATTGGGAGCCCTGGCGGGTGACGGTACCAGAGTGCTTGGCTGTGGAGGTAGAGGAGCCTCTTCTGGTGCCAGTGCGAAGGCAGGCAGCCCGGAAGCCTGCTCCTGTGAACTGCCATCTGCAGTTTCGAAATTGGGGCTGTCTGACAGCTCCACCTGGAGTGGGGGAATTCTCCAGTTACCTGGAGTGGGGGAATTCTCCAAAGCTGGGAGCAGGCGCCATCTCAGCTGGTCAACATGCTGCCGTAGGACCTGTCTGTCTTCCGTGGAAACCTCATAGGACACGGGACCGATGGTGCATAGTATTCGGCCAGCTAGCCATGGGGAGCCTTGACCATAGTTGACCATGTATACTGTGTCCTCCAGAAAGAACCTGTGGGGTGCCTCCCTCTGCTCAGACAGACTGTGCGACTCTGGGGCCTTGTCAGGGTGTAGTCGGTCCAAGAGAATTGCAGGCTGCTGGCCCATAAGGAGTTCTGCCGGACATTGGCCATTGACCGGGTTGGGAGTGGTCCACTGCGCCAAGAGGAAATGGGCCAGATGGAACTCCCAGTCCCCCTCTGTCAGGCAGCTCAAGTCTTCTTTAGTGGTGTGCACCATCCGTTCCTCCTGGCCATTGATGGCGGGGTGGAACGGGGCAGACCTCACATGTCTAATCAGGTTGCTATGGAGGAACTCCTGGAACTCTATGGATGTGAAAGCTGACCCGTTGTCCGAGACGATTGTGTCTGGCAACCCGTGGGTCACAAAGAACCAATGAAGGGTCCGGATGGTGGCCTTGGAGGAGGTGGCCGAGACAGGGCTGATCTCCAGCCACTTCAAGTAGGAGTTGACTATGACCAGAAATAGCAGTCCATGGAACAGTCCGGTGAAATCGATGTGGAGCCTTGACCACAACGTCCTGGTGGACTCCAAAGTTTGTGTGGGTTCGCTCGGTGGAGACGGCTGGACAGCTTGGCACATTTGGCAGCGCTTCACCCAAGCCTCCACTTCCACATCAATTCCTGGCTACCATAAGTAACTCCTTGCCAGGACCTTCATGTGGACTATTCCTGGGTGGGCTTCATGTAGGGTCTTTAGGACGTGATCACGTAGGGTGCTGAGAATTGTAGTGTGTAGAAAATGCAAAATAAAAAAATTCCCCTTCGTGGGGCCAAAAAAAAGAGGAAAGCTCAGGATCCTAGTCCTTATTGTCTAAAAAGGAACCAAGCTCGGGTTGCATACCGCTGGCACCTAGTGGCAGTCAGCGGACATAACACTATTGTACTCTGTATGTTTTAAATTTGGAATTGTACGCTGCTTTGAACCCAAAATAACTAAAGCAAATGAATACAAATATTTGGAGATGTGAAGCCAAGTCTCCCAAAATCTGGTCTGTTACTCTGACCACTACACTACTCTGACTCAACGCGTAAGGATGCTAGACCTTACAAACGCAGGAAAGAAAACGGGTCCCTTCCTCAGTAGTTCGAGTCAAACAGCAAGGTCCTGTATGAAGAGGGAGAACTATAGCTTACATTCCCCTCTAGACTACAGCCAGTTGCAGACGTCACAGCTAAACGGTCTCAGTCTGACCTGACAGAAGGACTTTGTGAGGTTACCTTTGCAATCACATCTAAGTTGCATCCAAAAGGGGCGAATGATCCAAGGTGTCTTCACGTGAACAGGGGCACAAGCACACGATCTGCCTGATCAGAAGCACTCCGACGGCTATCAAATGTTATATGTGCAGCTCCACCTGGGTTACAGAAGTGCTTTGCTGTGAGGAGCAAAAAAGAACAGAGGCAGGCAGTGGCGGGCGGGCGGAGGGGGGGAGGCAGAAGCTTTGTATTTGAGTGAAAATTACCACAAGGGGAGACACAGGATGACTTATATAGTCAGCAATATATGTTCAAAAATGCAATCTCTGGATTAATAACAAAGACACAGTTCTAGTCCAGCAGTTCCTCTAGGAAGTGTGCCTTTGACCCACTCAGTATATTGTGCCCCATGGCCCTTAGTTGAACGGGGACTTAACGGTGCCTGTGTTTTTTTTAAAAAAAATGTGTGATGTCTATTAAAACAAGCTGAAGCTTGTATCAAGACCCCAGTGGAAATGAAATAGGTGACTCAGTGGACTATCCATTGGTTAAATATTAAAGCATCAAACTTCAATATTTAAGAGTGTAGGAAGTGGATTCTCTACAAGAAATTCCCTAGACTGAACACTCTAAGTTGGATCTTCCCTTCTAGCATAGCCAGCAATTCATCCCCTTCACTATAATTAAACAGATAAAAGAGAGGCGCTCAGAGCCTCTATCTACTGAGAAAGATTCAGGTGTTTCAGTGATTATATATCTCATTGCTCTGAGGGTCTTATTAATTTGCTTAAAAGTCCATGCATCATTTCACAGATTGTTTTAGCACTTGTAATCTTATCAGCTTATGTCTGAATAAGGCAGACTTGTAAAAAAAAAAAAAAAAGTGAGTGAAAGATTAAGTCGTTCAGATTGATATATGTTATTAATACATCTTGTCTTCATTTTAAATGAGTTACCATAAAATTGGAGTAACCGGGTGTGGAAGGAGCTGGTGGTAACTGATGCAAATTGTGGTTCAGTCGGCACGAAGGGGAAACAACCCATTCCCCTGGATAACAGGGAGGGGCTCAGAGTGTGGACTTCTGTGATGGAAGACCTGGTTGTGGGAAGTGGCTCGGCAGCTCAGTCGTGGGAATCCAAGAGCCAGTAAGAGGAAGGAGAGAAGGCAAGCCGGCTGGGTCAGGATGAGGATGATGAAGAAGAAGAAGAAGAAGAGATTGGATTTATACCCCGCCATTCACTTGGAGTCTCAGAGCGGCTGACAAACGCCTTTCCCTTCCCCTCCTCACAACAGACACCCTGTGAGGTAGGTGGGGCTGAGAGAGCTCTTGACACAAACTGCTCTTTTTCAAGGACAGCTGTGCCAGAGCTTGTGACTGACCCAAGGTCACATCAGCAGGTGCAAGTAGAGGAGTGGGGAATCAAATCCGGTTCTCCCAGATTAGAGTCGGCACACTTAACCACTACAACAAACTGGCTCTCTGATGACCCCATTGCTATGTCTGAATGAGAGTCTGGGCTCTGCAGTGGGAATTGTTTCACATTCACTATTCGTGGCTCTTGCTGTGGCAATGCATGGTCACCCCCCTATGGCAGACATGCAGGGAACAGTCCACTGATGAATGACAGAGTCCATGCAGACTCTGTGTAGAAGGTCCAGGTTCAGTCCTTAGCATTTCCGTATTAAAAAAAGAGACTGGTAGCAAGGCTAGGAGAGTCCTCTGTCTGAGACCTTGTTGAAGAACTGCCAGTGGTACCATCACAGCGGAACGGAACTCTGGGATGAAAGTCTGAGCCCCGCCCACTCTGGCTCAGCTGACCATTATCTGCCTGGAGTGTGGAATTTCCCACCCGGAGGAATCACAGAGGAGGAGGACAAAATAGCCTCCTCACAGTGACACTCTAGGAATTTCCTCTACAGAGGAAGACCAGAGACTACAGGGAGGCTGCCTAGAGTGTCACCCAAAAGTGACATCATGTCGTCCCCAAACTCCACCCTCCCCAGACACTGCCCCCCCCCCCAATATCCCAGCATTTGCTGAGGCAGTGCTGGGAACCCTACCTAAAAAGCAGGGTGTAGTTTTTCCCACTTCACCTCCATCTTTGTCCTCCCACTCCCTTCTCTCCAATGCATTCCGGAAATTGTAGTTCCCAGAATACCTAATATTTATGTGGGGGAGGGGCTAAGACCATTAGGATCATAGTGAAAATTTACCTAGCTGCTCCACGGGCTACTGTCAGTCACACTGGAGGAAGTCAGACAGGTGGAGAAAGGTGAACTAAAATCCCGCACAATATTCAGCAAGATAAAGATAAGAAAGCATTCCAAATATTATCAAACTATATTACCTTGCTGTCCTTAATGAATATGATTTTAACCCCAGACTGCTGATATGAGTGCTCTGAAAATCCAGTTTTGTATATTCAGAGGGATGTTCGGTTTCCAGGGTCCCAAGCTTAATATTTTTAGTCACTGGAAAAGCACAAGATAAAACACGTGCATCTCTGCAATTTCACGTCGTAGGGAATACTCCTAATATTATTTGCATAGCAGAAAACAGTGAGAACCAGCTTCTTGCCAAAACAGTGCTACAGAATGGCAGTTATAACTGTTGCTTCCACTAGATGACTCCATCCTATGCTTTTTCATTAGAAACGGGATGGGAGAAGCCAATGATATGGTTACCAGCTTCACCACCCAAAGTCAGATTGGCGCAGGAAGTAAGCCAGTTTGGTGTCGTGGTTAAGTGCGCGGACTCTAATCTGGGAGAACCGGGTTTGATTCCCCCTCTCCTCCACTTGCACCTGCTGGATGACCTTGGGCAAGCCGTAGTTCTGATAAGAGCTGTTCTTGAAAAAGAGCCGTTTCTGGCAAGAGCCCCACATAAGAACATAAGAGATGCCAATGTTGGATCAGGCCAAAGGCCCATCCAGTCCAACACTCTGTCACACAGTGGCCAAAAATACCAGGTGCCTTCAGGAGGTCCACCAGTGGGGCCAGGACACTAGAAGCCCTCCCACTATTGACCCCCCCCAAGCACCAAGAAGACAGAGCATCACTTGCCCCAGAGCCTCTATTTATTTATTTATTGTATTGTATTGTATTTACACCCCGCCCTCCCCGCAAGCGGGCTAATAGCCACTGATGGACCTCTGCTCCATATTCTTATCTAATTCCCTTTTGAAGCTGTCCATGCTTGTAGCCGCCACCACTTCCTGTGGCAGTGAATTCCAAGTGTTAATCACTCTTTGGGTGAAGAAGTACTTCCTTTTATCCGTTCTAACCCGAACTCTCAGCAATTTCATGGAGTGCCCACGAGTTCTTGTATTGTGAGAAAGGGAGAAAAGTACCTCTTTCTCTACCTGCTCTTTCCCATGCATAATCTTATAAACCTCAATCATGTCACCCCTCAGTCGTCATTTCTCCAAGCTAAAGAGCCCTAAGCGCTTTAACTTTTCCTCATAGGGAAAGTGTTCCAACCCTTTTATCATCCGAGTTGCCCTTTTCGGCACTTTTTCCAAAGCTATAATATCCTTTTTAAGGTGTGGTCCCCAGAACTGCACACAGTATTCCAAATGAGGTCTCACCATTGATTTATATAGGGGCATTATGATATTGGCTGATCTGTTTTCAATACTCTTCCTAATAATCCCCAGCATAGCATTGGCCTTTTTTATTGCAGTCACACACTGTCTCGACATTTTCAGTGAGTTATCTACTACAACTCCAAGATCTCTCTCTTGATCTGTCTCTGCCCTCCTCAAACCCTGCTCTCTCCCAATTCCCCCCCGCCCACAATCTCCATGAAATTCTCAATCTGGCACTGGCAACCCTAGAATGGATCCATGTCATGCAGCTGCAAAACTGCTCTTGTAATTTGGGAAATGGCCCTTTACTTTACTTGCTATAAAAGCACGGGCAGGAACAAATATTGGAAATGGACCTTTTTTTATGTTATAGAAAAGTGCAAGGATACGTTTTACTTATAATTAAAACACCAAAATTGTCTGAAATACCTATGAACCAGAAAGACATTTGATAGTATTTGATATTACAGAAAATCCCCAAGTATGAAATTACACGTTTTTTAAAAGCAGTTTCCAGAGCTTTTTGCTGCCATTCCTACTGTTGAACTTGGGATTGAAAAAGCTGCCACTTAACTTGAAGTTGTTTACTATGAAAAAGTCTGAAATCTCCTTATTATCTAGAAATTTTGATTTGATCAGTTCCCAGTTTAGATTTAACTGTTTGATGAACACCCTGCTGCCCTTGTTGGTGGCAAATGCTTATCATGTCTACCTGTCTACCCAAGTGTATTGGACCAGTGGGCTTCGGTTCACAAAAGCTGGTACCACAATAAATTCCGGGGGTCTTAAAGGTGCTGCAAGGCTCTTTATTGCTTTTAACTAGAGCTGCCAACACCAGCTTGGGAAATGCCTTGAGATTTGGGGTGGAGCCTGGGGAGGGTGGAGTTTTGGGGGGGGGGAACTCAATGGGGATGCAATGCCAGGGGTCCATCCTACAAAGCTGACATTTCATCTGGGTGTGTGTGTGTGTGTGTGTGATCTCTGTAGTCTGGAAAGCAGCTGTTGCCAGGCAACTAAAATGGAGGCTGTAAAGTACTGGGTTCGAAGATGATGATAGTGAAATCAGCTCATAGTTTATTGATCACAAAAAGAAGACAAACCAACAGAGCCGGAAGCCTGCTTAAATCCCCAAACACCCCCCCACACACACACACTCACAACCCGTGATAGGCTATTTACAGTGTACCAACACCCATAGGTCTAATCTATGATCCGGGCTGGCCGATTGGTTCATTCCAGGATCCTAGCTGGCTATCGCCTTTCTAGCGAAGCTTTGCTAGTTCACATGACCATGTGATCCACACCAGAGGCTGAACTCTCACAAGGGGAAGTCATCTCATCAGAGTTCAGGAAGCCTTAGAGGCATGCATGGCCCGCTGTGCTATTTTTAAAGAGGACTGTGGCAGCAAAAAGATAAGAGGGGGCTTATCTCCTCTGGTTCCTGGGCAGCAGTGTGGGTGATAGCAACGAGGTGGGTGGTGACAGGGTGGTGGAAGCAACTGGCTTGAGAAACCCACTGGCTTTCCGGCGACACTCAAATTCTGAGCCAACAGGAGTGAATTCTCTTTTAGTCCAGGTTTTTCCTTCCCTCAGCATCAGGCCTGCTGGAGACAGACTATTAAGTGATCTTTGCAAAAAAATGTCAGTTTTTCTTTGTAGGGTAAGATATAGCGTCAAAAGCCAACTGTCAAGCAGAGAGAAATGTGAGCAAAATCTGTAATTTCTGTCTGCCGATGGAAACCCAGTTAGCCGCAGGCATGTAGAAATTAGCTTGGTACATTCAGGAGAAACACTTTTTTTTGTTGTTGTCCTTAATATCCTCTTCCCAGTTTTCCATGTCTCAAGGAGACTTGTATGTTAAATTGATGATAAAAGGGGGAGAAAGCAAAGCAAATATTTCAAACCACTGTGAAGGGGAAATTCTGTTGAAATTGAAAGCACATAGATTTTTCAGGAAGGATCTATTGGCAAGGTGGTAAATACATATTTAGAAAGAAAAGTGCGTACTCTGCTTCTGCTCACACATTTTCCCAGAATGTACTTCTGACTTCTTCAGCATGGTGTAGTGGTTAAGAGTGGTGGACTCTAATCTGGAGAGCTGGGTTTGATTCTCCCACTCCTTCTCCACATGAAGTCTGCTAGGTGACCAAGGGCCAATCACAGTTCACTCAGAACCCTTTCAGCCTGCCTACCTCACAAGGTGCCTGCTTTGGGGAGAGAAAGGGAAAGGCAATTGTAAGCTGCTTTGATTCCTTAAGGTATAAAAAAGGGGGGTATAAGTCCTCCTCTTCTTCATTCTTGTCTTTTTCCAGAGTTATTCTTCCATAGGCATCGCTTCACAATTCCTCACATGAAAGAAAATCTGTTAGAAGAGGCCACTTTACATGTACAACCTGCAGGGTGTACAAAGAGGAACAGGATAGGCAAAGTATCTTATGCCTTCCTTGCAGAAAAGTCCACAAAAGTCACTAGTTCCCGAACATTTTTTCCTAGCTCGCCTGACCAAACAGGCTTGTGTTATACCCTGTGAGGGATGTTCAGCTGAAAAAGAGTGGGGGGCCTCAGGTCACTCAGCGAGTTTCATGGCCCTATATGGGATTCGAACTCAAATCCCCCAGACTCTTGTCTGAAAGAAGCATAAGAGTGGGTTAACACTCGGAATGGCGAGTAAAAATAGGATGATTTTTATTGTTGTTTTAAATATTGTATTCTATTATATGTTTTATTGTAATTTATACCTCAGCTTTGCCGCATGTGAGCCGCCCTGAGCCTTTGGGAGGGCGGGATATAAATCAAATCAATCAATAAATAAAGTAATTAAATTCTTCCTTGCAGAAACGTCCACAAAAGTCACTAGTTCCCGATCATTTTTTTCCTAGCTCACCTGACCAAACAGGCTTGTGCTATACCCTGTGAGGGAGGTTCAGCTGAAAAAGAGTGGGGGGCCTCAGGTCACTCAGCGAGTTTCATGGCCCTATATGGGATTCGAACTCAAATCCCCCAGACTCTTGTCTGAAAGAAGCATAAGAGTGGGTTAACACTCGGAATGGCGAGTAAAAGGGAAATCAGGGGCCGAGCGCCTTTAGGGCTGCAGGGAATTGAACAGGGATCTTTCCTCACCTTTACTTTTAAAAATTCCCCACCTGATATCTGTAATGAGGTTAAAGCGTATAGGTTTAGAAGACGTCGTTAATTGATAGCACACAACCACAGGGCTTCTTTGCAGTCTAACTGGAAAAGGCATTGTCAATCAAAATGTATCAGGTTCTGTCTTTTTTACGTAACACGTTTTGCAGCTCAACAATAAAAAGTCTATGGCAGAGTACAGTTTTGGGACGGCTGAAGTGCTACGGCATTCAGCCCTACCTCACAAGGTACCTGTTTTGGGGAGAGAAAGGGAAAGGCAATTGTAAGCTGCTTTGATTCCTTAAGGTATAAAAAAGGGGGGTATAAGTCCTCCTCTTCTTCATTCTTGTCTTTTTCCAGAGTTATTCTTCCATAGGCATCGCTTCACAATTCCTCACATGAAAGAAAATCTGTTAGAAGAGGCCACTTTACATGTACAACCTGCAGGGTGTACAAAGAGGAACAGGATAGGCAAAGTAATTAAATTCTTCCTTGCAGAAAAGTCCACAAAAGTCACTAGTTCCCGAACATTTTTTCCTAGCTCGCCTGACCAAACAGGCTTGTGTTATACCCTGTGAGGGATGTTCAGCTGAAAAAGAGTGGGGGGCCTCAGGTCACTCAGCGAGTTTCATGGCCCTATATGGGATTCGAACTCAAATCCCCCAGACTCTTGTCTGAAAGAAGCATAAGAGTGGGTTAACACTCGGAATGGCGAGTAAAAGGGAAATCAGGGGCCGAGTGCCTTTAGGGCTGCAGGGAACTGAACAGGGATCTTTTCTAATCTTTACTTTTAAAAATTCCCCACCTGATAACTGTAATGAGGTTAAAGAGTACAGGTTTAGAAGACGTTAATTGATAGCACACAACCACACGGCTTCTTTGCAGTCTAATTGGGAAAGGCCTTGTCAATTAAAATGTATCCGGTTCTGTCTTTTTTACGTAACAAGTTTTGCAGTTCAACAATAAAAAGTCTATGGCAGAGTACAGTTTTGGAACGGCTGAAGTGCTACGGCATTCAGCCCTGTATCCCCTGTTTTAAATGCATTAAACAGATATTCATCTGACTCGTTGGACTCCGACTGTGTGCTTCCAATTTGGCAACGGGAGCACGCGGGCACGGATTTGTGCATCACCGTGGCCACTCCAGCTTTCTTTTCTAGTCTGTTTCGTTCATTTATGCCTGACTTCCCCCACCCCCATGGGAACCTGAAGTGGCCGATAACACCCTCCCCTCCTCCACTTTATCCTCACAACAGGTAGGTTAGGCTGAGAGGATGTGACTGGCCCAAGGCCATCCAGGGTGGGTTTGAACCTCCCCCCCCCCCGGAGTTTAGTCTGACACTCTGACCATGGAACCATGCTGGTTGCTACCACGTGGAACTCATGCTTCCCTCCAAAAATAAAAAAATAAAAAAATTGGGCTTCTGCAAATAAGTGTTACACACTCTCTCTCTCTCTGTGTGTGTGTGCGTGTGTGTGTGTGGATTAAGGGGTGCAGTCAGCAGCTGTGGAGCATGCCACCTTGTCGCCAGGCCTCACCACCTCACCACCTCGCCTTGCCTCACTACTGGATGGGGTGGGGGAAGAACAGGTGGTCCCCTCGGTGCAGAAGTGCGGACAGAGGGTGCCTGGCATGGGAAGAGGTGTGCTGCCTAGGGTGCTGCCTACCAAGGGTAACTGCTGTGGTTAGTCCAGTCACCATTAGTTAGCAGGGTGCTTAAATAAAGCTACATATGCAGGAGCATCACTTTACCGGGTTATTCAGCTTAAAAAGCTACACAGAGCCACATTGCAAGTTTAGAAGAGAAATAAAGGTAAAGGTAAAGGTCTCCCTTGCTCGAAAGCCAGTAATTGCTCACTCACAGCTTTAATGCCAGTTGCTCACTAAGTAGAGTTTCTGCTCACAGGACTCTACAGCTTAGAGGGAACATTAGTTAGCAGGGTGCTTAAATAAAGCTACAAATGCAGGAGCATCACTTTACCAGGTTATTCAGCTTAAAAAGCTACACAGAGCCACATTGTAAGTTTAGAAGAGAAACACTTCTCTCTTTATTTGAGAGTTACACTTTGGATAGGAAAGAGCAGCGATTGATAGATTACTAACTTATTGGCTAAAGGATGGAGGGGGATGGCGAGAGGCCCATCTGTCTCATGGTGCCAAAAGAGGACCGCAAGTCCCTCTCTTGGTGCGTGCAGGTAGAGAGCAAGTCTTCTTTCAGAGCGAGAGAGAAGCAGGAAGGGGAAATCGATCCCTGAGATCACGATCTGCATACTGAAGAGTACAGTGGCAGAAGAGGAACGTAAGAACATAAGAGACACTGATGTTGCATCAGGCCAAAGGGCCATCCAGTCCAGCACTCTGTCACACAGTGGCCAAAATACCAGGTGCCATCAGGAGGTCCAGCAGTGGGGCCAGAACTCCAGAAGCCCTCCCACTGTTGACCCCCCCCAAGCACCGAGAATACAGAGCATCACTTGCCCCAGAGCCCCTATCTATACCTTGTGGCTGATAGCCACTGATGGACCTCAGCTCCATATGCTTATCTAATTCCCTTTTGAAGCCATCCATGCTTGTAGCCGCCACCACCTCCTGTGGCAGTGAATTCCATGTGTGAATCAGGAGATACAGGAAGAAAGGTCAGAGTGCCTATCTAGCTATCTAGCCTCTCTTGCCACTCATTCTGGAGGTCTGAGATAGGGGGCATCACATCTGGAACTTCCAACACCCCGTCTCGATGGATCATGGCTCAGCTGGATCAACTTCATTCCATCTCTCAGGACTTTAAATTGTTCTCTGGGTAGAGGCTTGGTGTGGGCATCTGCAACCTTCTCTTTTATCAGGCAGTGGGTCAGATTCATTTCTCTCGAAGTCTGCCTGGAGCAGTGCAGCGTTCAGCTTCGTACCCCAGGCTTTTGCAGCCTGACTGGATGTGGTTGCTGCAGTCAGGTGTTCAGCCTCCCTCCAGGAAGAAAGGTCAGTGTGCCTATCTAGCCTCTCTTGCCACTCATTCTGGAGGTCTGAGATAGGGGGCATCACATCTGGAACTTCCAACACCCCGTCTCGATGGATCATGGCTCAGCTGGATCAACTTCATTCCGTCTCTCAGGACTTCAAATTGTTCTCTGGGTAGAGGCTTGGTGAGGGCATCTGCAACCTTCTCTTTCATCAGGCAGTGGGTCAGATTCACTTCTCTCGAAGTCTGCCTGGAGTAGTGCAGCACTCAGCTTCGTACCCCAGGCTTTTGCAGCCCGACTGGATGTGGTTGCTGCAGTGAGGTGTTCAGCCTCCCTCCCCTTGTATGCTGCAACAGTCAAGGGTGTTCTTACCATTGCGAACTGTCTCCTCTGTGCCTCTTGAGCTGGTAGGCAAGAGATGCCATCACACGATGCAGGCCCCGACATTCCCACCGTCTCTGCAAGCAGACTGATTCTCGGGGTGGAGCAACTTTATTGGAGTGCGTTGATCGTCTCACCTCTGGTTGTCCGGTCTCTCTGGGTTCCACCTGTGGTTCAGGCACATCTGGTGGAACATCTCTGGGTGGCCTCTGTGGTTCAGGTATGGCCGGTGGAGCATCTTTGGCAGCCACATCAGTCAGGATCACCTCAGGACCTGCTGCTTTCTCCTCTTCCTTGATGCCAGTCACATCAGGATACGTCAGCTGGCTGTCCTCTGCAGTACTAGCCCCCTCTGAAACTTGAGGTCTTTGACTCTCATCAAAATGAATAAATCTGCTTATTGTGATCTCATTGTTCTGTGGATCCAAGATTCTGCAACCCTTACACCTAGCTGCATGCCCAACAAAAATGCCTTCCTTTGCCCAATCATCAAGCTTTGATCACTTTCTTTAGGGATACGTGCATAGGCTCTGCAGCTGAACGTTCTCAGATGTCCTATTGATGGTTTAAGGAGTTACTTCTATTGCTTTCATGGCCAGTCTATTCTGTGTGCAATTAGCAGTGACAGTTGCTTTCTTTCAATCTAGAAAAGACAAAAGAAATGCTAATGTAGCATTTTTTTTTCAATTGTTCCGAAAATTTCCGTTTCCCCCCGAAAAAACCCAGAAAAAAACCGGGTTTTTTTCCGAGCTTCAAAATTTCTGGAAATTTTACATCTCTAGGCACATCTGGTGCATCTCTGGGTTGAATCTATAGTTCAGGTATGGCTGGTGGATTGTCTCGGTCATCTCATCTGCCGAGATCACCTCAGGAACTTCCTCTTCCCCGGTGTTTCCCAGGTCAAGGAATACCATCTGGTTGTCCTCTTCATTGTAAGCCCCCTCTGAACCTTGAGACCTTTCATTTTTGTCAAAATTAACAGATCTGCTGATAGTGATTTTGGTAGTCTTTGGGTCCAGGATTCTGTAACCCTTGCATCTAAGTGCATATCCAACATAAATGCCTTCCTTTGCATGATCATCAAGCTTTGGTCACTTTTCTTTAGGGATGTGTGTGAAGGCTCCACAACAGAATACTCTCAGGTGGTCCATGGATGGCTTATGGCCAACCCATAGTTCATAAGGCATCATACCTGTAGCTCTTGTGACTAGTCTATTCTGCGTGTAGTTAGCTGTGACAATATCTTCACCCCAAAATTATACAGGTAAGCAACTGTCTGCAAGCATGGTACATACTGCATCCAAAAGTGTGTGATCCTTCGGCGGCGATGGGGTGGATATGTGAATGGATATTATTGAAAGACAGAAGAACTTTAAAGCTGGAAAGCCATGACCTAAATTTGGGATGGCACGCCTATGTATGGTATGACAAAGATAAAACACAGAAAAGCTTTCATAAACATATCATAAGAGAAGCATTAATAAAAATATGGAGAAATGTAAAAGAAAAGTTCTATGACAAGATTCGCAGGTGGGTATCTCCGTTGGAGGCCTTTATAATGCCAAATTTAATGACTGAAAACAAAAATGCTAGCTATGAAATATTATTAACAAAAGAAAACGAATTGAAATCCTTTGAAACATTACAAGCATTAAATATTAATCTCACAAACTGGGAAAGAATACAATTAAAATCAAGATTTGTCAAAGATAAAATAAGAAACTTTGCAAAAACAAAATCAGATTTAGATAAAATTTGGTTGTCATTGGCAGACAAAATGATACAAAAAGTATATAATTTCCTATTAAATGAGGACATGCAAGCGGAAACAATAAAACCATGTATGGAGAAGTGGATGAAAGATGTGGGAAATAACATAAGCTTGGAGAAATGGTCTAAAATATGGGGTTCAGTAAAATTATTAAGAGCTACACCATATAAAGAAAACATTTTAAAAATGTTCTACAGGTGGCATTGGACACTGGACAAAGTAGCAAAGTGTTATAAAAATGTGTCAGGAAACTGCTGGCGATGTAAAAGAAATATCGGTTCATATTATCATATATGGTGGAGATGCGAAAAACTGGTTACATTTTGGAAGGTCATAAAACAAGTAATCATAGAGATAGTTGAAATAGAACTTCCGTTGGATCCAGAAATATATCTGTTGAATATATTATCACAAGGTATAAAACATAACGATTTACGCTTGATACTATACATCCTTACCAGTTCCCAGAATTCTTATAGCTAAATGTTGGAAATCAGATAAAATACCAAGTAGAGAAGAGTTAATTACAAAAATTATGGAAATAAAAGAAATGGACAAAATAAGCATGATATTGTCAGGAAAGGAAGAAAATGTGTCTTAAAAAAGGTGGCAGAGAGTAGACAGATGGTTGGGAAAAAATGTGTAAAGAATACTCCAAAACATGATGTAAATGAATACATTTTTGTTTAAATGTTTGTTATGTAAATGAATATATTTTTGTTTAAATTTTTGTTATGGGAAAAACTTAAATAAACTTTATATAAAAAAACCCAAAAGTGTGTGATCCTTGCATTCTATCACACCGGTCTGTTCTGGATTATGGGACACAGTCGTCTGGTGCTGGATGCCTTGCTCTTTCAGGAACTGCTCCGTTGCATCTGAGCAGAATTCTCCTCCATTATCTGAACACAGGATTTCGGGTTTCCTGTTGAAACCATTGCTATATATTCCTTTATCTTATCAAAAGCTTCAGACTTATTTTTAAGAAGATACAAGATACGATATCTTGAATAATCGTCTATGAGCATTAAGTCATAACAGTACCTACCGAGGGTAGCAGGAAGAGGTCCCCACCCAAGTCAGTGTGGATCAGCTGCAGTGGGGCTGTGGTCTTCCTTGTGCTGTGCTGAGGGAATGGTTGTTTAGTGCTTTTTCCTTGTAAACAACAAGCACAAGTTGCGTTAGAATTACATTCAGTGAAGTTCATGCCTTTCACCAATCCCTTATTCTGCTCGTCCTTAATGTTTTGAATATTCCTATGACATGTTCTATGCCACAGGGTAATGCATCCATTGTGCTTGTAGGTTTTAGCAACATTTACTTCTTGGGTAAATGGTTCTACCTCATCGTCACTATCTGACGCGGGTTTTGGCATACCTTTGATGGCATTCATCTAGCATCTCGTCATTTCCCTCTCTAGTTCTACCTCATCGTCACTATCTGACGCGAGTTTTGGCATACCTTCATATTCTGCAGGAGTTTGATGGCATTCATCTAGCATCTCATCATTTTCCTCTCTAAGCATGGCTTTGTGTACAATCAATTCATCGTTTTCAAACAATTCAGAGTTCTCATAGTGCAGTTCAGGAGAGTAGAAATCTATGCAAAAATCTTCATTTCTTTACACACACTCTCTAAAATGACTATTTCAGAGGCTCTTTATATGGGGCACATCACAGAGTCAGTTGTTAATTTTTTTTGGGGGGGTGGATTTTCCTTGGGTTCCCATTTTTTATGGACTGCCAAAAATACACAAGCCAGGCAATCCACCTCCAGCCCGACCTATTGTTTTGGGAGTTGGGTCTATTTTTGAGCCCTTGGCCCAATACCTGGATCACTTTTTACAGCCATTTGTGGGTAAAATTAAAGACACTACCCACTTTATTCAGATGGTGGAAGGTCTAAAGGTTTCTACTAGTACCTGTCTGATGACATGTGATGTTAGAGCCCTGTATACGAATATATCTCATGATGAAGTAAGGGGAATTGTAATAGACATCTTGATAAGGAGACAAGAGCAGAATCCTCCGACCTATTTCTTTTTTCTTTTTTTGCTCATTAACTTTTTATTAATATTTTTGAAAAATTAATACAGCTTTATAAAACAGCAACATTCCAAGTTTCCATATCTGGTGGAGAGTATTACAAGAGTAACGGGTGTTGAAGGTATCAATATAACTTTTGGAACACATCGTTCGTTATACTTCATGTACAACAAGAGATAAACTGACTAAAGACTAAAGAGTGTGAACTTAGATGTGTTATAGGGTAATTTATCTGGTGTATCGCTTCGTTCAGCCCACAAACAATGTTTGTGTGTGTGTCGTCATTCAATTCCAGATTGGAACATTCCATTTTTGGTCCTATATTGATGCCACCACTTCTTGTGGCAGTGAATTCCATGTGTTAATCACTCTTTGGGTGAAGAAGTACTTAGTATTTTTGTACTTAATTTTTGTATTAAGTATTTTGTATTAAGTATTTTTGTACTTAAGAAATACTTAATATTTTTGAAAAATTAATACAGCTTTATAAAACAGCAAATTTCAAAATTTGGTGTTGAAGGTATCAATATAACTTTTGGAACACATCGTTCGTTATACTTCTTGTACAACAAGCTAGAATAAAAAGGTCCCAGACTTTTGTAAACCATAGCTCGATTGTGGGGGCAAGATGGGACTTCCATCTGGAGGCTATGCAGGATCTGCAATTATTAAGCTAGATACGAGGTCTTTCTGAATCGATGGTATTTGGATATCTTGCCAGATGTTGAGAAAAAGTATTTCTGGTTTCAGGGGGATTGCATAGCCCGTAATAATTTTGATCTGAGCGAGAACTTCGTGCCAGAAAGAGTTAACAGTTGGGCATTCCCACCAACAATGGGCGTAAGTCCCAATACTTCCACATCTCTGACTTATTTCTTGACAGAATTACTGTACTTGACTGTGCGAAAACAAATTATTTTCGATCTATTCAGTCATTTTTTTTTGAAGAAGAAGAGTGTGGGATAGCGATGGGAAGCCCGGTGGGAAGCCCTTGCTGATCTCTTTATGCCGGCCTTTTGGAAACAAATTTATTTTGTCTGTTAACAATTTTTTTCTATGATCAAATTATTCATGTGTTTTATTGATAAACATTTTTATGTTGGTTGAAGGTCAGGACACTGTAGAAAGTCTGTCAGTTTGGCTAAACAACCACCATCATTCCATTAAATTGGATACCGATTTTAGTAACACAAAATTAATTTTCTCAACATTCTCAACCCCCACCTCACCTCCCACCCTGGGGGGTTGGGGTCGTGAAGGGTAGCCGAGGAGGTTGGGCGTCCCACCATGTCTGACACCAAGGAGATAGAGGGGAGGAGGTCAGGACACTGTAGAAAGTCTGTCAGTTTGGCTAAACAACCACCATCATTCCATTAAATTTGATACCCATTTTAGTAACACAAAATTAATTTTCTCAACATTCTCAACCCCCCACCTCACCTCCCATGCTGGGGGGTTGGGGTCACGAAGGGTAGCCGAGGAGGTTGGGCATCCCACCATGCCAGACACCGAGGAGATAGAGGGGAGGAGGGATGGGAGACACGGGTGCTGAGATTCAGGAGCGAGCAAACCCTTTGGCCTCATTCCTGTGATGGGGGCTTCAGGTCGGGGAGGGGGGGTTCAGAGCTGGGACAGGGGGATTTAGATGGAAACGGGGACCAGCCACGAGACCTTATGCAGTACTGGGAGAGTGTGTGTGAGAGAGGGAGACTGTGGGAAGCCAGGGTCTGACAGGAGCCTTCCTCCGAATTAACTAGCTCTTCTGTTAGAGGAAGATACACTTACAACAGAGGAAGGAACCGGTTAAGCTGGAAGAAGGCTTCACACTTTTGCTCTGTGGAGTGGTAGGATTCAAGTCAATGCCCGTAGGTCTAAGAGGGCAGAACTTCATGAGTCAGATAAGGGTAGTGCTGCCAAGTGGGGGCGGGTAAACCCCCGCTTTGGAGGCCCGATTTCCACCGCCGCGGAATTGGGCCCCGGGGGATCTCCGCCCCCCGAAGTGCAGCGTGGCTGCGTCACCAGAGGTGACGCAACCACGTCAATCACGTTGGGGGCATGGCCCAGATCGTCGGAGGGAAAACTCTATGGTGAGTCTCCCCCGCCGATGAGTTTTTTTGACTTGGCAACCCTAGATAAGGGAAGCTATTCATCAAAACTCTCTTAAAGATTATTACAAAGGTCTTTGTGTTTTCTGTTTCCAGTGGTGGGGATATTCATTTTAATATCTTGCACTCTCCATCCTAAGAACTACCTCTCAGTTCCAAGGTCTTTCCTGCTGGGTTTACACTTATTCACAGGATTGTGTCTCGTATCCAACCCATCACCTCAAGATCCTTCTTGACGGAATCCAGGAGCAGTCTCAGAGATGAGAAGCATAAAAATGGGACCGCAAAATCCAGATTGTAATCCTTTTCTCAGCCTAGAATGGCATTGTTGTGAAAGAGCAACCTGGGGGGGGGGGGAATCCTCCAGAACTGAAGCAAGCAATTAATCCCCCCCCAATTGCTTATTGAAAGTATAATATTTGAACCAGCAATTTTATGGGTCAGGAGGGAGGCGACGCAAAGATGCACAGATTTCAGTGCTTTCATGCCCAGTTACTCAGTTCAAAGAGTGGCAACAGATTTTCTTGACAGTCCCAATTAGTTCATCTGTCCACTGGCTCTTCCAGTAAAAGGCATGGTCCCAACGCTTTCGTGCTGCAGCATTCAAAAACCACGGGCATGGGGGAAGATTTTCTTTAGAAATTATCTGGAACTCACTGCATAAACGTCCCGCTCATTTCCTGCTCTTTGTTCTACCCCCCACGGAGCCATGTGCTGCATCTTTTGCCGTGCTCCTAACAAATTATACTACCTAATAATCCCATTCTGCAGGAGGAAATGAAATCTGGGAGCCCTCCTCCTGTCCCGAGTGAGGGGGGAGAAGCTTACTTCATGTCAATTACTTTATTTATGCTGAAAGATAAAACCAAGTCTGCTACCTTTTAAGTTTCTTCCAGCTGGCCAAGTGCCCATTTTCAAGTCTTCCTCAAATCCCTTCTCTTTCATAAATTTTTGGAGACATCACTTTCTCCTGATCTGCTGGTTCCGGTCCCCCCCCCACCCAGGCAACAAGGATCCATGGCTTGTCTGGAGATGGGGTTTGTGGTAATTCTTTTGTCTCTCTCTGTGTGTGTGCGTGTGAGTGAGAATTTTGTGTGCGTGTTTGAATGTGTGTGCTTATGAGCCTGGAAGTCATGGTGACTTCTGGCAACCCCTAGTGGGGCTAGGACATTTCAGAGAGGTGGTTTTGATACTACCTGCACCTGCATCCTGGTCCTGGTATTCCTCGGAGGTCTCCCTTCGAAGCACTTGCTAGGATCAGCCCTGCTTCACTTTCGAGATCTGATGAGATTGGGCTTGCCGGGGCTACCGAGATCAGGGCTAGATTTGTAGTAAGTCTTAATTAAGCAAGGACTTGCAACTTGTAAATTGAGAATAAAATGCCTTTGAGCATGCACAAAGGATTAGGTTTATCACTAAACCTGTGTGTTCCCCCCAAAAAGTCTCCACCAAGAAAAATAGATTCCAGAACTATTTTGATGACTGAGAGGTAAGGGCAGTGAAGCGCCACTAAAAACCCTCAAGAACCCCTTCCTGGTTTGGGACATTTGCCAGAAATGGCCATATGTTTTCTAGCTGAAATGCTTCACGTGCTAAATTCTGCAGTTCGCACCCGATATCAGATTCCGTGACGTCTGGGCATGCCAATGAATAACTAGACTGTGAATAAGCCAGCTTTCTGTTTCTGTCCACTAGGATGTTTTCCGTACAGGGATGGGCTTGGGCTGTTCCCCCGTGGCTGCTGTGGCTGCCAAAACAGTGCAGGAATGGCGGGGTGGGTTTCTCTACATTTCTTCTGCCCCAATTCCTCCAGTGGCTATTCCCCCCATCCCACGAGTAAGGTCATTTCCTCTAGTAATCGACATATGAATATATTGGTTAATTGATACGTTAGTTACTGATTCAAAAATGCCCCACCGTGAATAGTGCCCCTGGTGGCATGGGGGGACGACAACCATGGGAACTCTGGCAAGGAAATGGTGCCAATGTGGGCAAGACCAAGAAAAGCTGGACTTTACTGTCCATGCAACAGCCATCCTGGCTTTTGCTGTGCTTTCCCTAAGAAATATACTTCCCTCCATTTTGATATTATTTGGGTATCTATGAAAGGTGGCGAATATGTTCACATATTCACGGTGCCGGCAGAAACTACTGCCTTAGTTTTGACCTTGGCTCTGGGATGTCAATGCTTAAGAATATTTAAGGAGCTACATGGAGCTGCCAGATGACTCTTCCGAACGAGGGCATTGTTTCCTGCCCTCCCTCCTAGTTGACTTTGTGACATCATTAGGTAGCCAAATCCTGATTATCTGCAAGATGATATGATATTATAAGATTATCAATATATTCCCTGACAGGCTGGGTTAGCCTCATGAAGAAGTTCATTTATAAAAACAAAAGTATGGCAATGAAGTTGCAGATGGAGGTGGTGGACAAAACGGCAAACCAGGCAAACAAATAGGATTTCATGGGGAAATGTTGTGGGTAAACAGGTGATACAGCCCTGTCACTTAGTTCTTATGGAGGTTAAATGCATAGACTTGAATATGAATAATTTGAAGTTCTGAGGAAAAAAACACTTCAGTTTTGAACAGGAATTTAGGGCGGCGATATTTATCCGCCATTTAGCAACTTGGATTTCAAACATTTGCAGACCAAGGATCTTTTTTTTCAGGTAAGAGGGAAATAGTATGTCCAGCATTTACCCCCCTTTGTGATGGGTAGCCCCACCATTGCTTTTTTATTCTCCTGTCTCCGGAAAGTGTGTTGCTCTGCAGCTGTGTTTCGCTTTTGCTCCTTATCTGCCCGCTGACCTTGAGCGCTCATCACTCCCGCGCGAAGCCCCTAATTCTCCCGCTCACCCCTGAACCGTTGAACAGCTCCCCGCACTTTGCACTAATTGCTTATTGGCTCCTAGGTATCAGGGGGTATTGCATGAACCCACTATAATTGCTATTGCCATTTTGTATGTCTCATTCCTGACTCAAAGAGTCTAAGTCGACTTCAACTTACTCTGGTCAATAAAGCTGAACCTGCTTAAGGACCTGCTGTTGAACTGAGCTATTGGAGTACCTGACATTTTGTTGCTGGTGCCCTCTTCAGCTGGCATGATTTCTTTTCCACTGCTGCTCTCTCAAGTTCCGAGGCCCCAGATGCACAAAGATCCTGAGACTGCTTTCCCTTTCACAGCATCTTTCATAGGGATGCCAAGTCAATCTTCCACCCCCAGCGGGGGATTTTGGGGGCGTTCCTGGAGTGGGCGGGGCATCCCTGACGTGATGACATCACATTGGGGATGTCCGCCGCCCCCCCACCCATGCGCCAGATCTCCAGAAACGGCAGTTCCCTGCACTTAAAGGAGCCGGCGTTTCCCTTTTAAATGCAAGAGCCGGCGTTTCCCCTTTAAGAGCAGCCGTGTTTCCCTTTTAAGAGCACGAAGCTGGCATTTCCCTGCAAGCTTGCGGTGATCGGGCTTGGGAGGAAATACGGGTTCCACACAATTAAAGGGAGAGAGATGGGTGGCTGTGAGTGTTGGGGCGGGGCTTTCCCAAAATGGGGGACCCCTGGAAAACTGGGGGATTTGGCAACCCTAATCTTTCATCTGTCCAGGTTCTTCTGGTGGAGAAAGAACCACTGAGGTGAGGTTGGAGGAGGCCTCCTGATGCTGGTGGAAGGTTTCAGATGTGGCCAAGTACCATAGGTGTGTGTAACTGGGGGGGGGGCCTCTCAATAGGCTGCCACCTCTTTGATATGGGTCTCCTCTGGAGGGCCCAGAGCACCCACCTGGCCCCTTATCTTCCCTTTCCGAGAAGGGTGTGACCTAATGAGGCATGGAGACCCAGACAGATTAATTAACAATTTTATTTAAAAGGTCTTGTAACAACTGGCTTACAAATAATTGGAAGAATAATGAGAACAGTAAAGGTAGGTAAGCAAACAAATTTTTAAAAACCCTAACGCATCTATCTAGATGTGTCCCTAGATGTCTCTTGGTGATTGGCTTCAAGCTGACTCACCCCTTCCTGGATGAGGGATCCCTCCATCTGCAGCAGTCTCTCCCCAGCTCTGCTCCCTAGGAGTGAACCCCCTCCCACTTTGGGTGAGGCCTTTTATCCCTTCTTCCCAGGCATTGCCCCCCCCCCACTCCTCTACTGGTGCAAGTTTCCCCTCCAGATCCACAGTTAGCCAATCACAGGGCCCAAAGGGGACCTGGGAAATGTAGGCCCTGTAGCCACTCTAGTACAGGCTTCCCCATGGCCATTAGGTATCGCTATGCAGGCCCATGACAGTGTATAACGGTTATTAAATTCTGCATTAACCATAGCTTTATCACACCACAGATATCTGTGCCACCCAAATCTCAAGTCATGTCCTCCTAACTCCAATAATCTTTCATTTTTTTTTAGCAAGATCCACTCCTTCAGTCACACTAAAGACAGCAAAATACAATTTCAAATCAAACCAAACCCAATCCTCCTCTTTCTTTTGCATCTTGTAATATCTTATATTTAACAAATGGCTTTTCCCTTGCCATATAAATCTGGAGATATCTTTCCATTATCATTATCCTTTATCAAAACAGGAATAGTCTCAATGTTGTAAGTCAAAGAGCTACCTGCTAGCAGTGTTCCCTCTAAGCTGAGTTAGCTCACAGTTTTTTAGCCTCCAGCTCACACATTTCTTTCTTAGCTCAGGAAGAATGGCTCCAGAGGAAACTAATTTATGCAGTAGCCAAATCACTTGCTCACAAATTTAATGCCAGTAGCTCACAAAATAGAATTTTTGCTCACAAGACTCCACTGATTAGAGGCAACATTGCCTGCTAGCCCTGAGCCAGTAATTGGATAGCTGGCTGCAGCTGGCTCAGAGCCAGAAGGAGAACAAGAAATCAGGTTACTGGCTGATCAGGAGTTATAGCCTACAGCTGAAACCAAGCCAGCACTTCGTAGCTCTGAAGCAGTAAACAAGGCTTCAGTCCACCTAGCTCACCCACACCCTTGCAGCACCAACACTGTTAGAGTTGCAAGAAAGGAGAAATGCAAGACTCATGGCCCATCATCAGCTGTCAATTGAAAAGATGAATGAGTTGTTTCAGGATGCCTGCCAAGGAATTGGCTGGGAGTTTAGCTTATTAAGGCTTGGCTATAAATTCAGTGATGAGAAGCAGCAGTTTAGGGTCTTATGTAGAGATGTGCATTTGGCTTTCCTGAACTGAAAAACCAAATACTGAATAAATACCTTATCGGACTCCTTATTGGTATTTTATGGGTATTTCTAAAGCGGAATGCAAATTCAGAAAACTTTTCGGCTACCAAATACAGTTTCCCTGAATTTGTTTGGTTTTTTCGGCTTTCAGGTAGCCAAATACAACTTCCTTCCTGCTGTGGCTGCCCTTGTCAATTTCATTCCCCGCCAGTCAGCTGTGGGAGTGAAACTGACCAGGGAGGGCCTCCTCTCCACCTTCAGGTAGTGAAAGGTGGGGTATAAATCCAATCTCCTCCTCCTCCTCTTATATTCTTCCTTTAAAAATATTAACTGGTTGGTATAACAAAGTCCTTTCCATGAAAGGAAATGTATCTGTCCTTTAAAATTGATAGATTCAATCCGTCATATCATCTTGGACTGCCAATTGCACTCAGGCACATGTAAGAAACTCCTTTCTTCTCCACTATATCCTAAATATTGTATTAACAGCAACAGAATAATACAATGTCTATTAAATTACACAAACCCGGACCAAAATATCCCATGGAACCTTCCACTTAGTCTTACTGTATTTATTGCATTTATATTTTGTATTTGCTGGTTTTAAATTGTATGTTGTTTTAAATTGTTGTAAGCCGCCCTGAGCTGCCTCGGCGGGAGGGTGGGGTAAAAAAAATTGCAATAAATAAATAAATGGTTTGGAAAACCTGGAATTTACTCTATAAACATTGTCAATTTCTGTCTCCATAACTCCTTCTTTCTGCTCCAAAAAGCTTGCCAAAAGTGAAATAATCCTTTCTCTAGTATCTTCATCAGGAAGCTCAGGTAAAGCTCTCAAGCAAAATTCTTTCAGAGTTTCATTATAACCAAATTATCTAGATGTTGTTCCAATTCTGTTTGTAGTTCCTGTTTTATTCTCTAAAATAACAACCTTGTCATTAATTTGCTAAACCTCTTCAGACATCTGCCATATAGATCTTTTTATTTTTTTTAACTTCCTCTTTCATTTTCTCTTTACCTTTTCAAGCCTTTTATCCATTCTTTTCTCAAAAGCTTCAATTTTGTTTCCATGATTTTCCATTTTGGGTCCCATTTCTTCAAATAAATTTTGAATCAAATCTGGTGTAGCTGTTTTCTCTACAGGTAGATCTCTGGAACCTTTCCTGACTGGATTTTTTCTAGTACTCGTTGTGGAATAAAATAAAAAATAAACAAATCTTGCAAGCTTACAAACTTAAAGTCTCTTACCAACCTGGAGTCTTTAGAAATCAATCATTTTCATTTTTAGCTGTCAGCAGTTTTTATCAGAACACCATAGCAACGGGAGTTGCAGGCTGAGTTATAAAGTCTTCTTTTGTTTATAAAATACTCCAGATGAACACCAACTTTTAAAGTCTTTATAAATCAGATACTTTTACTTTTAAGACTTGGCCACTTTGTATCATGTTACCATGGCAACTGAGTTCAGAGTCTGAGTGATAAGCTTATCTCCTGTTGTATAGAATCCTCCAGTTGCACACACTATTTAATGTAAACAAAAGAGAGGAGGAGGAGAGAGGAGAGATTGGATTTACACCCCATGGCCCTTCACTACCCAAAGGAGTCTCAGCGGGGCTTACAAACTCCTTTCCCTTCCCCTCCCCACAACAGACACCCTGTGAGGTGGGTGGGGCTGAGAGAACTCTGACACAAAGTGCTCTTTTTCAAGGACAGCTGTGCCAGAGCTTGTGACTGACCCAAGGTCACATCAGCAGATGCAAGTGGAAGAGTGGGGAATCAAACCTGGTTCTCCCACATTAGAGTCCACGCACTTAACCACTACACCAAATCCCATGGCAGTCTGATCTCCTTCTAGAAGTTTTATTGCATACTAGCCTGATACCCATGCTTCGCTATGGTATTTAAGCTCCGTAAATCCAGTTATTCTACTGATGATGTGAAGTCTGAAATGTAACATTTGTTGTAGGAATTCTAATAGAGAAGACTGCAGTGAAAAAAACAAAGTAAGACATACGTACTTTTCTCTCTCTCTACTGAAGGACCTCTCTGTAGACCCCATGGGTGGTTCTGCCCTCAGGTGCTGGGATCACCAGGCTGCTTGGTGAGCTCACTCTGGAGCAGGCCACATAGAACTGTCCATTTAAGCAGCAGTCATCTGTTAAGTCCACTCCTGCCACCTTCCACGAAAGTGATGGCCTCTCTACTTGTGTTCCTGGATTGTTTTGCTCATATGGAGACTGTGTTGTTCTGAGCACCTCAGGGTGATCTCGCTGGTACTAGGCCTGCGCAGCTCAGTGCCCCGCAGGAGTACTGTGTGCAAATGTCTTTGCCACATTCCTAAGTTGCCTCCACCTTGTAGCGTTGGTGTTATCTGGCTCGATGCTTGCTAGGAGCTTTCTTGGGGGCAGTAAGAGGTGAGGGGTGTGAGGGGGAGTTGGTGTGAGGGAGTGGTGATGTGGTGGACATTTCTTCAGGTTCACAAGGGAGGAATGCATCAAAATGGCTTCTAGAAACGTCCTTTACTATCTCCCCATGAACATTCATTAACTCAATTGCCATGCTGGCTTTTTTGAAAAATGTCTGTTCAGGAGTCTTGAATTGCTGATTTCTGTAACTGTCCTCAACTGTCTACAGTCTCTTCTAACTGTGTTTAGATACACAGCTAGGCAATCAGAGGGAGGTGGGTGCAAGCAGGCAGGTTTTACCTCAGAACTCTGAATTACACAGTTGACCAATGGGGGTGGGGGGCAAGGAGGCAGAAGCCTGCCAGGCACATAAAAAACAATTGGGGGAACACATTTTACCCCCTTTTACCCCCTTAAGGGTCATGTTTCTCAGAAATCTCTTCGGGGGGGGGGTTGATGTCATCGTAGGAATACACTTCGCTTATTTTGGGTTTCTTGGTGCAGGGGTTTGGCCTAGGCATTGAAATTGGAGGGGAGGACATACCCCCCCCTTTTTAAAAAAATGCTTCTCATTTATGTTACATTTTAGAACTGGGGCATAACTACATATTCAAAACACCATCTGAGCAATCAGATATTAAGCAAGTTCATATGAACCAATTTTCTAGAACCCACATTGTGAGAAGTTAAATAACCTAATAAAGGAAACCAGTTTTCTACAAATTTGGGGTATATTTCCATTGTGGGTGGGAGTGTGGCTAAGTTGGGCCAGCAGCACCACTAAGGTGATCCTGCTGGGGTGGCATCCCTGATGGATTAAAGTACTCTGGCCCTGCTTCTACACCTGACAGACACACAGTTCTGGTGTTGGGGGGGGGATTATATTTAAAGGCATCAGGGAGGCTGGACCAGGAGCAGGGCTAAGGCAATCTTGCTGAGCAAACCTCCCCGGTGGCTGTAAGCATCCCACCTCCTCTCCTACACCTGACAGGCAGCTGCCTGTCCAGTGTAGGAGGGGGAGGGGGAGGAGTATTAGATGCCGCTCTGGAGGCTGGGCCAGCAGGATCACTAAGGCATTACTGCTGGGGCAGGCTCCCTCATGGCTTTAAGCACCCTGCAACTGCTGCTGCACCTGACAAACAACAGCCTGTTAGGTGTAGGAGGTGGGGGGAGTGTGTTGTAAGTCATCATAGAATTGTAGAATCATAGAATGTTAGAGTTGGAAGGGACCTTGCAGGTCATCTAGTCCAACCCCCTGCACTCTGCAGGAGCATAGCCGAAAGATAGCCCTACAACATACCCGAAAGATGGATGTCCAGCTTCCGCTTGAAAACGTCCAGTGAAGGAGCATCCAGTACCTCCTGAGGCAGTCTGTTCCACTGCTCAACCACTCTTACAGTTAGGAAGTTTCTCCTGATATTTAGCTGGTAACGACTCCCTTGTAATTTCCACCCATTAGATCTAGTCTTGCAATCTGAAGCAATCAGAGAGGCTGGGCCAGCAGCATCACTAAAGTGTTCCTGCTGGGGCTGCGTCCCTGATGGATTAAAGTACCCTGCTCCTGCTCCTACACCTGACAGACATCAGCCTGTCTGGTTTGGGGGGGGATTGTATTTATTGTCATCAGGAAGGCTGGGCCAGCAGCAGGGCTAAGGCAATTCTACTGAGCAAACCTCCCCGGTGGCTGTAAGCATCCCACCTCCTCTCCTAGACCTGACAGGCAGCTGTCTGTTCAGTGTAGGAGTGGGGGGAGGCTGCTTTTTAAATAGTCCAGGCTTGGCAAGCCATGCCCACATGTCAGATAACAACCAATCATATTTAGTACATAAAGGCCAATCAGTTTGCTTCCCTCCAGAACTTCCCTTGTTCTGATAGGTCAGTTCACAATACCTTGCATTAGATTCAAGCTCAATACAAACATACATTCCATTCCATACATAACACAAATCATACTGAAAAGCATAATGGGGGTGTGCAAAGAAAAATTGTTCTCCCCCCTAACCTATGGGAACTATTATAGTCAATGGGCCCCATAGGCTATAAGGGAGAATCAGTCTGGGGGTATCTGGTGTTCAGGGGGTGCTGTTTTTTGTGGTACAGACACCAAATTTTCAGCATAACTGCTGGTGCCTCTCCTCAACCCCCTAAGTTTCAAAAAGATTGGATCAGGGGGTCCAATTCTATGGGCCCTAGAAGGAGCTGCCCCCTTCCTCCATTGTTTCCAAAGAAGGGAAAAATGCCTTGTGGGCTGAAGCAGAAATCCCTGCTCTTCCTGTTAAACTTTTGTGCACCAGTGCCCCCTAGTGCAACTTAGAGGGAACTATGACCATGAACACTGGTTCCTCCCCAGTACTGTCTACCAGCCTATCTAGACCATGTGAAATACCTGCAACCTTCACACCATGCCTGCAAGCCACCATGTGATCAGTACGCAGGTCTGCCACCCATCTATCTACATGCCTAAGGACTGAATCACTAACTACCAAGACCCCCCCTCCCTCCATGCCCAGGGATGGTTCCTTGGTGTGAAAGGATACCTGTTCACCAACTGTAGAAGGAGTCCCTTCTGAGGGAACATCTCCCCTCTGGCAGCCTAGGATCAGCGTAGGGGTAGTACATAAGCACCTAGTTTCCTTGAACAAAACTGAGTCCTCAGGGCCAGATGAATTGCATCTAAGGGTACTAAAAGAACTCACAGATGAAATTTTCTGAACCTCTGTCCATTATTTTTGAGAATTCTTGGAAAACAGGTAAGGTGCCAGAAGACTGGAGGTGGGCAAATGTTGTCCCCATCTGCAAGAAGAACTACCAGTCTGTCAGCCAGACGTCTATACCTAGAAAAGTTTTGGAACAAATCATCAAACCGTCGGTCCTTGAGCATTTAGAAAGGATGGCTGTGATCACTAAGAGTCAGCATGGGTTTCTCAAAAACAAGTCATGGCAGACTAACTTTATCTCTTTTTATGAGAAAGTTACAACCTTGCTGGATCAGGGGAACACTGTAGACATAGTTTATCTTGATTTCAGTAACCCTTTTGACAAGGTTGCACATAATATTCTTGTTGACAAGTTGCTAAAATGTGGTTTGGATCCTATTACTGTTAGGTGGATATGAAACTGGTTGATAGATCATACCCAAAGGCTGGTTCTGCATCTGGCACTTGCTCCATATTTTCTCAACACTGAGGAAAAGGTGCAGCTCAAAACCATATGCACATACCCTGGGCCAGCGCCATACTGACTGCGAAGTCAGCTCTGAATGGCCATAAAATCTATGCAGAAGGTACCATAAAACCCACTGATCAAAGAAAGTGAAAGTGGCATGCAATGCAGTTGTTGTTGTTGTTCAGTTCGTGACCCCATGGGCCAGCTCCCGCCAGGCCCTCCTGTCTTCCGCCGTCCTCTGAAGTTGGCTCAATTTCATGTTCGTTGCATCTATGACACTGTCTAACCATCTCATCCTTTGCCGTACCATAAAATCCGATGATCAAAGGAAGTGTAAGCAGCATGCAATGCAGAGGGGAATTTCTGTTCCAAGGTGGGTTTGCTAAAACAACAGAGGGAAAAGCCAATGCAGAATTGCCCAAAGAGTGCTTGTGCATGGTTCCTCATCCTCTTGGAGAGGAGTGACAAGTGGAGTGCCTCAGGGATCTGTCCTGGGACCTGTTTTGTTCAACATCTTTGTAAATGTGTTGTTGAAGGTTTTCATGGATGGAGTTTCACGGACATTTTGCCAGCAGCTGTGACTGGCATCCTCAGAAGTATAACACAGAAAGATGGAGTACTCTCTGTGACAATGTGAGCATGTGTCACATTGACACAGAGAGTACTCCACCTTTCTGTGCTATACATCGGGTTTCCAGTGTCTCAGACACATCACCAACTACCTGGTCCTTTTACCTGGAGATGCATGCCTAGCAGTTTCTCTACCACTGAACCACAGTGTACCTGAGTCTCTCCGTTGTCCTTTCCTCAGGCACTGATCAGATCTACATCTGCTTAGCTTCACCAAATGTGGCAGCATCACTGGTTCCCAAACCATCCACAGGGCCTCAATGAAGCAGATGTTATGTGGATGTGGTATACTGTTGTGCCTTTACCTGGCAGGAGTTTCTGTCTCTACTTTGGAAGATATTCAAAGAACTTTTTTTCCCTGTTGCATCCCATTAGAGAAGAATGTTTCTTTTCTTGTGCCAATGTCTTCTGCACACGCAATCTTTAGAAGACGCTCCAGGTGAAGCGTTCAAGGTGTCGAAAGCCAAACCCCCAAGATTCTTTCAAGAATCCATATTTCCTCAGGGATTCGAGTGAACAGAGTTTGAGCTTGACTGAAAGGCGGAAACTTTATGCAATATTTGTTTAACACGGCTTTAATACATTATCAAACATCATGCTTTTGAAAGACATTTCAATTGTGCTATTAGTTTGCATAATGTTTGAGTATGAATGACGTACACTATAAAGAGACCCATAGCAGAAAAATGATTTTTAATGAAACAATTTTTTGCTCTGTGATTCATAAGAATTTATTATTTGCATAAGCAGACAAGTGTAAAATGTAATGAAGCCATCATTGCCTTCTTTGCTGAAAAGTGTTACCCAACCATTATTTTAACCTACTCCCTCCCCAGATTTTCCGTTTAGTCACAATTGCTATATTTGATTTGCCAGTTTTTTATAGTCTCTTCTACCTCTTCTTAAATTCTCTTTTTGTTTGCATCTTTAACAGTTACAGAAGTTAGCTACTGTGCTCAAATATATTAAAACAATTACAGCCTTCAGTTTTTTATGCATTACGAAGGGGGGAAATGGGAAAAAAGAGAGGCAAAAGTGTCATAAAATATTAATCCAAGTGTTAAGGAATCAGAAACAGATAGGAACCTTTCCCAGACCAAACAGTTTAACCTGTCAGTAGAAAGAGGGTTTCTGTTTTGCTAGTTGGTGTACCAGTTTGGTGTAGTGGCTAAGTGCGTGGACTCTAATCTGGGAAAAGTGGGCTTGATTCCCCACTCCTCTGCTTACAGCTGCTGGATGACCTTGGGCAAGCCATAGTTCTGACACAGCTGTTCTGAAAGAGCAGTTCTCAAAAGTGCTCTCTTAGCCCCACCTGCCTCACAGGGTGTCTGTTGTGGGGAGGGGAAGGGAAAGGAGTTTGTAAGCCGCTCTGGGACTCCAAGTGAAGGGCAGGATATAAATCCAATCTCCTCCTCCTCCTCCTTCTCTCTCTTATGTGACCTTCCTATATTACAGTCATAGAGTGGCAGCCATTTTTGCAATGCTTCATTTCACTGGGCTGTTGAAATCTTAAAGGGCCTGCAACAAGTGGGCTGAGCCAATGACACGGATCCATCAGGTGCAATTATGACTCAACAGGATTGGGAGCACGGAGTCATTTCCCACCCCCACCCCCATGCTATTGGGCCTTTACAGGATGCAGCAGCGACCTTTGGAGGGAGCCACAGAAAAGCAGCCGCCGTATAAAAAGGGACCACGGGAAAGTACTACGGCCAAAGGCCTTTGAAATTCCTGGTTGCTCCACATGGGAATGATTCTCGGTGCAGCTTTCATTACCGCCACAGTTGCCTTTCCTCAGCCTCCCCTGCCCGGGCAGCCATTTCCTCCCTGCCACTGGAGGACTTTTTTAGAATCATCAGTTCCTAGATCGCAACGGCTTTATGACATTACAAGAAAGAAGACACGCGAAACTCGCGGGGTGGGGGAGCTCGAAACTGAGCAGGCGGAGGAGGAACCAGCAGGAGCAGGTAAGCTCCCCCCCATCCCGCCGGTTCCTCTGTCTCTTCCACCCCCCCGCAAAGCGAGGCCCGCGTGGCTTATAGCCGCCGGGCCTCGCTGCTCTCCCCCCCCGAAGTGAGGCCCCGTGGCTTGCAGCTGCCCTGGCCTCGCTGCCCCCCCGGCTCCGAGGCAGCGGCGAGGCCGGCTGCAGAGCGTTCCCTGCACACGCGCAGGGGACGCTCTGTCACTTTTGGGGGGATTTAAGTATCCCCCCGATATTTTTTTTAACTTTTCAGATTTTTGTGCACACCTGGGGACTGCCCCAAGTGTGCACGAAAATCTCCCTCCCCCCCAGGTGCCCCCGATGCGCAGATTTAGGTATCCGCACGCCAGGGGGCACCTTCACTATTAGATATATAGATAGCAATCTACTGCCACAATTTACCAGCACCTCATTTTTTAAAAATGAGTTCTCTAGCCCTTGATGTTGCTAAGGTATTCCTGGTGCATCTTTCCTCTCACCGCTTCAAAGACTGAAAAAGCCCTCTGGGGGCGAGGGTGAAAATAGTGGCCATGGGAGGGGGGTGAATCAAGAGAAATGGTGCTGGTTCAGGGACCTTAAAAACAGGCACTGTCCCATCCACAGAGCGTGCTAGGTTTGGGATAGAAAGGTAACAGCAAAGCAGGAGAAAGCCTGAAAGTAGACAATTGGGGAATGAAATCATGTGGATTCTCCATAAAAAACCCAACAACAAGCAAACAAAGTCCCACACTGGTTTGGTTGCCAGATCACAGCAAATCCTCTGTGTAAAAGCAACTGTCAGACCGTGGAGTAACCACTCTGTATGCAATAGTCCTTGATTAGGTTTATTGGTAAGATATGGCTTCTGGTCAGGTTAACACCTTTGCCAGAACTAACAATCATTAGCCCAGGGGAGGAAAGTGGGGAATGGGTTCCACCCATCAGACACATGTCACATTCTACAAGGCTACTACAGGTCATGAGAGATTATACGACCTAACTAGCCATATCTCAAGACTCCTTTCTCCCAAGGCCACAGGCCCAGCTGGTACCCGTGAACCATGGGGGTAGCTGCGGGAAAGTTACAAGCAGCGCCCCCACGCAACTTCATGCATTCATTCTCCCCCCCCCCCCCCCCCAAGGAATGTCAGGGAGGACAGATAAGGTAACAGGCGGAGCCGGCAGATGGGCAAAGCAGGCGGGGGTTACAAAAGCGAAAGTAAGCCTTAATATCAGAGGGCAGCAATACACACTCATAAATCACAATAGAAGACAGGTATTGAGTGCCTCTAGGTTTTTGTGATCAGTCCACACTTCAAAAGGCACATGGGCTCCCTCCAGCCAATGGCGCCAAGTCGTGAGTGCCAACTTAACGGCCGCCGCTTCCTCGTCCCAAACTGCCCAGTTTCTCACCGCCCCGGAGAACTACTTGGATACATATGCTATAGGGTGCAGTTTTCCATCCCCCCCTTTTGCAAAATGGCTCCCCCCATTGCCACATCGGAAGCGTCCACTTGGACTATAATTTTTTCCTTTTTGTTGGGATGGTGGAGAATGGGTTCAGAGGTAAATAAGGCCTTCAGATTTTCGAAGGCTCGCTGACAGTCTGGAGACCAGTCCAGTTTACTTCCCCCCTTTGTGGCATCAGGCCCCTTTACTTTAGTCTTTAACAGGTCAGTCAATGGTAGGGACACCTGCATGAAGTTGGGGGTAAAAGTTGGAAAATCCTAAGAAACTCTGAAGTCAGCGCCTATTTTGGGGGGCTCCCACCCCAACACGTCCTGGAAATGTTTGGGGTCCATCCCTAACCCTTGTTGGGTAGTCCAAAAAGTCTATTTCCGTCTTATGGATCTTGCACTTGGACAGCTTGGCATACAGCTGGTTGTCATCGAGAGCCATCAGGACCTCCCTCACTAATTTCACATGGGAGTCCAGATCTTGGGAATACACCAACAGACCCCGGAGTAACCACTCTGTACGCAATAGTCCTTGATTAGGTTTATTGGTAAGATATGGCTTCTGGTCAGGTTAACACCTTTGCCAGAACTAACAATCAATAACACGGGGACAGGAATCGGGGATTAGGTTCCACCCACCAAGCATACGTCACATTCGCCCAGGCTACTACAGGTCATGAGATATTATATGACCTAAGTAGCTATATCTCAAGAGTCCCAAGGCCACAGGCCCAGCTGGTACCCGTGAACCATGTGGGGGTAGCTGTGGGAAAGTTACAAGCAGCACCTCCACACAACTCCATGCATTCATTCCCACATCCCCCCCCCCAAGGAATGTCAGGGGGGACAGATAAGGTAACAAGCAGAGCCGGCAGATGGGCAAAGCAGGCAGGGGTTCCAAAAGCGAAAGTAAGCCTTAATATCAGAGGGCAGCAATACACACTCATAAATCACAATAGAAAGCCAGGTATTGATCCTGGTAGGGGTCCGAACCTGACAGCAACTTCTAAATCTGTTGGAACATGGACAGTTTTTCATTTCACAGGGAATGTCAATTGTGACTCATTCCGAATGTCCATGTTGTTATCCATGATGTAGACTTACACAGAACCTAAAAGAAGACCAAATGATAAATCCCCATCATTTACATTCCTGACCTAATGATTTTGATCAACAGTCCCCGAGACTTTGGGTATCTACCTGCCCACCCACAATGTGCAAAACTTGCACTGACTTGCCCACGTGGTCAACATTTATTGCTTACACCAGGTATCTTCTTTAATCTATTTTGTAGACTTTCCCTAGGAACATAGGGGATCATGTGATAGAGGGGAATTCCATCACATGATCCCCCACTTGCAACCTGAAATTGTGCCACTCACAAAGCAGCTAAAGCTGTACTCTGAAGGACAATTGCCTGGGAGCAGCCTATTGAATGACATGGGACTTCTCTTAGAATAGCCCTGCTCAGAGTTGTTCCCTTACTACTGCCTAATGTTCTAAGGAGGATAGGAAGGTTTGGGAAGACATTTCTGGCTTCTGATCATCCACAGAGTGAAATTCTGAAATTTTGCAGAACCTTCCTTCCTGATCCTTCTTCTTCCAAATTTCTCTTTTAATTAAAAAGGAATTCCTTTGAAACAAACTCCAAGTTCCTCAAGTGGTTTTAAATCATTAAAGACTAATGATTTAAAACCACTTGAGACTCTACGAGAAATGAATATAGAACTTACATGGTGGGAGAATTTGCAATTACAGTCTAGGATCGCCAAAGATAAAATAACAAAGTTTTATAATGGAAAAACAGATCTTGATAAAATTTGGCTGTCAGCCTCTGATAAACTGATTCAAAAGTTATATAAATGTTTGTTATATGATGTCATTTAGGAGGAAATAATCAAGCCATCAATGATAACATGGATGCAGGATATAGAACGTAGTCTGGATATAAATGTCTGGTCAAAAATATGGAAGGCTGTCAAACCTTTAAGATCAACATCTTATAAAGAAAATATTTTAAAAATGTTCTATAGGTGGCACTGGTCACCAGATAAAATGGCTAAATGCTATAAAGAGGTGTCAAGAAACTGTTGGAGGTGTAAAAATAACGTGGGTACCTTTTTCCATATGTGGTGGCGGTGTGAAAAGATCTATAAATTTTTGAAGGGTATTAAGCACTTAATAACAGAGATTATGGGGATTGAATTGCAGCTAGTACCAGAAATCTATTTACTTAATATAATACCAGATGGATATAGGCATGATGAACTGTCTATTTTGTCATATAACCTTACTGCAGTCAGGATATTGGTTGCCAAGTGTTGGAAATCTGAAAACCTACCTGTTAGAGAGGAGTTGATTATAAAAATCTGTGAAGTGGCAGAAAAGGACAAGTTGAACATGATTCTTTTAGGTAAAGAGGATAAGGCTTTTCAAAAGAGATGGTTTAGAGTTAATAAATGGTTGGGGAAGAATGCGTAACTCCATAAATATATTTCATATACAAAATATTGTTACTTTTCTATTTGGTTTTTATTTTTATGCTTACTTTCTTTTTGTGGTTTTGTAATGAAAATTACATAAATAATCATATATAAATTTGTAAACGAAAAGAAAAGAAACAAACTCCAAGTTCCTGAAAAGAGAAACAGAAGTGGATTACTGGAGCTCAGGGAGAAATTGGATAAAAAGTACAGAATAATTTCTCTTAACGGTGACAGGGGGGAAAACACCAATCTGCTTTAGTCCTGTTTGGTGTGTGAGTGGAGCAGGTTGCAGCCAACTGGATCCCTGGAAATGATGGAGAAGCCAGATGGGGAGAGGAGTGAAGGCAGAAAGGATAGTCTCTGTTGCTATTGCATCTCCAGAGTGATAGAAGACTTTGGCCCAATCTGCATTTGCTATGCAAAGCTGTTCAGTGCTGCTGTGGCTCCGGCTTCCCATTTGGCTCAGTATAAACCTCTCCTCTGTCTGCATGAGGACGCAAGTTGTTTAGGGAGAGGGCATGAGAGAGGGAGGAGGAGCAGCCTCCCAGGGGCACCGGCAGGGCACTGTGCTGCACTGCAGGGAGGAAACAGCACCTGCAACCCCCCAAAAAGTAAAAAGGGGTGACCTGGCAGAGGGGGAAGTGGGGGGCAGGAAAGACAGAATGAGCTGGATAAAAACCACAAATACCAAGCAGTTGCCAGGTAGGTGTCCAATCCTCCAGGCATTCAAATAAATCCACGTTTGTAGCAAAGTAGCATTTATTAAAGCAATGGTGAAACAGGAACACAAGGATAGTTAAGAATGGAGACTAACCCCGGGGTGCAAGATGATATACAAATTCATACCAAACCGTGGCCAATGGGTCCAATTCCCGCGTGCGGGAAAACAGGTAAAATAGGCGCCCAAAACCCCTGAGAACAAACGGTTCTAACCATAAACATTATTTCGCTTCTCAAGCCCTAGCTCATTATAATCAAAGCAAACCCAAAACGCCTCCCATCTTCCACCAGTCAACCTTGAGCGTTATCTAAGTTCCAAAGCAGCCCTAGCAGAGAGGGAAAGGAATGTACCTAATGAGCCAAGCAAAAGCCAAAGGAAATAAAAGCCGGTGCTCGGTGGCGGGGGGGGGGGAATGAGCATAAACTGGGAGTATACAATGTCATACAGAACTCCATGGCAGCTAGCTGACAGTAGGGCATTCTGGAGACTGCCCCAGGAAATAACAAATGGCTCAGGGATGGGCATGCTTCCAAACTCCCCCCCCCCACATGTGATCACAGAAAAATGTTCCCTGGCTGCTTTTAAATGCAGACAACTGGATTTTCAGTTAACTTGTTTCCTTTGTGTCAATTTGCGTATCTCCGTAGAAAAGATGGGGGGGGGAGAGAGAATTCAGCTCCAGTTGTCTGCTTTTTGCTCACAGCGGCTCGACGGTGGGGAGGAGCGGTTGTACCACCTTAAAACCACATTCAGATAAGGCAGGGAGACACCATAGTGACCCTGGAGTCACCACTAAATGGCAATAAAAAGATGCAGACAGCGGATGTTGAGATGAAACAATAGGAGAGTGGATGCGGCATGAAATGCAGACAGAAATTTGTGAGACGATGCGAGATCATTGGCACAATGGTGGGAAATACCAATGCAGATTGGACCTTTGAAGGTCTGGTTTTTGAGAGAGGACAAGTGAAAACAGTAAAGATAGGATTTTACCTCTAGACAGAGGTAAAGGTGAAAGGAGACTGTGGTGTCTTCGAGTCCAGTTTCTGGGGGAAATCTAGTTGTTAACTGCTTTCTGCACTCTTAAGTATTCAGTTGTAACCTTACAAATGGAAAGCCCAGCAAGACTGTGTTACACCTGTAAACAGTTTTTATTTACTTTTCTGAACCCCCTGTGTCCCATCCCTGGGAGTGAATAAAAGTTATTGTTCATTTCCTGTTTTTCTCACTTGGAAGCCACTTAGGTTAAGTCTGTCCAGTCGAGGTGTGGGGAAGAGACCACACCAGTCAAGCTTCACATCACGCTGCCTTGGTTTCAGCATCACCTAAGGCCCCAGCCTTCACAACAGCTCTACATTAAACCATGATTTCATGCTATGTCTGCAGTAAGTCATGGGTTGTTTGCTGATGAGGGGAAGACAGTCTGCTTATGCTCAGAAGAATTCCCATCTTAGTCTGCATGGTCAAAGCAATGGTATTCCCAGTAGTCATGTATGGCTGTGAGAGTTGGACTATAAGAAAGGCCAAGCGCCGAAGAATAGATGCTTTCAGATTATGGTGCTGGAGAAGACTCTTGAGAGTCCCTTGGACTGCGAGGAGATCAAATCTGTCAATCAATCCTAAAGGAAATCAACCCTGACTGTTCCCTGGAAGGCCAGATAATGAAACTGAAGCTCAAATACTTTGGCCACCCAATGAGCAGGGAGCCCTCACTGGAGAAGACCCTGATGCTGTGAAAGACTGAAGGTCAAAGAAGACGGGGACGGCAAAGGATGAGATGGTTAGACAGTGTCATCGATGCAACGAACATGAAATTGAGCAAACTTCAGAGGACGGCGGAAGACCGGAAGGCCTGGCGTGATCTGGTCCATGGAGTTGCGAAGAGTCGGACTCGACTGTGCGACTGCACAACAACAGAGCTACCTTCTGTCACTTACAGGTTTCCCCCAGAAATGCTGACAACATCGTGCCCCCAGGTCCCTGCCCCTAACCCTCCTGCCGGTATCCTGTCTCTGGGGACAAGGAACACCATGTCAGTGTAAAGATTTTTTGGGATTGTTTGAGTGACCCTCTACCACCACCACCACCCCCTAGGGAAGAAGAGAGACGTTTGAACTATCTTGAAAGGTATTTATGCTGAGACGATGGCCCTAGTCCCCAACGGGACCTGGGAAAGTTGAAGGCAGCACCTCCACAGAACATCAGTCGTGGGCCTTCTCCAGCAAAATGGCCTCAGAGGCCCAAACCTGAAGCAGGCGGAGGAGTGTTTTATTGTAACTGATTTCCACGTTTGACTGCTCGAAATGGGCTGCTTGTTTGTGTGGCAAAGGGTTTCCCATTATGTTGACAATGAAACAAAAGATTAACCGGAGCAAGAACATTCCCGTCCCATCTGTAATGAATCATGATAGGAACAAGAGGCAAGTTCGAAGGATATTGGAACAGGGCCCTTGTGATCCTAGCATTGCACCAGCATAATTGATTGTGTTGTTCTGTTAAGTAAAACAGATGAGTTTAAAAAAGGGGGAAGGGGGGGGCAAACATACCTTGCAGGAATTCGTTCTCTTGTTAAATTTGTCTAACAACTTTGATGATAGTTTAACACAGGAAAACCATGTTCTCTGCCTTGTTGAACCCTCATCTAAAAATCTTCAGTTTGAAACCAAAAGATGGAAGCAGAGAATTTGAGCCTGGCTGGTCAGCAGCTGAGAGAAAAGAGTGTTTCCCACAACTGGTGTTCAGTCAATTCATCTGCAAGACAAACTCAGGGTGATGAGTGGGGTTCCAAGCGCGTATCTGCACTGACATGTCACGGAGCATGTTTCTTGATTCATCAGGCACACGGTGATTGATTGGCCACCCAGAATGGCGGAGTCCAGAATTTAATTTTTTTTAGACTTCTCTCTGAAAAATGGTTTGTGATTCTTCAGGCAATCTGTGATTGATTGACAGGCTGGCAGCCACAAGATCCACACACACCCCCCACACACACCTTATCATATTTATCATAAGCAGATTATTGACTGGCACATGGAGAGAGGAGCAATTTTTTTATGTTAGAGAACACATTTTATTTGTCAGAAAGCTAGACTTTCTCCCTCTTGATGCAGGCTGCCAACTTTTACTGGGCATGAGGCATGCATATTCATAAGTGGATTTGGTCCTTGATACAGAAGTGGTTAAGCAGAGGAGTGGATTGTCAAACTTTCTGCTTTCAGATATCGGTTTCCATACTGACTTCTGCTCAAGAACCTCTGTGACTGTCAAAGAGCCCCTCCTTGTTACAAAGGATTCTGGGCCATGGTGTATAGTACAAAGACTGAATGTGACCTAATATTCACCCCCTCAGCCTCCTCTTCTCCAGACTGAACATTCCCAAGTCCCTCAGCCTTTCCTCATAGGGTTTCTTGGTCTCAAGAAATCATAGGGTTTCTTGATCATCCTCATCACTTTCCTCTGCACCCGCTCCATTCTGTCCACGTACTTTTTGAAGGGAGGCCTCCAGAACTGCACACAAGACTTCAGGTGTGGCCTAACCAATGCAGTGTACAGCGGGACTATCTCACATCTTGCAAACTGGATGTTATGCCTCTGTTGATACACCCCAAGATTGCATTAGCCTTTTTTGTCACTGCATCACACTGGCTGCTCATATTTAACTTACGGTCCACCTGTACCCCAAGATCTTGTTCACACTGAAAAGTATGCAGACGGAGAGTGATTTCAGCTAAGCATACCTTTATTTGGTTCAGGACAAAGACAACTGACCAGCTCACAGGCCGGTTTATATGCGTTCAGAAAACCCGCCACCAAGTACCCATAAACACACCCCCTACTCCTAATAGGCTATTTACAGTAACCGGGTGACCATTGGTCTCCCAGCTGGAAAGCTAGCCCTTTGATTGGGCCAGCTAGGATCCTTCGGATCCTTTGTCTTTCGACTCAAGCTACAGACGGTTTGTGCCTGGCCAGCCCGGGCAAGTCCGGGCATGTCAGGCTGAATACATTACACACACACACACTGCTATCTAGAAGTCTATCCCCCATGCAGTATGCCTGCTCCTCATTTTTGTCACCCAGATGCAGAACTTGGCACTTATCATTGTTAAACCGCATCTTGTTCACATCTCCAATATGTTCAGATCTCAATGAGTTCTATCTTTAGTTTCTGGTGTGTTCGCTGCTCCTCCCAATTTGGTGTCATCTGCAAATTTAATGAGCAGCCTCCACACCCTCATCCAGATCATTTATAAAAATATTGAAAAGTACCGGGTCCAGAACCGAGCCCTGTCAGGCACCCCACTGGATACCTCCCTCCATGAAGATGAAATGCCACTGAAAACTACTCTCTGAGTGTGGTTCTCCAACCACTTCTCTGTCCACCTAACCGTCCTAGAGTCCAGTCCACAGTCCTCTAGTTTACCTGTCAGAACATCATGGGGAACCCTGTCAAAAGCTTTAGTGAAATCCAGGAAAACAACATCAGCAGCATTCCCTCGATCCAGTAAGCTCGTCAATTGATCAAAGAAGGAAATGAGGTTGGTCTGGCAGGACCGGTTGGGGACAAATCCGTGCTGACTTCCCCGGATCACCAGGTTGTCCTTTAGATGCCCGCGGATTGATCCCTTTAAAATCTGCTCCAGTCTCTTCCCTGGGACAGAGGTCAGGCTGACTGGCCTGTAGTTTCCTGGGTCATCCCTCCTCCTTTTTTTGAAAATCGGGATCACATCTTCCCTCTTCCAGTCTTGTGGCACATCTCCCATCGTCCAAGAGGTCTGAAAGATAATGGAGAAAGGCTGTGCAAGCTCTCTGGGAAGTCCTTTGAGCCCTCTTGGGTGCACACCATCTGGCCCTCGGGAGATCTGTACTCATTCAATGCAGACAGGTGCTTCTCAGCTACCTCTCAGTCCAGGTCAACCAGCAGCCTGGATGCTGTGACTTGCCTACCACCATCTCTAGATGAGCCTTTAGGGGAAAAACCGAGGCAAAATAGGCATTAAACCTTTCTGCTTTCTCGGTGTCCTCTGTCAGTGTTTCTCCATTTTCAGCCAACAGCTGCCGAGGGAGGTGGTGAGCTCCCCCTCACTGGCAGTCTTTATGCAGCGGCTGGACAAACACTTGTCAGGGATGCATTGAGCAGGGATTGGGCTAGATGGCCTGTGTGGCCCCTTCCAACTCTGGGATCCTAGGATTCCTGTGACAATTCCTTCCAGGGGAGCATTCAGTGGTGGTAGACAATGGGTTTTTCCAAGAAGCTGCTCTCAATGAATTATTACTCTTCTCAATCAAGTACCCCAGTTAGTTACTGGGGAACCCCAGGGTTAAGAGCATAAGAATATAAGAGAAGGCAATGTTTGATCAGGCCAATGGCCCATCCAGTCCAACACTTTTTCACACAGTGGCCAAAAATACCAGGTGCCATCAGGAGGTCCAGCAGTGGGGCCAGGATATTAGAAGCCCTCCCACTGTTGCCCCCCTCCCAGCACTAAGAATACGCTGCATTTTTGTGAAATATGACAACCAGCATTACAGGTCAAGTATAACAGAGGCGGAACAATCACTGCCAGAATGCTGCCTAACCCAACAAACAGGAAGTTGCTTAACCAAACTACTTATTTCTTCAGATATTTACATCCCACTTTTCCCTGTGACTCAAGGCAGCTTACAAATCATATTGAAAAGCATAACAGGGGTCTGCAAAGTAAAAAAATCCCCTCCCTTGCTCAATTGTAGCCTATGGGGACCATTACAGTCAATGGCCCCCATAAGTTATAGTGGAGAATCAATCCAGAGGTATCTGGGGCTCTGGAGGGAGACATCTTTTTTTGAGGTAGAGGCACCAAATTTGCAGCATAGCTGCTGGTGCTTCTCCTCAATACCCCCCCCCCCCAAGTTTCAAAGAGATTGGACTGGGGGTCCAATTCTGGGAGCCCCAGAAGGAGGTGCCCCCATCCTCCATTGTTTCCTACGGTAACTTGGTTGTGAGCTGAAGCAGAAATCCTCTGAGCTGACCTCTAAAATGCTGTGTGCCAGCGCCTACTAGTGCAGCTTAGTGGGAACTGTGGTTACCGGGGCTCCTCCCTTGCTCGGTCTGCCAGGGGGGCGTAGGTCTGGACCTGAACAATTAGACGGGCATTGTCCACCTATTCTGTGCGGAATGACTTATTATAGTTGGCAACAAGCTCCCAACAGCAACAAAAAATGGCACCCCATCTTGAGCTCTACCCCCCCCCCCCCACCCCTTTAAAGGGGCCCCCAACCCCCCCCTTTC